>NC_041390.1:324747535-324774188 GCF_002162155.2 Triticum dicoccoides
GGGGGGGAGAGTGTTCCGGGGAGAGGATGAGGACGCGGGAGAGAGGGAGAAGGGAGAGGGGGTGCGTGGCATCCGTAGCGGCGTCGGAGTGGCAGCAGGCAGGCAGGAGGTGGCGTTGCGCATGCGTGCGCGCCGCGGGCGCACGCCCCTGTCCTACTGTCCCGAGGAGGAAGTCGACAGGGAGGGCGCTGGTGGGCTGGGCCGGTGCAGCTGGGCCGGCTACAGGTAAGTGGCCCAGGTGCGGGTCTTTCTCTCTCTCTCTTTTTCTAATTATCTCAGTTTTCTATTATTCTGTAAATTTAGGGCTTTATTAAAAATACTCAGACACTTTCAAAAATCATGAAACTAATCATGGCTACTGTTTAGAATATATCCAACAGTAAACATTTTAGTTTATGATTATTTGAGCATTTGAAATATTTAATAGCATTTAAATGCCCAAATGAAAATACTATATGATTTAATTCAGTGACCAAATATGTCCTGCAAAAATATAAACCATTTTTGGTAGATGCTTCCACCTCAAACCAGAAATGTTGAACATTTTTAGAGGACATTTTGAATTCAATGAAAAAGGTTTTATTTTGACCCTAGTTGAATTCATTTGGTGCTAGGGCTTAGTCAATCCCCATCTCAGGTTTAAATGAAATTTAAACATGATGTAACACTCTAATGCATGCACTAGGCATTGTCAGAACTAGGGATGTGACAGTAGCATAGAAGCTCGTGCGCCATGAGGAGCACGACGCGTGCGTCCGCGGGAACACGATGAGCGTGAGATGACGAACCAGCGGGAGTCAGCGATGGAGTGGCGGTGCGGCCGTCTTGTCGCACCGAGGGTGCAGCGGGGATGCTTGCTGCTCGTTCCCGCCGGGCCGATGGCGGCGTTGGCGGCAAGCGACGGAGAGCGACAGGGTGGCGCGCCGACGGGGGCCGTCTGAGAAACACGGTTGGCGAGGGCAGCCCGGTGCTCGACACGGGCGCGACGCGCGGCCGCCATGGAGATGATGAAGTAACATGACGCGGAGTGGCGGAAGGGAAGCTTCGGCGCACCCCTACCTGGCGTGCCAAATGTCGGATCACGGGTTCCGGCAAAACCATTAAGGTTCGAACACTGGGGTGCGCGCGAAGATCTCCCCCCTACCTAGCGTGCCAAATGTCAGATCATGGGTTCCGGCAAAACCTTTAAGGTTCGAACACTGGGGTGTGCGCGAATATCTCCCGCCCTATCGATCCGCGTCCTAACTTAGCCTAGATCTCATGAACTAACCCGATGAACTCGCAACACAAAGGACACAAGATTTATACTGGTTCGGGCCACCATTGTGGTGTAATACCCTACTCCAGTGTGGTGGTGGTGGATTGCCTCTTGGTCTGAGGACGAACAGTACAAGGGGAAGAACGGCCTCCTGAGGTTGAGATGATCTTGTGCTTGGTGCACTTGTCTGGCTGGGGATGACCTAGATGATCTGTCTCCTATGGTGGTGGCTAGTCCTATTTATAGAGGCCCTGGTCCTCTCCTCAAATATTGAGCGGGAAGGGAGCCAACAACGGCCAATTTGAAAGGGGACAGCCAGTACAAGCTATCCTGACAAAAGGTGGTCTTCGCCAACCAAAGGTTCTGGCGGTGACGCCGTCCTAGGTTCCATGGTGACCTCCGTCTTGCCATCCTTCTGGTCTTGGTCTCGTTGCACCAATATGGAAACCTTTACTTGATGCCTCGGTACTCCGTGCCTGCGCTTTCCCCCTTAGAACCAAAGAGGAAGCAAGGACGTTGCGCCCGCCTGGCGCCCGCTTGGTCTCGATCGTCATGGCTCACGTCACGAGAACCTCGCGAGGTTTGCCCGACCTTGAACGCTCCACCCCTCACGAGCCAGCTGGGGAGGCCGCTCCTGAGGAGGTATTTTGTCATCCGCCTAGCGAGACTTGGCCCCTCGCGAGGGTCTTGATTCCTTTTTGATGAAGATGGGCCATACAGGCCTGCCAGCAAAGCCACATCGTGGGCCGCAGGCAGGCAAGTCTGGGGACCCCTGTTCCCAGAACGCTGACATGTACTGTGGGTGTTGTATGAATAGCTTCCTCGCCTCTTGACCATATAGTTGGTTTGAGAGGTAATCATCGGTGAACTACTTTGGAAAGGCCTAAAAACAAAGATATGCATAAATATCTTCCAAATTTTGAAATGGCACAAAGGAAGAAAACACAAGGTATAAGAGTTAGTACCATCATGTAGTTGACTGATGTCTTCTTCATTGTGCAGACAAAGATCTTGTTGTTTTATGTTGCTAGTTTCTTTATCCTAACAATATTTCTGAGTTTCTTGACTTGACTGATATTCATGAACATCTCATTTCCCCACATGCAAAATGGTTTGAACTGGGTCTAAACCTCTAACAACAGGACCTACATGTGCAAGACCAAATTGTTGAAAACCTAAATATTAGAATGGCTACTACAATTGCACAATAATGTGCTATGAACCAAAGCACCATGCATGTGCAAACCTCGATGGTAAACCTCAGTGCCTCTCATTCTTTCCCTACAACACATATAAGGTAGTTATTGATCTGGTTAAGTCAGAGTTGGCATACTATTGTTAAAATATGTTGATGCAAAAAATTGTAAATCAAGCGAATTAATTTGAGCCACATGGAAAAGCTAGTTATCCAAACCAAGCATGCTTAAGAACTAGGAAATATAGCAATTGTATATATTTATCATGCATTAAGTACAACTAAATTCGATCTATTTCTCACAATGCTTAATAATACAAAATTGTACCCACAACAATTGAGCTTCACATTGTAGAATTGAACCAAACAGTTAATTGAACACCACAACTAATGAACCAAACAGTTAACTAAGCACCACATTGCACAATAGAACATAATAGAAGATCAGACAGTTAACCAGACCAAGAATGCTTAACAACTTGGGAATATAGCAACTGTATATGTTTCTCATGTATTTAGTACAACTAAATTCAATTTATTCTCACATGCTTAACAATACATGATTGTACCCACAAGAATTGAACATCACATTATAATAAAACTAGAATTTCACTTGCTACTAAGGACAAGATGCGCTAATAGACTCAGTTTGGGCTTACTACTTGTGGGCCTAGGGGACTGGTATATACATCCAAGGCCACAAGTAGTTGTTCCTGCTATGGGTTTAGAATTGTTGTATACTAGCTTAGACTAAAATAGCACCGAGGCTAAACTAAGAGCTGAGAGTCCTAACTCGGTACAATACTTGCATGATTTGAAACATTACCTATTACTGCATTATTTTGTTGCTACGAGTCAAGAAAATAAAGTGTGGCACTTCGTGAAGAAGCAAGTTCAAGTACTCAAATGTTGGAATTATTGTAAAACACATTCTGTCGCCCAAGTCAGATCATTTCCTACTAGCCATGAGGCTTATGAGGCCAACGGGGGTGGTGGAGGGGAATGTAGAATTGAACCAAACAACTAACTGGACATCACAACAAATGAGCCAAACAGTTAACCGAGCACCACATTGCGCAATATATAGAACATATGTACTAGAAAATCAATTTGCATAGTAACATTACATAGGACAATTCACTAGAATTTCTAAAGGAAAGGCAGGAGCATCACATGCAACAGGTAAACCAAACATGCTTAGCAGTCGTAGCTAGCTGGACATATGTCCTTATAGCAAGCTACAAAAATGAGCTACTACTCATTGTCGGAGATATCGATGAGAATGGGCTCCTTAATCTTGGAAGAGGGTGAGGCCTCCACATAGTGGGTGCCCTCCTCGTAGTGGCGAGTCGCCTGAGCTACTCTGGGCACCAACCTCCCGGCTCTGGAGTTGAGGTAAGCACAGACTCACTGAGAAAACACCCCGTAGTCTTTGTCAAAGGCACCGGCAGTGACCTCATGAAAACACCACAAACTTTTGTTTAAAGTAGCCAATCGCGTGGTAGCATCCGCACGCGAGGCATTGTCGGTGGCCTCGATTGACGAAGTGCTCCTCCAAGATTTGGGGGTCGACACGCATGGCAGCCATCACGTCCTCATCCATGCATGCATCCGCGATTTGCTTCTCCACCGCCAAATGCTTCTTGAGCTCATATCTATATTGTGTCCACCATGGCTCCCGGCAGCGCTTATTTGCAGGATGGGGCAGTGATTTGGGTGGAAGGTGTCGCGACGATAGTCAGGGCATGTGGGATGGAGAAGGAGGAGAAGGACGGGGGTCGGATGTGGATTACCTGACCAGATTGACGAGGCCGAGCAGCAGGTTGGAGCGTCGCTGATACGTCTCTAATGTATCTATAATTTATGAAGTATTCATGCCATGTTTACAATAGTTTTATATGGTTTTGGTGCACTTTTATATAGTTTTTGTGAACTAACTTATTAATCTAGTGCCAAATGGTAGTTCCTTTTTGTGCATGTTTATTGTTTCACAGAAAAACATACCAAACGAAGTCCAAATGCGATAAAATTTACGAAGACTTTTTTGGAATTATGTGATTTTTGAGAAAAAGAATCAACGCAAGACGGTTCCCGAGGGCTCCACAAGGTAGCAGGGCACCCTACCCCCTGGGCGCGCCCCCTTGCCTTGTGGGCACCTCGTTGGTCGGTTGGAGCCCTTCTTTTGCCACAAGAAAGATAATTTCTGGATAAAAATCCCCTCAAAATTTTGGCCTAATTGGAGTTACGGGTCTTCGGGGATATAAGAAATAGTGAAGGGCCCTGAAAACAGTAGAGAAAAATAGAAGACAATAGAGTGATCGAATCAAGGGGAGCTCTCTCTCTCTCTCTCTGGAGGGCCGAGGAAGAAGTAAGGGGGCCCTTCTCCCTCTCCTCCAGTGGCGCCGGAGCGCCGCTGGGGACATCTCCTCCATCACCATCACCACCAACTTCTCCTCCATTTTCATGGTGATGTTTGAGTAGTTCATCCTCGAGGCTAAGGGTATGTACCAGTAGCTATGTGTACGATCGAAAGTAGGTCTAGAGGGGGGTGTGATTAGACTACTTGACCAAATAAAAATCTAGGCTTTTCCCAATTTTAGTTGTGGGCAGATTTTAGCAATTAGCACAAGTCAAGCAATCAACCTACACATGCAATCCTAAGAGTGTAGTAGTAGAAAGTAAAACATTGCATATGAAGGTAAAGGGAAGGGTTTGGAGAGTGCAAACGCAATGATGACACAGAGATTTTTGGTGTGGTTCCGATAGGTGGTGCTATCATACATCCAACATTGATGGAGACTTCAACCCACGAAGGGTAATGGTTCGCGAGTCGACGGAGGGATCCACCCATGAAGGGTCCACAAAGAAGCAACTTTGTCTATCTCACCATGGCCATCGCCCACGAAGGACTTGCCTCACTCGGATAGATCTTCACGAAGTAGGCTATCTCCTTTCCCTTACAAACTCCTTGGTTCAACTCCACAATCTTGTCGGAGGCTCCCAAGCGACACCTAACCAATCTAGGAGACACCACTCTCCAAAAGGTATAGATGTTGTGTTGATGATGAACTCCTTGCTCTTGTACTTCAAATGATAGTCTCCCCAACACTCAAATCTCTCACGCAAATTTGGATATGGTGGAAAGGTGATTTGAGTGGAAAGCAACTTGGGGAAGGCTAGAAATCAAGATTCTTGTGGTAGGATTGGTATATCTCGATCTCAACTCATGAGTAGGTGGTTCCCTCTCAGAAAATGTATGCTAGAAGTGTAGGCACGTTCTGATGGCTCTCTCACATATAGAGAAGGGGGAGGAGTGATACGTCCATTTTGCATCATGCTTTTATATAGATAATTATTGCATTATGGGCTGTTATTACACATTATATCACAATACTTATCCATATTCTCTCTTATTTTATAAGGTTTACATGAAGAGGGAGAATGCTGGCAGCTGGAATCCTGGACTGGAAAAGGAGCAAATATTAGAGACCTATTCTGCATGACTCAAAAAGTCCTGAAACTTCATGGAGCATGATATGTCTCCAACGTATCTATAATTTTTGATTGTTCCATGCTATATTATATTCTGTTTTGGACATTATTGGGCTTTATTATACACTTTTATATTATTTTTGGGACTAACATATTAACCGGAGGCCCAGCCCAGAATTGCTGTTTTTTTTGCCTATTTTAGGGTTTCGCAAAAAAAGAATATCAAACGGAGTCCAAACGGAATGAAACCTTTGGGAATGTGATTTTCGAAACGAACATGATCTAGAGGACTTGGACCCTACGTCAAGACATCAACCAGGAGGCCACGAGGTAGGGGGCATGCCTACCCCCTAGGCGCACCCTCCACCCTCGTGGCCCCCCTGTTGCTCCACCGATGTACTCCTTCCTCCTATATATACCTACATACCCCCAAACTACCAGATACGGAGCCAAAACCCTAATTCCACCACCGTAACTTTCTGTATCCACGAGATCCCATCTTGGGGCCTGTTCCGGAGCTCCGCTAGAGGGGGCATCAATCATGGAGGGCTTCTACTTCAACACCATAGCCCTTCCGATGAACTATGAGTAGTTTACCTCAGACCTACGGGTCCATAGTTATTAGCTAGATGGCTTCTTCTCTCTTTTTGGATCTCAATACAAAGTTCTCCCCCTCTCTTGTGGAGATCTATTCGATGTAATCTTCTTTTGCAGTGTGTTTGTTGAGACCGATGAATTGTGGGTTTATGATCAAGTTTATCTATGAACAAAATTTGAATCTTCTCTGAATTATTTTATGTATGATTGGTTATCTTTGCAAGTCTCTTCGAATTATCAATTTGGTTTGGCCTACTAGATTGATCTTTCTTTCAATGGGAGAAGTGCTTAGCTTTGGGTTCAATCTTGCGGTGTCCTTTCCCAGTGATAGTAGGGGTTGCAAGGCACGTATTATATTGTTGCCATCGAGGATAACAAGATGGGGTTTATTTCATATTGCATGAGTTTATCCCTCTACATCATGTCATCTTTCTTAAAGCGTTACTCTATTCTCTTGAACTTAATACTCTAGATGCATGTTGGATAGCGATCGATGTGTGGAGTAATAGTAGTAGATGCAGGCAGGAGTCGGTCTACTTGTCTCGGACGTGATGCCTATATACATGATCATACCTAGATATTCTCAAAATTATGCTCAATTATGTCAATTGCTCAACAGTAATTTGTTTAGCCGCCGTGAATACTTATGCTCTCGAGAGAAGCCACTAGTGAAACCTATGGCCCCCGGGTCTATCTTCCATCATATTAATCTTCCAATACTTAGTTATTTTTATTGCCTTTTATTTTACTTTGCATCTTTATCATAAAAATACCAAAAATATTATCTTATCATATCTATCAGATCTCACTCTCGTAAGTGACCGTGTAGGGATTGACAACCCCTTATCGCGTTGGTTGCGAGGATTTATTTGCTTGTGTAGGTACGAGGGACTCGTGCGTGGCCTCCTACTGGATTGATACCTTAGTTCTCAAAAACTGAGAGAAATACTTACGCTACTTTGCTGCACCACCCTTTCCTCTTCAAGGGAAAACCAACACAAGTGCTAAAGAGGTAGCAAGAAGGATTTCTGGCACCGCTGCTGGGGAGGTCTACGTAAAAGTCAACATACCAAGTACCCATCACAACCCTTATCTCCCACATTACATTATTTGCCATTTGCCTCTCATTTTCCTCTCCTCCACTTCACCCTTGCAGTTTTATTTGCCCTCTCTCTCTCTCTCTATCCTCCCTCTCTTTCTCTATTTGCCTCTTTTTTCCCGTTCCTCGTTTACTTGTGTGTTGGATTGCTTGTTTGTCGTTATGGCTAGTCCCCTATCTTCCCCTTTGTCTCCCGAGTTTGAGGTTATTCACTTCAAACAAAGACAAGGAGAAAACTTAAAAGATGCTTGGTATAGAATGATGGGTTTTTATCGTAATTGCACCCTAGAGGTGAATTTTAGAATTCTTGTTCGCAACTTTTATGTTGGATTAAATCTATCTCATAGACGACTCTTGGATTGCGTTGCCAAAGGCAATTTTGTTGAAATTGATCGCTGTATTGCACATCAAATTATAGAGGGTATAGTGGGAACACTACCCCAACAAAAGGGGCATCATCATACCCAAGAAGAAACTCAAATTTTCGAGAAAACTTGCGAAGTAACCAAGATCTTACAAAAATCTCTTGAACCTCTTAAGAGTGTTAGCGGGAATCTCCACCGCATGAATATGTTGATTACCCTTTGCAATAAGCGTTTGGATTCTTTAGATCTCAAAATTTCCGAATATGAGGGTAAACGTAAGGAACCTCCCGGATTCGAGCATAACTCTGCAAAAAAATTAAAAACCCAAGATGATATCACCTAGATCTATCCTTGCTTTTTATGCCTAGCTAGGGGCGTTAAACGGTAGCGCTTGTTGGGAGGCAACCCAATTTTATTTTTGTTCCTTGCTTTTTGCTCCTGTTTAGTAATGAATAATTTATCTAGCCTCTGTTTTGGTTGTTTTTTGTGTTTAATTAGTGTTTGTGCCAAGTAGAACCGTTGGGAAGACCTGGGGAAAGTCTTGTTAATCTTGCTGTAAAAAACAGAAACTTTAGCGCTGACGAGAACTACTGCTATTTTTATTTGGAAAGTTCTATTTAGTTAATTCTTTTTGCAGATGATTAATAGATAAATTACTCACGTCCATAAATTTATTTTAGATTTTTTGGCGTTACAGATTTTGCGTTAGATACATATTACTATAGACTGTTCTGTTTTTGACAGATTCTGTTTTTCGTGTGTTGTTTGCTTATTTTGATGAATCTATGGCTAGTAAAATAGTTTCTAAACCATAGAGAAGTTGGAATACAGTAGGTTTAACACCAATATAAATAAAGAATGAGTTACAGTACTTTGAAGTGGTGTTTTGTTTTCTTTTGCTAATGGAGCTCACAAGATTTTCTACTTTAAGTTTTGTGTTGTGAAGTTTTCAAGTTTTGGGTAAAGATTTGATGGATTATGGAACAAGGAGTGGAAATAGCCTAAGCTTGGGGATGCCCATGGCACGCCCAAGATAATCTAAGGACACCTAAAAGCCAAAGCTTGGGGATGCCCCGAAAGGCATCCCCTCTTCCGTCTACTTCTATCGGTAACTTTACTTGGAGCTATATTTTTATTTACCACATGATATGTGTTTTGCTTGGAGCATCTTGTATTATTTGAGTCTTTATTTTTTAGTTTTCCACAATCATCCTTGCTGCACACACCTTTTTGAGAGAGACACACATCATACGGAAATTATTAGAATACTCTATGTGCTTCACTTATATCTTTTGAGTTATATTGTTTTTGCTCTAGTGCTTCACTTATATCTTTTAGAGAATGTCGGTGGATTTGTTTTATGGAAACCATTGTTCTCTCATGCTTCACTTAGATTATTTTGAGAGTCCTACAAAACAACATGGTAATTTGCTTTAATTATTTGAGGTATTCAAGATTAAATAAATAAAATTTTCTTATGAGTGTGTTGAATACTATGAGAAGTTTGAAACTTGATAATTGTTTTGAGATATGGAGATGCTGATATTAGAGTTGTGCTAGTTGAGTAGTTGTGAATTTGAGAAATGCTTGTGTTGAAGTTTGTGATTCCCGTAGCATCCACGTATGGTGAACCATTATGTTAAGAAGTCGGAGCATGATGTATTTATTAATTGTCCTCCTTAAGAGTGGCGGTCGGGGACGAGCGATGGTCTTTTCCTACCAATCTATCCCCCTAGGAGCATGCGCGTATGATACGTCCATTTTGCATCATGCTTTTATATCGATATTTATCGCATTATGGACTGATATTTCACTTTATGTCACAATACTTATGGCTATTCTCTCTTATTTTACAAGGTTTGCATAAGGAGGGAGAATTCCGGTAGCTGGAATTCTAGTCTGGAAAAGGAGGTAAATATTAGAGACCTATTCTGCGTAACTCCAGAAGTCCTGAAACTCCACGGAATGTCTTAAAAGAAATAAAGAAAAATCCACGCCAAAGATGAAGGCCAGGGGGCCCACACCCTTCTCACGAGGGTGGGGGGCGCCCCCCCCCTAGGGCGCGCCCCTACCTCGTGGGCCCCCTGGTGGCTCTCCGATGCCCATCTTCTCCTATATGAGGTCTTTCGATGAGAAAAAAATAAGAAGGAACTTTTCGGGACGAGACTCCGCCGCCACGAGATGGAACCTTGGCGGATCCAATCTAGAGCTCTGGCAGAGCTGTTCTGCTGGGGAAACTTCCCTCCCGGAAGGGGAAATCATCGACATTGTCATCACCAACGCTCCTCTCATCGGGAGAGGGAAATCTTCATCAACATCTTCACTAGCACCATCTCATCTCCAAACCCTAGTTCATCTCTTGTATCCAATTCTTGTCTCAAAGTCCGAGATTGGTGCTAGTAGGTTGCTAGTAGTGTTGATTACTCCTTGTAGTTGATGCTAGTTGGTTTATTTGGTGGAAGATCATATGTTTAGATCCTATATGCATATTATTACCCCTCTGATTATGAACTTGAATATGCTTTGTGAGTAATTACGTTCGTTCCTGAGGACAAGGGAGAAGTCTTGCTATGAGTAGTCATGTGAATTTGGTATTCGTTTGATATTTTGATAAGATGTATGTTGTCTAGCCTCTAGTGGTGTTATGTGAATGTCGACTACATAACACTTAACCATTATTTGGGCCTAGAGGAAGGCATTGGGAAGTAATAAGTAGATGATGGGTTGCTAGAGTGACAGAAGCTTAAACCCTAGTTTATGCGTTGCTTCGTAGGGGGCTGATTTGGATCCATATGTTTCATGCTATGGTTAGGTTTACCTTAATACTTTTGTTGTAGTTGCGGATGCTTGCAATAGAGGTTAATCATAAGTGGGATGCTTGTTCAAGTAAGAACATCACCCAAGCACTGGTCCACACACACATCAAATTATCAAAGTATCGAACGCGAATCATATGAACGTGATGAAAACTAGCTTGACGATATTCCCATGTGTCCTCGGGAGTGCTTTTCCTATTATAAGTGTTTGTTCCGGCTTGTCCTTTGCTACAAAAGGATTGGGCCACCTTGCTGCACTTTATTTACTTTTGTTACTCGTTGCTCGTTACAACCTATATGATCACAAAACTATCTGTTACCACTTATTTCAGTACTTGCAGAGAATACCTTGCTGAAAACCGCTTACCATTTCCTTCTGCTCCTCGTTGGGTTCGACACTATTACTTATCGAAAGGACTACGATAGATCCCCCATACTTGTGGGTCATCAACACTCTTTTCTGGCGCCGTTGCCGGGGAGTGTAGTGCCTTTGGTAGGTGGAATTTGGTAAGGAAAAATTTATATAGTGTGCTGAAATTTACCGTCACTTGTTACTATGGAAAGTAATTCTCTGAGGGGCTTGTTCGGGGTATCTTCACCCCGTCCAGTAGAGCAAAGAGTTGCTCCTCAACCTACTGAACCTATTGAAAATGAAACTCCTTTTGAATTTCCTTCGGGTATGATGGAAAAACTGCTAGCTAACCCTTTTACAGGAGATGGAACAAAGCATCCCGATGAGCACTTAATATATGTGGATGAAGTTTGTGGTTTATTTAAGCTTGCAGGTATACCCAATGATGTTGCTAAGAAGAAGGTCTTCCCTTTATCTTTCAAGGGAGACGCATTGATATGGTATAGGCTATGTGATGATATGAGATCACGGGACTATAAAAGATTGAAGCTGGAATTTCATCAAAAGTATTACCCTATGCATCTTGTTCATCGTGATCGCAATTATATATTTAATTTCTGGCCTCGCGAAGGAGAAAGCATCGCTCAAGCTTGGGGGAGGCTCAAATCAATGTTATATTCATGCCCCAATCATGAGCTCTCAAGAGAAATAATTATGCAAAGTTTTTATGCTCGGCTTTCTGAAAACAATCGCACCATGCTCGATACTTCTTGTGCTGGCTCTTTTATGATGAATACTATTGAATTCAGATGGAATTTATTGGATAGAATTAAACGCAACTCTGAAGATTGGGACCTCTACGAAGGTAAGGTGAGGGAGTCCTGGATTAGGGGGTGTTCGGGTAGCCAGACTATACCTTCAGCCGGACTCCTGGATTATGAAGATACAAGATTGAAGACTTCGTCCCGTGTCCGGATGGGACTTTCCTTGGCGTTGAAGGCAAGCTTGGCGATGCGGATATTCAAGATCTCCTACCATTGTAACCGACTCTATGTAACCCTAACCCTATCCGGTGTCTATATAAACCGGAGGGTTGTAGTCCGTAGGCAATCAACTCCATATACAACAATCATACCGTAGGCTAGCTTCTAGGGTTTAGCCTCTCTGATCTCGTGGTAGATCTACTCTTGTACTACCCATATCATCAATATTAATCAATCAGGAGTAGGGTATTACCTCCATCGAGAGGGCCCGAACCTGGGTAAAAACATCGTGTCCCTTGTCTCCTGTTACCATCCGGCCTTGACGCACAGTTCGGGACCCCCTACCCGAGATCCGCCGGTTTTGACACCGACATTGGTGCTTTCATTAGAGTTCCTCTGTGTCCTCTCCTTTAGGCCCGATGGCTCCTTTGATCATCAACAATGATGCGGTCCAGGGTGAGACTTTGCTCCCCGGACAGATCTTCATCTTCGGCGGCTTCGCTCTGCGGGCTAATTCGCTCGGCCACCTGGAGCAGATCGAAAGCTACGCCCCTGGCCATCAAGTTAGGTTTGGAAGCTTAAACTACACGGCTGACATCCGCGGAGACTTGATCTTCGACGGGCTTGAGCCATGGCCAAGAGCGCCGCACTATCTCGAGGGGCATGATCTAGCTCTGCCCCCGGACAGTGTCCTGGAGGCCGCACACGCATCGGTTCCGACCCCTAACTCGGAGCCTATTGCACCAATCGAGGATGAGCGGTTGGACGACACCTCGGGGGCTGCGATCCCGAAAGCGATCGAGCCGAACGCTAGCCCCACACTCTGCACGACCCGGACTCCGAGGATCCGGACTCCTCCCCGGACTCCGAACCCCCCGCGCCCCGGCCAATCGAATCCGATTGGGCGCTGATAATGGAGTTCACCGCCGCAGACATCTTTCAGCATTCGCCTTTTGGCGACATCCTGAATTCTCTTAAGTCTCTCTCTTTATCAGGAGAGCCCTGGCCGGACTACGGTCAGCGAGGATGGGATACGGACGACGAAGAAATTCAAAGCCCACCCACTTGGTAGCCACTGTCGACAATTTAAACGACGTGCTCAACTTCGACTCCGGAGACATCGACAGCATGGATGACGATGCATGAGATACTGGCGAACCAACGCCCATAGGGCATTGGACAGCCACCTCATCTCATGATGTGTACATGGTGGATACCCCTAAAGGAAGCGACAACGAGGAAAAAGGGGATGGGACGGGAGATCGACCCCCCGAAAAGCAATCAAAGCGTCGGCGTAAACGCTGACCCAAGCCCCGCCTCGACAAAAACCCAGCCATAGAGCAGGACGAGCCGGTAGATGACGAGCAGGCCTTAGAGCAACTGTCCGAACAGGGCAACACGGATAGAGAAACCGAACATCCCTCCTCCGGCGAAAATGGCATTCCGGACGACCTCATGCCGAACAAACCTATGGAGCAGAAGAATCTCCACGAGAGGCTCGTTGCAACTGCACGCAACCTAAAAAAGCATAAGCGGAAGCTAAAAACAGCGGAAGATGCACTCCAGATTAGATGGAGCAAAGTAATCAATACCACAGATAAGTACGGCGACAGTCGCCGCACTAAAAGCTATCCGAAAAGAAAGCTACTACCTGAATTCGATGAAGAGGCCCTAGAGCCCTCGCATGAAAAAGCAACACGGTCGGATAGAGGACCCCATAAAGCGGCAAGCGGCGCCGCACCTAAATCGGCATGCGACCCACTTAAGGATTCGCATCATGGCCCAGTCAGGTCCATTTATGGGCCAAGAAAGCAAGCTCTCGTAAGCAACGCTATGAAGCCATCATCAGAATCCGGCACACCCAAATACAGGGGCGCCGCACACCCCCTATGTTTCACTGATGAGGTCCTGGACTATGAATTCCCAGAGGGATTCAAACCCGTAAACATAGAGGCATATGATGGAACAACAGACCCTGGAGTTTGGATCGAGGATTATATCCTCCACATACACATGGCTAGAGGAGATGATCTCCACGCCATAAAATATCTACCCCTTAAGCTTAAAGGGCCAGCCGGCATTGGCTTAAAAGCCTTCCCGAAAACACAATTGGAAGCTGGGAAGAGCTCGAGGATGCTTTCCGAGCGAACTTTCAAGGGACCTATGTCCGCCCTCCGGATGCAGATGATCTTAGTCACATAACTCAACAACCTGGAGAATCAGCTCGGCAGTTCTGGAATAGATTCCTGACTAAAAAGAGTCAGATAGTCGACTGTCCGGACGCCGAAGCCTTAGCAGCTTTCAGGCATAATGTCCGAGACGAATGGCTCGCCAGACACCTCGGCCAAGAAAAGCCAAGAACAATGGCCGCACTAACAAGCCTCATGACCCGCTTTTGTGCAGGGGAGGACAGCTGGTTGGCAAGGTGCAGCCCCAGCAACCCAAGTACATCCGAAACTAGGGATGGCAACGGAAAACCGCGACGCAACAAGGATCGTCGCTGGACTAAAGACAAAATTCCGAAGAGCACAACAGTCAATGCCGGATTCAAAGGCTCACGACAAAATCAGGAAAAATCGCCCCCCCAGGATAACAGGGACGATCCATCCAACCTAAATAAAATCCTGGACAGGATATGTCAGATACACAGTACTCCCGGGAAGCTTGCTAACCATACCCACAGAGACTGTTGGGTTTTCAAACAATCCGGCAGACTCAATGCCGAACACAAGGGGATCGACACACCAAGCGAAGACGAGGACGAACCCCAAAAGCAGAGCACCAGGAAACAAAAGAACTTCCCACAAGAAGTAAAAACAGTGAACTCACTTCACATAACAAAACGTGCGGCGCCCGTAAAGGTACGCACCACACGGCCCATCCCCAAAGGGTCCTGCCACTGGTTGTCAAAACCGATCATCTTCGATCAGCTAGATTATTCTAGGAATATCAAGAATGTAGGCTGGACTGCCTTGATACTCGATCCAATAATTGGCGGACTCTAGTTTTCAAATGTCCTTATGGACGGCGGCAGTGGACTAAACCTGATATATCAGGATACAATCCAGCACATGGGGATAAACCCAGCAAGAATCCACCGCAGCAAAACCTCCTTTCAAGGGGTAATACCTGGTCCGGACACCCATTGTATGGGTTTTCTCCGGCTCACAGTCACATTCGGCTCTGCCGATACCTCCGCCGCGAAAAGCTGACCTTCCATATCGTCCCGTTCTCAAGTCGCTATCAAGCACTACTGGGACGCGAAGCTTTCGCTCGCTTTAACGCAATACCGCATTATGCATCTCTTACGCTTAAGATGCCCGGTCCACGAGGCATCATCTCTTTGAAGGGGAAGCACTAAAGTGGACCTCCCCAAGCGGAGGACTGTGCGGCCGCTTTGACAGCCCCACAGCAAAATGGCCTCACCGGCCAAAAAACTTCGAAATAGGTCATTCAAGACCACGAACGCGGATAGACGAGTTCGGTGCAAAATCATCATTGATGCAGGCCTAGAAGCCATATACCCCCGCACTAGGGGCTCCACGCATATACAGTAAGAGACAATAAAGCTCAATCTTATATATCTTACTTTATACTTTGCTTATTTTAAACTTTTTCGGCACGATCTGTTTTAAACTCAGTTCCTCTCTTTTACAGATGAACGTCGTGCGGCGCCCGTCCAGGATACGGCACAACGGAGACACAGGCGCAGACGTGCAGTAGGGACCCATCCTAAAGGATTCTTTTTAGATTAAGACCCTGCGTAAACCTTTTTTACTGTCTCTTGTTGCTACACATCCCCTGGTTTTTTCTTTCTGATATAACCAAGGAGGAGGCTGGCATCTTGGCATGTGGCCACGTCAGAATTTTTGCACGTACCTGGACACTAGGGGCTTTTTTTAATAAAGAGTGTTGTTTCGCCCGCACTCATAAAGACCGAACAACTTAGGGAGTGTTCGGCGTCGCGAGTTTTGGCATTATATGCATCAGCTCCGATTCATGTCTTTGGTCAAATGTTGGGTTGCCCGGCTCCTGAGTTCGGCTACCTTACATTCTGCTCTATCGGCTAAGGTAGCACCAGGAGAACTACTGCGATTGTGCCCCGGTTCGGCCGGGCGAGCACCTCAGTAGAGAAAGCCGAAAACTGACTGTCATGATGTAGCGTGAGACTGGTCAGCCACTCGATGACCTATCGGAATCTATCGGATTCCTCCGCTTTAACGAAGGGCCGCTTCCCAGTCAGGCACACACGCGCACCTAACTCGGACGAGCGCAGTTGCCACCAAGGAGCTACCTAAATAGTCTCACTGTCAAACTCCTATGGCTAAGTGAAAGTGTTAAAGCATTATAGTCCGGTTGCCTGGCCCGCTGCGCTATCACCTCCTTTGTAGGACCAAGACGTTGGGTTAAGTGTGAAAATGCGTCTTCCGCGAGCACCCCTGCACTATGTGCGTGGGGGCTGAAGCCAACGACTGCCATCTTTCAGATTATATATATATATATATATATATATATATATATATATATATATATATATATATATATATATATATATATATATATATATATATATATATATATCTTAAAACGGCCGCACAGGAGGTGTTCCCAATACTTGGAGGCACAAGTATAAAAAAGACCACTACAGTTTATCGAAATATTACTTTATAATTACATATGCTATCATAACATAGCATCTTTCGGGCACTGCGTCTCTATTACACGAGCGCCTTCAAGAACTTCCTGAAAATAGTGCTCGGAGGGTACTCGGCTTTTGTCCGAATCTCGGGACGCAATAGCGGTGGTCTCCATCTCTGCCCAGTATGTCTTAACACGGGCAAGAGCCATCCTAGCGCCCTCTATGCATGCTGACCTCTTCATTGCATTTATACGCGGCACCGCGTCAAGGAATTGCTGCACCAAGCTGAAATAACTCTTCGGCTCCGATCTCCCCGGCTACAGGTGACCCATGACGTACTTCATGGCGAGTCCAGACAACCTATTCAGTTCGGCCCATTGAGCCAAACGATCATCCACTGCCAGTGGATGCTCTGGATTGTGGAACTGTGACCAGAAAAGCTTTTCCACTTCGCGATCTTTTAGATCTCGAAAGTGTTCGGTCGCATCAGCAGCACTTGCTGCCAAATCCAGATAGGTGTCCTCCACACTCCACATCTGGTCCAACGGAGCAAACTTCAGATCACAAAACTTCCTCCGCAGCATTAAGGGCTTTCCAGCCGCAATCTGTTCAGCCTGACGCAGCTCCTCCTTCGCAGCTCTCATCGCAGAGCGAGCGTCCTTGGCATCGGCAACGGCCTTCTCTAAGTCCGTCTGTCTCGCCCGGTCTTCTTTCTCAAGAAGTTTGCAACGGTCTGCAGCGCTCTTTAACTTCTCGGCCATCTCGGCCATCTCTTCTTTGCTTCGGCAGTGAGCAGCCTGTTTGGCTCTCATCTCTTCAAGGGCTTTCTCGGCAGCCGCATCGCTTTTTCTGGCTTGCTCCTTAGCTCGGGCAAGCTCTGCCCTAAGATTCTCCACGGCGGCCGTACCATCTGCGTCAAGCACACACATTGTAAGACACTGGCATGAAGCTCTTCTTACCTGATGCCGCCCGAAGAATTACATACCTTGAGCCTCATCAAGCCGCTTGTTGACAAGCGTGATGTCGGCATCTGCCATGTCCAGTTGCCGCTTTAGTTCGGCCACATCATCAGTTCGGCTTGATTCTGGACACCTCGCCACCTACATTCAAAGACGACATCTTAGACCTGGGATTATGATCCTCTGCGTGCCGTCATTTCTTGACAACGCGCAGAGTCTCAGGGGCTACTATCTACATAGGGCGCATCTTACTTATGTGCAACTGACAAAAGTGTACATTATCTAACGTACCTCAAAACCCGTCAGTAAACTTTTGACGGCCTCATGCAATCTGCTTTCTGCGGATGAAATCCTTTCAATCACCATGCCCATCAATGCACGGTGCTCCTATGAGATAGAAGCTCGCCCCAGCAGAATCTTTATCTCCTCCAGCCGAGCACCAGACGGTGCCGGACTTGTCCTATGGCCTCTTTCGAAGGCCAGACGCGGAGAGCCTTGGGGGGCCACATAGCTATCTTCCGCCCCTGCCGGATTCAGAGAAACCCTCCGCGACAACACCTTAGGGTCGCCCGCCTTGCTAGGCGGTACGGCAGCGGGAGGCGTCCCGCTCTCCATCATCTCCGGAAGAAGATCCCCCAAAGACGAGCTCTGCTGAGAAGGACTGAGGTCCGAGCTACAAGGTAAAATTTTGGTTAATCTTCTCAGATATAAATCAAGGATTTCTCTCATCCCTCAAAAGGAAAACCTCTCTCTACTTACGGTTCACTGGAGGGCTGATCCCTTTGAGGGCGTAGTTCGGCTGAGGAACTCCCCGGCGTCGGACCCTCTGACGAGGATTTTCTCCCCTGCTTCGGGGCCATGGTCTCCGGGTTGTCAAAGGCGGCCCTCTTCTTCCCCTTGGGAGAGGAATTGTCGGTTCCTCCCTTCGGAGCAGCCTCCTTCGAGGAGGCCATAGTTCCCTTGTCCTTCCCCTTACTTCCCTCCAAAGGCATTATCTTCAACATCCTGACAAGCACGGGATCCGGCCTGGTTTCGGGAAGGGGAGCCGGACACCTGATCAGCTTTGCCTTCGCTATCCACTCCTGTTTAAAAGGATAGGTCTTTTAGGGGCAAGTTTATGACGATTATATGGATAGTAGGTCCGGGCACAAGGTTACTTACATGGGTATCCGGGCGATTGCAGCTTAGGCCTGCGTCCTCGGTCAAATCCGGACACATCATTTGTGATCCGAAGAACAGTTTATACATCTCCACGGGCGTTGCGCCCATAAAATGCTGGAGAGCTTGTGGTCCCTCCAGATTAAACTCCCACAGATGAAGGGAGCGACATTTGCCGGGCAGTGTTCGGCAAATCAGCATGACCTGCGTCACCTTGACTAGGTTGAGGTCTCTTTCTAAGAGATCCCTGATGCGACCCTGCAACAAGGGAACGTCTTTGGATAACCCCCAATCTAATCCTTTGTTGACCCATGACGCTAGCCGTGATGGGGGACCCGAGCGAAAGGCAGGAGGCGCCGCCCACTTGGCGCTCCTGGGAGCGGTGATATAGAACCATTCTCGTTGCCACAAGCCGATCTCCTCTTGAAAGGAGCCCTCGGGCCATGGAGCATCAGCAGTCTTACTTATGACAGCGCCTCCGCACTCCGCGTGCCGTCCCTCGATCATCTTTGGCTCCACTCCAAAAGTCTTGAGCCATAATCTGAAGTGAGGAGTAACACGGAGGAACGCTTCACACACAACGATGAATGAGGAAATGTGGAGGATGGACTCCGGAGCTAAGTCATGAAATTCCAGCCCGTAATAAAACAGCAGCCCCCTCACGAAGGGATCCATCGGGAAGCCTAACCCCCGAAGGAAGTGAGACATGAACACTACGATCTCACCGGGCTGGGGACTGGGAATAGCCTGCCTTTGAGCAGGCAACCTATGCGAAATTTCGGCGGTCAAGAACTTAGCCTCTCTCAACTTTAGCACGTCCTCCTCCGTGACGGAGGAGGGCATCCATCGGCCTTGAAGGTCGGAACCGGACATTGTCGAAGGTCCGAAGCGCCTGGAATCCAGAGCCTAGGGTGTTGGAACTCGAGGCGACGGGCGAACTCGTTTGAGATTGGAAAAAGGAGTAAGGCCTTGGTCTCTTTATAAGAGGTTGAATACCAGGAGCCCTCCCCGTAACCGTTTGGGACTTGCCTTTAATCGAGAAAACATGCTAACGGGCATGATTGGGTTACCCACGTCCGTATTGATGAGAATCCCGTAAAAGGGGGGCACATGATCTCTGCTTTGACAAGACGTGCCAAGGAAACCGCCTCGCAAAACACGCTGAGGTGGAAAAGTGAAAACGATTCGAGTGAAGGACTTGGCTGTAGTGTGATGACGCACTGCGGAATACGTCAGCAGATTTGATTTGTGTTAATATTATTCTCTCTATGGCAATATGGGGAAGCTTATTTTGCAGAACCAGACACTACTCTTGGTGTTTACAATCTTCTATGAAGGACTTGGAGGAGGAACCCGCCTTGCAATTCCGAAGACAATTTGCACGCCGGACTCGTCATCATTGAAGCCTGGTTCAGGGGCTACTGAGGGAGTGCTGGATTAGGGGGTGTTCGGGTAGCCGGACTATACCTTCAGCCGGACTCCTGGATTATGAAGATACAAGATTGAAGACTTCGTCCCGTGTCCGGATGGGACTTTCCTTGGCATGGAAGGCAAGCTTGGCGATGCGGATATTCAAGATCTCCTACCATTGTAACCGACTCTATGTAACCCTAACCTATCCGGTGTCTATATAAACTGGAGGGTTGTAGTCCGTAGGCAATCAACTCCATATACAACAATCATACCGTAGGCTAGCTTCTAGGGTTTAGCCTCTCTGATCTCGTGGTAGATCTACTCTTGTACTACCCATATCATCAATATTAATCAAGCAGGAGTAGGGTATTACCTCCATCGAGAGGGCCCGAACCTGGGTAAAAAACATCGTGTCCCTTGTCTCCTGTTACCATCCGGCCTTGACGCATAGTTCGGGACCCCCTACCCGAGATCCGCCGGTTTTGACACCAACATAAGGAGTCAGGTATGACACCTAAGTTTGATTGTGTTAAATCTTTTATGGATACCGATATTTTCTGTAAGTTTAGCACTAAATATGGACTTGACTCTGAGATAGTAGCTTCTTTCTATGAATCTTTTTCTACTTATGTTGATCTCCCTAAGGAGAATTGGTTTAAATATCATCCTCCCATAGAAGTAAAAGTAGATGCGGCTATTAAAGTTGAAGAAAAGACTGTCACTTATAATGATCCTATTGTTCCTACTTCTTATATTGAGAAACCACCATTCGCTGTTAGAATAAAGGATCATGCTAAAGCTTCAACTGTTGTTCGTAAAAGCAATATTAGAACTTATACACCTCCTGAGAAAGTTAAAGTAGAACCTAATATTGCTATTGTTAAAGATCTCTTGTCTGATAATATTGACGGGCATGTTATTCAGTTCGAAGGTGAAACTGCTAGAATTGCTAAACCTTGTGATAAAGATAAACATAGACCTGTGGTAGGCGTGCCTGTTATTTCTGTTAAAATAGGAGATCATTGTTATCACGGCTTATGTGATATGGGTGCTAGTGCTAGTGTTATACCTCATGAATTATACAAAGAAATTAAGAATGAAATTGCACCTGTTGAGTTACAAGATATTGATGTCACTATTAAACTTGCTAATATAGATACTATTGCACCAATTGGAATTGTTAGAGATGTTGAAGTCTTGTGTGGGAAAACTAAATATCCTGCTGATTTTCTTGTTCTTACTTCTCCGCAAGATAGCTTTTGTCCAATTATATTTGGTAGACCCTTCTTAAACACTATCAATGCTACCATAGACTGCACTAATAATATTGTTACTGTTGGTTTGGATGATATGGTTCATGAGTTTAATTTCTCTAAATTTAGTAAACAACATCATGAGGAAGAATTACCTAGTAAGGATGAAATTATTGGTTTTTCTTCTATTGCCGTACCTCCTAGTGATCCTTTAGAACATTAATTGCTAGACCATGAAAATGATATGTTCATGAATGAAAGAAGGGAAATAGATGAAGTATTCTTTAAACAGGAACCTATTCTGCATCACAACTTGCCTGTTGAAATTTTAGGGGATCCTCCTCCACCCAAGGGTGATCCCGTGTTTGAGCTTAAACAGTTTCCTAATAATCTTAAATATGCTTATCTTGATGAAAAGAAGATATATCCTGTTATTATTAGTGCTAACCTTTCATAGCATGAAGAAGAAAGATTATTGAAAACTCTGAAGAAGCATCGTGCTTCTATTGGATATACTCTTTATGATCTTAAGGGCATTAGTCCCACTCTATGTCAACATAAAATAAATTTGGAAGCAGATGCCAAACCAGTTCGTGATCCTCAACGCCGTCTGAATCCTAAAATGAAAGAAGTGGTAAGAAAAGAAATACTAAAGCTTCTGGAGGCAGGTATAATCTATCCCGTTGCTGATAGTGAGTGGGTAAGTCCTGTCCATAGTGTCCCTAAGAAGGGAGGTATTACTGTTGTTCCTAATGATAAAGATGAATTGATTCCACAAAGAATTATCACAGGTTATAGGATGGTAATTGATTTCCGCAAATTAAATAAAGCTACTAAGAAAGATCATTACCCCTTACCTTTTATTGGTCAAATGCTAGAAAGATTATGCAAACATACACACTATTGCTTTCTAGATGGTTATTCTGGTTTCTCTCAAATACCTGTGTCGGCTAGGGATCAATCGAAGACTACTTTTACATGACCTTTTGGTACTTTTGCTTATAGACGTATGCCTTTTGGTTTATGTAATGCACCTGCTACCTTTCAAAGATGCATGATGGCTATATTCTCTGACTTTTGTGAAAAGATTTGTGAGGTTTTCATGGACGACTTTTCTATCTATGGTTCCTCTTTTGATGATTGCTTGAGCAATCTTGATCGAGTTTTGCAGAGATGTGAAGAAACTAATCTTTTCTTGAATTGGGAAAAGTGCCACTTTATGGTTAATGAAGGTATTGTCTTGGGGCACAAAGTTTCTGAAAGAGGTATTGAAGTTGATAAAGCCAAGGTTGATGCTATTGAAAAGATGCCATGTCCCAAGGACATCAAAGGTATACGAAGTTTCCTTGGTCACGCTGGATTTTATAGGAGGTTCATTAAGGACTTCTCAAAAATTTCTCGGCCTCTGACTAATTTATTGCAAAAAGATATACCTTTTGTCTTTGATGATGATTGTGTATAAGCATTTGAAATACTTAAGAAAGAATTAGTCTCTGCACCTGTTGTTCAACCACCTGATTGGAACCTACCCTTCGGACTTATGTGTGATGCTAGTGATTATGCTGTAGGTGCTGTTCTAGGGCAAAGAGTTGATAAGAAATTAAATGTTATTCATTATGCTAGTAAGACTCTAGACAATGCTCAAAGAAATTATGCTACTACTGAAATAGAACTCTTAGCAGTTGTATTTGCCTGTGATAAGTTCAGATCTTAAATTGTTGATTCTAAAGTAATTATTCAAACTGATCATGCTGCTATTAAATATCTTACAGAAAAGAAAGATGCTAAACCTAGACTTATTAGATGGGTTCTCTTGCTACAAGAATTTGATTTGCATATTGTTGGTAGAAAGGGAGCTGAGAACTCCGTTCCAGACAACCTGTCTAGGTTGGAAAATATTCTTGATGACCCACTACCTATTAATGATATCTTTCCTGATGAACAATTAAATGTTATAAGTACTTCTCGTAGTACTCCATGGTATGCTGATTATGCTAATTATATTGTTGCTAAGTTTATACCACCTAGCTTCACATACCAACAAAAGAAAAAGTTTTTCTATGATTTAAGACATTACTTTTGGGATGACCCACATCTTTATAAAGAAGTGGTAGATGGTGTTATTATACGTTGTGTACCTGAGCATGAACAGGAACACATCCTACGCAAGTGTCATTCCGAGCCTTATGGAGGACACCACGCTGGAGAGAGAACTGCACATAAGGTATTGCAATCTGGTTTTTATTGGCCTACTCTCTTCAAGGACGCCCGTAAGTTTGTCTTGTCTTGTGATGAATGTCAAAGAATTTCTAATATTAGTAGACGTCAAGAAATGCCTATGAATTATTCTCTTGTAATTGAACCATTTGATATTTGGGGCTTTGATTATATGGGACCTTTTCCTACCTCTAATGGATACACACATATTTTAGTTGCTATTGATTACGTTACTAAGTGGGTAGAAGCTATTCCAACTTGTAGTGCTGATCATAACACTTCTATTAAAATGCTTAAAGAAGTTATTTTCCCGAGGTTTGGAGTCCCTAGATATTTAATGAATGATGGTGGTTCACACTTTATTCATGGTGCTTTTCGTAAAATGCTTCCTAAATATGATGTTAATCATAGAATTGCATCTCCTTATCACCCACAGTCTAGGAATAGAGAGCTCAAATTAATTTTGCAAAAGACTGTTAATAGGTCTAGGAAGAATTGGTCTAAGAAACTTGATGATGCGTTATGGGCTTATAGAACTGCATACAAAAATCCTATGGGTATGACTCCGTATAAAATGGTCTATGGAAAAGCATGTCACTTACCTCTCAAACTAGAACATACGGCATATTGGGCTATTAAAGAGCTTAATTATGATTTTAAACTTGCTGGTGAAAAGAGGTTATTCTATATTAGCTCACTTGATGAATGGAGAACCGAAGCTTATGAAAATGCCAAGTTGTTTAAAGAAAAAGTTAAAAGATGGCATGACAAAAGGATACAAAAGCTCGAGTTTAATGTAGGTGATTATGTATTGCTATACAACTCTCGTTTAAGATTTTTTGTAGGAAAACTTCTCTCTAAATGGGAAGGCCCCTATGTTATCGAAGAGGTCTATTGTTCCGGTGCCATAAAAATCAAAAACTTCGAGGGCACAAATCAGGAAGGTGGTAAACGGTCAAAGAATTAAACATTATATCTCAGGTAATCCCATAAATGTTGAAACCAATATTATTGAAACTGTAACCCTGGAGGAATACATAAGGGACACTTTCCGGAACGTTTTAGACTCCGACAAGGAATAGGTATGTGGTACGGTAAGTAAACCGACTCCAAAACAATTTTTAAGGCAATATTTCTCCGTTTTGGAATATTTAGGAAATATAAAAATAAGTAGCAGTCTGGGAAGGACACGAGGGCCCCACGAGGGTGGTGGGCGCGCCCTACCCCCCTGGGCGCGCTCCCCTACCTCGTGAGCACCTCGTGTGCCTTCCGGACTCCGTTTTCTTGCACGTTACGTATTTTGGTCGGTAAAAATTCATTATATATTCTCCTGAAGGTTTTGACTCCCATATCACGCAAACCTCCTCTGTTCTTGTTTCGAGCTGTTTTCTGTCAGGGTTTTCCAGGCTAGGCATCATGTCGTCTCCCTCCTCCAATAGTGGTGACAACGATGCCTGGCTAATGAAGATAGATCTAAAGAGGGAAGAACCCACGAAGGTCAACAAGGATGAAAGGATCAAGAAGGCTACGGAGGATCAAGCTCCAGCAGCAGAAGACACCCTTCAAATTGATCATAACCTTCTTACCCCAACTGAGATCGAAGCTTTCAAGATGATTGAGTTAGCTCGTGTTCAAAACAAGTATCTCACACAAGAAATATTTTGTTGAAGTAGCATAATGTCGCACTCAAGGCATTATTCGCAAGCTGGAGGACCTCTTACGCTCGATGTGCGATTATCCGTCACCTCCACCTTCTTCACCAACCAAGGAGACATGATCACATGGGTATGGGCACTCCCCTTGGCAACTGCCAAGCTTGGTGGAGATGCCCCGGTATCGTATCACAATCACAACTCATATCTTTATCGTTTTTCTTATTTCAATTCTATTAGTAGTATCTTGATCTAGTAGAATAAAGTTTATGGCATGATCTAGTTTTGAGTTTTGCTTTATGATCTCTCTATGTAATCGAGTCCGTGAGCTATATATAATAAAGATTAGTGTTGAGTCAAGGGCTTGATTATTTTGCCATGATCTTAGGTGAATAAAAGAAAAGAGAAAAAAGAATAAAAAGAAACAAAAAGTTCATATTGATCTTATTGAGAGTAATGACTTCATATAGAAAGAGTATGCTGATTAAAAGTTATTGGGAGTTGGCAGACATAGCTTTGGTCATTGTTGCAATTAATAGGAAGTAATAAGGAAAGAGAGGTCTTCACATATAGATATATCATCATTGACATCTTTTATGATTGGGAGCACTCATTAAAATATGACATGCTAAAGAGTTGATGTTGGACAAGGAAGACAACGTAATGAGTTATGTATTTCTTATATCTGAGATAAAGTATGTTGTCATGGATCCTCTAACTTGTTGAGCTTGCCTTTCCTCCTCATGCTAGCCAA
This sequence comes from Triticum dicoccoides, assembly GCF_002162155.2. NCBI lineage: Eukaryota > Viridiplantae > Streptophyta > Magnoliopsida > Poales > Poaceae > Triticum > Triticum dicoccoides. Next base: position 324,773,738 of record NC_041390.1, read on the forward strand.
ATTCTCAGCACCAAGTAGAAATACTACTTGTGCTTCCAAATACCCTTAAACCAGTTTTGCCATGAGAGTCCACCATATCTACCTATGGATTGAGTAAGATCCTTCAAGTAAGTTGTCATCGGTGCAAAGCAATAAAAATTGCTCTAAATATGTATGATTGATTGGTGTGGGAGAAATAAGCTTTTATATGATCTTGTGATGTGAAAGTACTAAAAGCGACGGACTGCATAATAAAGGTTCATATCACAAGGGGCAATATAAAGTGACGTTCTTTCGCATTGAGATTTTATATATCCAACCATAAAAGCGCTTGGCAACCTCTTCTTCCCTCTGCGAAGGGCCTATCCTTTATTATTATCTTCTACCTTATGCAAGAGTCATGGTGATCTTCAGGTTTTCTTTTTTTATTTTATCCTTTGGCAAGCCCAGCATGTTGGAAAGAACATGATAT
>NC_041390.1:324774388-324798037 GCF_002162155.2 Triticum dicoccoides
TATATATCTAATTGGATGTAGGGGAGCATGAACCATTATTGTTGACATTACCCTTGAGGTAAAAGGTTGTGGGGCAAAACTATAAGCCCCTATCTTTCTCTGTGTCCGATTAAAACTCCGTAACCACAAGTATCGCGTGAGTGTTAGCAATTATGGAGGACTAAATGATAGTTGAGTATGTGGACTTGCTTTTTAGCTCTGACATAGACTCTTTCCGATGTTATGATAAATTGCAATTGCTTCAATGACTGAGATTATAATTTGTCGGAGCCCAATAAGGTTTATGATTTATACTTTTGCATTGTGAATAGATCATCACTTGAACATAAGTAATCATATGACAAAATCTATATATGTTGCTGTTATGAGAATAATCATTATGCCTTCATGTCCGTATTTTATTTTTATCGACGCCTCTACCCCTAAACATGAGGACATATTTATTGTTATCGGCTTTTCACTTGAGAACAAGCGAGGTCTAAGCTTGGGGGAGTTGATACGTCCATTTTGCATCATGCTTTTATATCGATATTTATCGCATTATGGACTGTTATTTCACTTTATGTCACAATACTTATGGCTATTCTCTCTTATTTTACAAGGTTTGCATAAGGAGGGAGAATGCCGGCAGCTGGAATTCTGTTCTGGAAAAGGAGCAAATATTAGAGACCTATTCTGCGTAACTCCAAAAGTCCTAAAACTCCACGGAACGTCTTAAAAGAAATAAAGAAAAATCCATGCCAAAGATGAAGGCCAGGGGGCCCACACCCTTCTCACGAGGGTGGGGGGCACGCCCCCTAGGGCGCGCCCCCCCTACCTCGTGGGCCCCCTGGTGGCTCTCCGATGCCCATCTTCTCCTATATGAGGTCTTTCGATGAGAAAAAAATAAGGAGGAACTTTTCGGGACGAGACTCCGCCGCCACGAGGCGAAACCTTGGCGGATCCAATCTAGAGCTCCGACAGAGCTGTTCTGCCGGGGAAACTTCCCTCCCGGAAGGGGAAATCATCACCATCGTCATCACCAACGCTCATCTCATCGGGAGAGGGCAATCTTCATCAACATCTTCACCAACACCATCTCATCTCCAAACCCTAGTTCATCTCTTGTATCCAATTCTTGTCTCAAAGTCCGGGATTGGTGCTAGTAGGTTGCTAGTAGTGTTGATTACTCCTTGTAGTTGATGCTAGTTGGTTTATTTGGTGGAAGATCATATGTTCAGATCCTATATGCATATTATTACCCCTCTGATTATGAACTTGAATATGCTTTGTGAGTAATTACGTTCGTTCCTGAGGAAAAGGGAGAAGTCTTGCTATGAGTAGTCATGTGAATTTGGTATTCGTTTGATATTTGGATAAGATGTATGTTGTCTAGCCTCTAGTGGTGTTATGTGAACGTCGACTACATAACACTTAACCATTATTTGGGCCTAGAGGAAGGCATTTGGAAGTAATAAGTAGATGATGGGTTGCTAGAGTGACAGGAGCTTAAACCCTAGTTTATGCGTTGCTTCGTAGGGGGCTGATTTGGATCCATATGTTTTATGCTATAGTTAGGTTTACCTTAATACTTTTGTTGTAGTTGCGGATGCTTGCAATAGAGTTTAATCATAAGTGGGATGCTTGTTCAAGTAAGAACATCACCCAAGCACTGGTCCACACACACATCAAATTATCAAAGTATCAAACGCGAATCATATGAACGTGATGAAAACTAGCTTGACGATATTCCCATGTGTCCTCGGGAGTGCTTTTCCTATTGTAAGTGTTTGTTTCGGCTTGTCCTTTGCTACAAAAGGATTGGGCCACCTTGCTGCACTTTATTTACTTTTGTTACTTGTTGCTCGTTACAACCTATATTATCACAAAACTATCTGTTACCACTTATTTCAGTACTTGCAGAGAATACCTTGCTGAAAACCGCTTATCGTTTCCTTCTGCTCCTCGTTGGGTTCGACACTCTTACTTATTGAAAGGACTACGATAGATCCCCCTTGTGGGTCATCAGCGTAGTACTTTGCTTCGATAACTAATAGATTTTTGCAATAAGTATGTGAGTTCTTTATGACTAATGTTGAGTCCATGGATTATACGCACTCTCACCCTTCCACCATTTCTAGCATCTCTAATACCGCGCACCTTTCGCCGGTATCATACACCCACCATATACCTTCCTCAAAACAGCCACCATACCTACCTATCATGGCATTTCCATAGCCATTCCGAGATATATTTCCATGCAACTTTCCACCGTTCCGTTTATCATGACACGCTCCATTATTGTCATATTGCTTTGCATGATCATGTAGTTGACATTTTAGTTGTGGCAAAGCCACCGTTCATAATTCATTCATGTAAGTCACTCATGCATCATTGCTATCCCGGTACACCGCCGGAGGCATTCATATAGAGTCATACTTTGTTCTAAGTATCGAGTTGTAATCATTGAGTTGTAAATAAATAGAAGTGTGATGATCATCATCATAGAGTATTGTCCCAAAAAAAGAGAAAGGCCAGAGAAAAAAAAGGAAGGCCCAAAAAAATAAAAAAATAAAAAGGGGCAATACTACTATCCTTTTTTTCCACACTTGTGCTTCAAAGTAGCACCATGATCTTCATAATAGAGAGTCTCCTATGTTATCACTTTCATATACTAGTTGGAATTTTTCATTATAGAACTTGTCTTGTATATTCCAACGATGGGCTTCCTCAAAATGCCCTATGTCTTCGTGAGCAAGCAAGTGGGATGCACACCCACTTAGTTTCTTTTTGTTGAGATTTCATATATTTATAGCTCTAGTGCATCCGTTGCATGGCAATCCCTACTCACTCACATTGATATCTATTGATGGGCATCTGCATAACCCGTTGATACGCCTAGTTGATGTGAGACTATCTTCTCCCTTTTTGTCTTCTCCATAACCACCATTATATTCCACCTATAGTGCTATGTCCATGGCTCACGCTCATGTATTGCGTGAAGATTGAAAAAGTTTGAGAACATTAAACATATGAAACAATTGCTTGGCTTTTCATCGGGGTTGTGCATGATTTGAATACTTTGTGTGGTGAAGATGGAGCATAGCCAGACTATATGATTTTGTAGGGATAACTTTCTTTGGCCATGTTATTTGAAGAGACATAATTGCTTAGTTAGTATGCTTGAAGTATTATTATTTCTATGTCAATATTAAACTTTTTTCTTGAATCTCCGGATCTGAATATTCATACCTCAACTAAGAGAATTACATTGAAATTATGCCAAGTAGCATTCCACATCAAAAATTCTGTTTTATCATTTACCTACTCGAGGACGAGCAAGAATTAAGCTTGGGGATGCTTGATATGTCTCCAACGTATCTATAATTTTTTAATGTTCCATGCTATATTATATTATGTTTTGGACATTATTGGGCTTTATTATACACTTTTATATTATTTTTGGGACTAACCTATTAACCGGAGGCCCAACTCAGAATTGCTGTTTTTTTTGCCTATTTTAGGGTTTCATCGAAAAAGAATATCAAATGGAGTCCAAACAGAATGAAACCTTCGGGAACGTGATTTTCGGAACGAACATGATCCAGAGGACTTGGACCCTACGTCAAGACATTAACCAGGAGGCCACAAGGTAGGGGGGTGTGCCTACCCCCCTGGGCGTGCCCTCCACCCTTGTGGGCCCCCTGCTGCTCCACCAACGTACTCCTTCCTCCTATATATACCTACATACCCCCAAACTACCAGATACGGAGCCAAAACCCTAATTCCACCGCCGTAACTTTCTGTATCCACGAGATCCCATCTTGGGGCCTGTTCTGGAGCTCCGCCGGAGGGGGCATCAATCACGAAAGGCATTGGGAAGTAATAAGTAGATGATGGGTTGCTAGAGTGACAGAAGCTTAAACCCTAGTTTATGTGGTGCTTCGTAAGGGGCTGATTCGGATCCATATGCTTCATGCTATGGTTAGGTTTACCTTAATACTTCTTTTGTAGTTGCGGATGCTTGCGAGAGGGGTTAATCATAAGTGGTAGGCTTGTCCAAGGAAGGGCTACACCCAAGCACCGGTCCACCCACATATCAAATTATCAAAGTAACGAACACGAATCATATGAGCATGATGAAAACTATCTTGACAACAATTCCCGTGTGTTCTCAGGAGCGCTTTGCTTTATATAAGAGTTTGTCCAGGCTTGTCCTTTGCTACAAAAAGGATTGGGCCACCTTGCTGCACCTAAGTTACTTTATTTACTTGTTACCCGTTACGATTTATCATATAACAAAACTATTTGTTACCGACAATTTTAGTGCTTGCACAGAATACCTTGCTGAAAACCACTTGTCATTTCCTTCTGGTCCTCATTGGGTTCAACACTCTTACTTATCGAAAGGACTATGATAGATCCCCTATAATTGTGGGTCATCAAGACTCTTTTCTGGTGCCGTTGCTATGGAGTGAAGCACCTTTGGTAAGGAAACAATTATATAGTGTGCTGAAATTTACTGTCACTTGTTACTATGGAAAATAATCCTTTGAGGGGCTTGTTCGGGGTATCTTCACCTCGACCGGAAGGTCAAAGAGTTGCTCCTCAGCCTGCTTCACCTACTGAAAATATTTATTATGAAATTCCTTCGGGTATGATAGATAAACTGCTAGCTAATCCTTATGTAGGAGATGGAACATTACATCCTGATATGCAGCTAATCTATATGGATGAAGTTTGTGTATTAGTTAAGCTTGCAGGTATGCCCGAGGATGTTCTCAAGAAGAATGTCTTCCCTTTATGTTTTAAGGGAAAGACATTGACATGGTATAGGCTATTGGATGATATTGGATGATGGAACTATAGCCGATTAAAATTGGAATTTCATCAGAAGTTTTATCCAATGCATCTCGTTCATCGTGATCGGAATTATATATATAATTTTTGGCCCCGTGAAGGAGAAAGTATTGCTCAAGCTTGGGGGAGGCTTTAGGCAATGTTATATTCATGCCCCAATCATGAGCTCTCAAGATAAGTTATTATTCAAAAAAATTATGCTCGGCTATCTCATAATGATCGATCCGTGCTCGATACTTCTTGTACTGGTTCCTATATGAAGAAGAATATTGGATTCAAGTGGTATTTGTTGGAAAGAATTAAACACAACTCTGAAGATTGGGAACTTAACAAAGGTAAAGAGTCAGGTATAAACCTTAAGTTTGATTGTGTTAAGTCTTTTATGGATACCGATGCTTTTCGTGACTTTAGCACCAAATATGGACTTGACTCTGAGATAGTAGCTTCTTTCTGTGAATCTTTTGCTACTCATGTTGATCTCCCTAAGAAGTGGTTTAAATATCATCCTCCCATTGAAGTTAAAGTAGTAGAACCTATTAAAGTTGAAGAAGAAATTATTACTTATAATGTTTATCCTATTGTTCCTACTGCTTATATTGAGAAACCAGCATTCCCTGTTAGAATAAAGGATCATGCTAAAGCTTCAACTGTGGTCAACAAAAGTAATGTTAGAACACCCAAACCCTCTAAGAAAATTAAGGTTGAACCTAGTATTTCTATGGTTAAAGATCTCTTGATTGATAATGTTGATGGGCATGTTATTTATTTCTATGATGAAGCTTCTAGGATTGCTAAACCCGATATGAAAGATAAACATAGACCTATTGTTGGCATGCCTGTTGTTTCTATTAAAATAGGAGATCATTGTTATCATGTCTTATGTGATGTGGGTGCTAGTGTTAGTGCAATTCCTTATACCTTGTATAAAGAAATTATGAATGATATTGCACCTGCTGAGATAGAAGATATTGATGTTACTATTAAGCTTGCTAATAGAGATACTATATCACCAATTGGGGTTGTTAGAGATGTTGAAGTCCTGTGTGGAAAGATAAAATATCCTACCGATTTTCTTGTTCTTGCTTCCCCACAAGATAATTTTTGTCCCACTATATTTGGTAGACCTTTCTTGAATACTGTTAATGCTAAGATAGACTGCGAGAAAGATATTGTTACTGTTGGTTTGGGGGATATGTCTCATGATTTTAATTTCTCCAAATTTCGTAGACAACCCCACGATAAATAGTTGCCTAGCAAGGATGAAATTATTGGTCTTGCTTCTATTGCCATGCCTCCTAATGATCCTTTAGAACAATATTTGCTAGACCATGAAAATGATATGTTTATGAATGAAAGAAGGGAAATATATGAAGTATTCTTTAATCAAGTACCTATTTTGAAACACAATTTGCCTGTTGAAATCCTTTGGGATCCTCCTCCACCTAAGGGTGATCCCATGTTTGAGCTTAAACAATTACCCGATACTCTGAAATATGCTTATCATGATGAAAAGAAGATATATCCTGTTATTATTAGTGCTAACCTTTTAGAGCATGAAGAAAAGAAATTATTGAAAACTCTGAAGAAGCATCATGCCGCTATTGGATATACTCTTGATGATCTTAAGGGCATTAGTACCACTCTATGTTAACACAAAATTAAATTAGAGAAAGACGCTAAACCAGTTGTTGATCATCAACGACGGTTAAATCCTAAGATGAAAGAAGTGGTACGAGATGAAATACTAAAGCTTTTGGAGGCAGGTATAATTTATCCTATTACTGATAGTCAATGGGTAATCTGTGTTCATTGTGTCCCTAAGAAAGGAGGTATTACTGTTGTTCCTAATGATAACAATGAATTGATTCTTCAAAGAATTGTAACAGGTTATAGAATGGTAATTGATTTTCACAAATTAAATAAAGCTACTAGAAAATATCATTACCCTCTTACCTTTTATTGATCAAATGCTAGAAAGATTATCCAAGCATACACTTTTTTGCTTTCTAGATGGTTATTCTGGTTTCTCTCAAATACCTGTGTCAAAGGATGATCAAGAGAAAACCACTTTTACTTGCCCTTTCGGTACCTTCGCTTATAGATGTATGCCTTCTGGTTTATGCAATGCACCTGCTACCTTTCAAAGATGTATGACTGCTATATTCTCTGATTTTTGTGAAAAGATTGTTGAGGTTTTCATGGATGATTTCTCTGTTTACGGAACTTCTTTTGATGATTGCTTAAGCAACCTTGATTGAGTTTTGCAGAGATGTGAAGAAACTAATATTGTATTGAATTGGGAGAAGTGCCACTTTATGGTTAACAAAGGTATTGTCTTGGGGCATTAAAGTTCTGAAAGAGGTATTGAAGCTGATAAAGCTAAAGTAGATGCTAATGAAAAGATGATGTGTCCTAAAGATATCAAAGGTATAAGAAGTTTCCTTGGTCATGCTGGTTTCTATAGGAGGTTTATTAAAGACTTCTCTAAAATTTCTAGGCCTCTCACTAATCTCTTGCAAAAAGATGTTCCTTTTGTTTTTGATGATGATTGTGAAGAAGCATTTGAAATACTTAAGAAAGCCTTGATTTCTGCACCTATTGTTCAGCCACCTGATTGGAATTTACCCTTTGAAATTATGTGTGATGCTAGTGATTATGCTGTTGGTGCTGTTCTAGGACAAAGAGTTGATAAGAAATTAAATGCTATTCATTATGCTAGTAAAACTCTAGACAGTGCCCAGAGAAATTATGCTACCACTGAAAAAGAAATTTTAGCAGTTGTATTTGCATGTGATAAGTTCAGACCCTATATTGTTGATTCCAAAGTAACTGTTCACATGGATCAAGCTGCTATTAAATATCTTATGGAAAAGAAAGATGTAAAACCTAGACTCATTAGATGGGTTCTCTTGCTACAAGAATTTGATTTGCATATTATTGATAGAAAGGGAGATGATAACCCCGTTGCAGACAACTTGTCTAGGTTAGAAAATATTCTTGATGACCCACTACCTATTGATGATAGCTTTCCTGATGAAAAATTAAATGTCATAAATGCTTCTCGTAGTACTCCATGGTATGCTGACTATGCTAATTATATTGTTGCTAAATTTATACCACCTAGTTTCACATACCAGGAAAAGAAAAGGTTTTTCCTGTGATTTGTGGCATTACTTTTGGGATGACCCAAACCATCATAAAGAAGGAGTAGATGGTGTTATTAGACGTTTTGTACCTGAGCATGAACAGGGACAAATCCTACGTAAGTGCCACTCCGAGTCTCACGGAGGACACCACGCTGGAGATAGAACCGCATATAAGGTATTTGTAACACCCCGGTAATCTTGCTACAGTAAACTTCTGCTGATGTCTGCCAAGTCATCACGATTATTTTGCTAATCATCACTCTGTTCCAAATCAAACTCTTACTCAAATTGAAATTGCATGTCAAATTATTTTCTTCCAAAATTAAAAGACAAAAATGTACATTGGGTCACAAATTTTCACTAACTAATTATCATGTAGAAACCAACATCATTTGACTCACCATTTAATTCCTAGGAAAATATAAAGTAGTCCAACTATACTAAAATATCCTTTTCGAAATAAAAAAATGGTTATATATTTCCAAATGAACCCATATGTCGGGTACTATTTAAAAATATGGCATTTGATTTATGTACCAAGTTTCAATGTGAACAAAATTCAATTACTATAAAAAGAAAATACAAAACAGGAGAGAAAATGCTTATAGTAGACAATACAAAGTAAAGAAGAAAAACTGTACTGCTGTACTGGGCCCTAGTGGCCAAAGTACAGCCCAACCCACTAGGCCACGGCCTTTCTTCCATCTCTTGCTAGGAGAGGCAGAGGAGAGCCGTGGCGTGCATCCAGCCGCCATGGCTATGGATGGCCACCACGTGCCCTCCCCAGCCCTACAAATACACCCACGCGAAACCCTAACTCGCCCTCTTGCTTTCCCCACTTTTTCCCCCACCGCCCCCTTCTCATCCGCTTTAAATCGGGCTCGGAACCTCATGTGGTGACCACTGCCTTGTCGTCGTTGCTGCGGCCACCGTCGTCGCCATCGCTCGGTAGTACGTCCAGGGGAACTGCCATGGTTATCTTCGTCCGTCCCGGGCGTCGGTTCAAGCAGGGACGCCGCGAGGCCGTCGCCATCACCATCATCTCCGTTCGGCCGCCGCCATCTCGCCGACGACCTGCGATATTTTGACCGTCCCCAGCCTCGACGAGCTCGCCTACGACCTCTCTGTGAGCCACTCTTCCGAACCCCCTGTCGCCGTTATCGATTCGTCGCCGTAGCCGTCGTCTGCGACCTCCATGACTGCGCCTGTAACTCTGCTTCCGGGCATGCCCACCCGCGTATGGCCGCGCCCTGCTGCGGTGCTTGCTCGCCCGCTCCCGTTCCTTCTGCCTCTGCCGCACTAACCCACTGCCGCACGCCCCACGCCCGCTTGCTGCTGCCGCCTGCGCCCGCGCGCGCTCGGGCACCCAGACCGCGTCATCGCCCGAGCTGCCGTGTTGCTTCGCTGCTGTGCTGCTCCTTGCGCTGTTGCTGCTCACTACTTGGCCACTGCTTGCTGCTGCCGCTACCTGCTGCTCTGTGTGCCTGCTACTGCCCTGCTCTGTTATGTCGCTGCTGTTGCTTGCTACTGCTGCCCGTTGCGCTGCCTTGTAAACTGCCATCGCTGCTGCTCTATGGCCGTGGCCGTGTGTGTGTGTAGGTGTTGTGTGTGGCCGTCTATTTAGGCTAATGCTTGATTAGTTGTAGGGATTAATTAGTGGCTAGTTTAGCCTATGTGCAAATGACATGTGAGTCCATTTTAATTATGTTAGTTTTATTTAATTGTTTAGGTTCAGCCAATGACATATGGGTCACCCCCTCCCTTTTGACCAGTCAACTTGACTTGGTCAACCCGAATTAAAACAAAATCAAAAAATTTCTTAAAGTCATTAAAACTTTGGAAAATCATAGAAAAATGTATGTAACTCGGATGAAAATGTTTTATATAAGAAAGTGATCAGAAAAATCCAACGAATCTGAATACGCGGTCCTTTCACCTCTCACATGCCCCTAGCATGCTGAACATGGAACCATCCCCTCTCTTTCATCTGTCGTAATTCATCTAACGCCGGGGATTCATCCTCGGATGTTTATCCCCTCCGTCTGCAACGTGTAGTACTATGTTAGGACAACCCTAGCTCTACCTATCATCTTGTTATGCCTTGTGATGCATTGTTTGCTCTGTATTTAATGTTTCTTCCCCCTCTTCTCTCCGGTAGACCCCGAGACCGATGTCGCCCCTATGATCGACTACGTCGACGACGACCCCCTCCTTGCCAGAGCAACCAGGCAAGCAAACCCTCATTGAGCATTCCGATATCGCCCATTTCTTTCCCTCTCATGCTTGCATTAGAACTGCTACTGCTTTCTGTATGATCCTACTCTGATGCATAGCCTATTGTTGTTACCTGCTTTTATACCTTACCTTCTTATCCTAAACTGCTTAGTATAGGTTGGTTAGTGATCCATCAGTGACCCCCACCTTGTCCGAGTTGCCCCGCTTTATGTTCAATGACTCGATCAACGTGATCGACGTCCAGGCCTCGACACCGCACATCATCCCCCTAGTTGTACGACTCTGCAGAGTTACCATCGAGTGCCGAGGGTGGAACCTCTTACATCACTCCTGATGAGATCTCAGTAGTGTAGCTATACGACCGAGGTCATCGAGGGTGATTTCCTCCTTAACCTCTTTCGTTACGGCTCTGTCGTGCAACCCCTCAAGTGTGAACCTCGAGGGTGGATCCTCTTACGTTCACCTTGATGATAACATCGAGTGGAATTCATCGAGGGTGATTCCTCGGGTTTTAATCTTGGTGTTAGACACACAGTTACTATGGTTACTATGACTTTACACTGAACCATGTTACTAAAGACGGGTCGACCCTTAGGGGTACTCGCGCGAGCTTAATAGCGAGTGATGTGGAGTCGAGCGTACCTGGAAGGTGCCCGCGAGATACTTACGAGGCGTGGCCGGGTATTCTTAGCCCTTGTCACAAGTACTCGAGACGGGGAGACGGGGTCACATCGATCGTGAGTCTCTGCTCGTTACCGCGCGTTCCTAATCCACTACGATTTGGATATTTGATCCGAGGGGCCTCTGGCCTGATAGCACTAACCATCACATGGGCATAGTATGGGCGTTCTACATCGTATACATCAGCCGAAACTTAATAGACGTCAGCGACTGAGCGACGCGCGCCGGGTTGGACTAGTAAGCTCCTGCCTTTTAGGGAGGTAGCTAGGTCTGCTCACCGGCCACATACGCAACGTGCAGGAGTTCCTGGGGAGATGGCCCATGACCCCTAGGGGCATAGGTTTAGTCTGGCGTGCTGGCCTCTCTATTAAGCCTAGGTCGGGTTGCGGCGTATTGTTTGGCCGAGGCCGGGCATGACCCAGGAAAGTGTGTTCGGCCGGAGTTAATCGAGCGTGGTGGGTAAGTTGGTGCACCCCTGTAGGGAAGAAAACATCTATCGATAGCCTGTCCTACGGTAACGGGCACTTGGAGTTGTATTTCAACTGATACAACTAGAACTGGATAATTGTGATGAGAACTGGATGCTGATGCGAATTGGATTGTGATAATAACTGGATAGTATGGCTCTGGGATTGCTTTCTCGCAGGGAGTCAAGAAAGGATCTCTGGCTGAGGTTGATAACTCTACTGCTACTTTACTTTATGTTACTCTACTCCCTCCTGTTGCTGCAAGATGGTGGTTTCCAGAAGATGCTAGTCTTCGATAGGCTAGGCTTTCCCCTTCCCTTCTGGCATTCTGCAGTTTAGTCCACAGATACAACCCATTCCTTTGATACAGATACATACTTAGTTTAGATCTGATGTAAGTCTTGCGAGTACTTTGGATGAGTACTCACGGTTGCTTTGCTACTTCTTTTCCCCCATACCCGATTGTTGTGACCAAATGACGGAGCCCAGGAGCCAGACGATGCCACTGATGACTACTACTACCCGGAGGATGCCTACTACTACGTGAACACCGCCGACAACTAGGAGTTGTTAGGAGGCTCCCAGGCAGGAGGCCTTGCCTTTTTCGACCGTTGTTGCTTTTGTGCTAGCCTTCTTAAGGCAAACTTGTTTAACTCATGTATGTACTCAGATAATGTTGCTTCCGCTGACTCTTTTGTTTTCGAGCTTATGTATTCGAGCCCTCGAGGCCCCTGGCTTGTAATATGAAGCTTGTATTATTTTATTTTTTGTCTAGAGTTGTGTTGTGATATCTTCCCGTGAGTCCTTGATCTTGATCGTACACATTTGCATGCATGATTAGTGTACGATTGAATTGAGGGTGTCACAAGTTGGTATCAGAGCCGACTGCCTATAGAAATCCCCCTTCCAAACTCCTTGGCCGAAGTTGAGTCTAGTCAATGAAAAACTTTTACTAACTTGGCTGTGTGGCTTACGGGCCCACGTCGCCATATTGGTGGTATTAGGATCTTTTATTCCTCGTCTATACTCTGGAACTCTGATCTCTCTTATATTCAAGTTAAAATGGTTTTACTAACTCGAACATTAGGATCTCGTGATCACACCCGCTCGGAGAGCCCCTTATTTCAGATGATTGCCTACTGCATCCAAAGATTCCGAAGATACTCTACGATATTCTCTCGAGACTTTGTGCCTGTTGCCTTTGCAATTCCCTACCACCGAAATATCCTTATGGATAACTACACACACTTGCTAATCTAACATTCTATCCCATTGATCTTGTTATTACAAGATGCCCTGAACTGCTCTCCTTTTTCCGAGAATCCTTTGAGCTTACTGCCTTACAGTTCCTTGTCATCTGAATACCCCTACGGATAACTTTGTGCACCTACCGAGTATCCGCTCACCCTTAGTTGATTCTTGTACTTCACAAAAGTCTTTGTAATACCATTCGTTCTTGTGAAAATCCTCAACAGCCTATTATTCTTGAATTTCTTGCTTGCTTTCATTATGGTTAATATCATAAGTCTAGTTATCTTATTGTCAACCTTTGTCATTATCATTTTGAGTCCATTGATACAATATGTTGCGAATGCTCGCAATCCTCAATCAGATCCTAGAATTCAACCTTCCGGCTCAGACGTCATTTTAACATGTGCTGAATCTCGATCAATCAAATCGCCATCGATTGTAATCCTAAGGCTATTCTACATATACATCCCTAATCAGAGCATTGCTTCTGATCCCTTGTCATGGAATTCATAATTCCTTTGCAATTGAGCTTTGAGTTAGTCAGTTGTTTCTATAATCTGATCTCCTTGCATTCTTTCTTCCTCTGGTTGAATATTGATGCTCACATCAGATCCCTTGTGGACCACCAGACCCCTTTTTCGTATTTTATCCGACAACGTCCTTCTTATTCAATAAGTTTGTGAGCCTTTCCTCGGATACATAATGCTTTTGGTAAATTGCATCCTCCGCTTTCCCAAGCATGCTCTACTACCGAGCTTGTGTTATTTATTCTCGAAATTTATGATATATGTTCCTAAGATGCCCCGATGGGTTGAACCTATGCCTTCCCTAATTTGTGTGAACTCAAAAGTCATGCGGGTTAAACTCTAGTGGCTTTTCGTCAGATAAAATTTCAATACTACATCTTCATCAAGAGCGAGAAATAAAATGAAAGGTTATGCATTGTAGAAGTGGGAGTCAACCCTGAACCTTGTGTTCATGCCCGCGGACGCCGTGTGGGACTTATCATGAAAGCTTCTTGCAAGAATATTTAATCATTTGAATAGTCTTCAGTTATCGTGAATTGGATCCCTTGCAGTTATGGTCCCGACCATATTTCCTCCTTGATTCCATTTACCAGATAAGTTAAAATACTTATACTCTGCAAATCATTTCCCCTGTCCAACCTCTGGTCGGATTTACCTTCCGGCATTACACCTAGTACTTGATACTGGGAAGTTTTATACCCCATCACATCATTCCTAGACTGATCGGCTATATTTTTTTTAATTGTGTCAACTTTTAACTGTGCTACCTGGTCCTTATGCCCGGAGCAACTTCCGACGATGAGCTAAGCTTACGTCGATCTTCCTCATCTTATCTTTTCACCTCGAACAACAAGCTTGACTTTTAGCTTGTGTCGAATCCGTGGTTCTCACAGCCTTTCACTTCATCCTCCCTTTTCTGCTCGAGGGCATCTTCATAGAGTCTCTCGACAAACTTGTCTTGATCACCGTCACACTTTGGCTTCTTCAGAGATGTCAATTGAATTCATGGCTAGAAATACCATCCTTGTCTCTCGATGATTTGTGTCAGCATCAACAACATTCTTGTCTTCCCCCCAACACAAAGTTGATCATATTGATTTTGGGATTACATCCTTTTTGACATGTCGATGGTTTGCTACTGAGCCCGTCGGCCACACCCTCATCTTTTCCCTGCTAAAATTGTATGACTTTTTTTTAGTTGTTTCCGATGGATCCTTTGTGTTCCCAAGGCCCGACCTTTACCTGATAGCCATGTTAATGCTACCCCGAAGTATGACTGTGGTACTCAAACCTCAACAAGAGCATTGGAAGCGCAATGCTAAGTTTTCTTTATCCAAACACCGTTGTATGGGTAATGTCATGAAATTTCTCTCCCCTTTCCTAATGTGATTTCTACAATTATATCCCGTCATGGATATCATGCGCTGCTTGTCCTTGGGAATGATATACCCCCTGAATTATGTGTTTAAACACATTTTCCTATCCATTGTTCTGTTTAGTCTGATAACCACATTTTCCTTTCCATTGTTTGGTTTAAACCTTCTTGAGGTTTATATGATCTAAGCAGTAATAAGTCACTGCTTTTGTAAACACCTCGTTGTATCACTCTGTCAGTAAGACCCTGTTACTAATGTTGATGACATTACGGTAGCCACCGATGGACGAGAACTTTGCCTATTGGTCCGCCTCGTTCAACGAGCAGGAAAATGGTTCTCTTCATCCCTCGCCCTTGGTACCAACATTGTTGCCAACATAACTGACCTGCTATCCTCTAACATGCCTTGCTACCATGACTGTGCAATATGTCAGCATCCTTCCTACTTTTGAACCATATGGTGGGCCCATAACCCATAGTTCCACAGGATCGAAACCTGACTCTCTTGTCCGTCCCTATTCCCAAGGTTAATCCTCGTGCTTGGCTTCGTATGTAATTCATGAACCACCTTCCTAGAGATGATCTATTCTGGTACAATGTGCAATACTTATTTTCATTGCTCTGAACCCCTTTCACACTCTGTTTCGGGCAACAAAAGATTTCCTGTCCACTTGAAGCTTGTTATTGCACCTTCTTATTTTGTTGTCGATGACTTCCTTCAATTTCAACTCGAGAGATATTTTAAGCTTCATCCCCTGAGTTAACCGTCCGATGCTCAACTTTGTTAAACTCGTCCTTATAGATTATTCCCTCTTATGATTTCGAAGTACAATGAAGATCCTGCAGGAAGAACGACAACTTGATCATGATGCATTGATGAAGACAAATGAAGACATCAACACAATGGATCGACCTCTTTGAGAAGAGCAACCAAGAACAAAAGGATCCGTTAGAATTTCGTAACCAAAAATTTCCCCTTACCCCACCTCTTAAATCTCGAGACGAGATTTCTTGTAGTGGAGGAGATTTGTAACACCCTGATAATCTTGCTACAGTAAACTTCTGCTAATGTCTGCCAAGTCATCACAATTATTTTGCTAATCATCACTCTGTTCCAAATCAAACTCTTACTCAAATTGAAATTGCATGTCAAATTATTTTCTTCCAAAATTAAAAGACAAAAATGTTCGTTGGGTCACACATTTTCACTAACTAGTTATCATGTAGAAACCAACATCATTTGACTCACCATTTAATTTCTAGGAAAATATAAAGTAGTCCAACTATACTAAAATATCCTTTTCAAAATAAAAAAATGGTTATATATTTCCAAATGACCCCATATGTTGGGTGCTATTTAAAAATATGGCATTTGATTTATGTACCAAGTTTCAATGTGAACAAAATTCAATTACTATAAAAAGAAAATACAAGACAGGAGAGAAAATGCTTATAGCACACAATACTACAAAGTAAAGAAGAAAAACTGTACTGCTGTACTGGGCCCTAGTGGCCACAGTACAGCCCAGCCTGCTAGGCCACGACCTTTCTTCCATCTCTCGCTAGGAGAGGCAGAGGAGAGCCGTGGCGTGCATCCAGCCGCCATGGCTATGGATGGCCACCATGTGCCCTCCCCAGCCCTACAAATACACCCACGTGAAACCCTAACTCGCCCTCTTGCTTTCCCCACTTTTTCCCCCACCGCCCCCTTCTCATCCGCTCTAAATCGGGCTCGGAACCTCATGTGGTGACCACTGCCTTGTCATCGTTGGCGCGGCCACCGTCGTTGCCGTCGCTCGGTAGTACGTCCAGGGGAACTGCCATGGTCATCTTCGTCCGTCCCGGGCGTCGGTTCAAGCAAGGACGCCGCGAGGCCGTCGCCATCGCCATCATCTCCGTTTGGCCGCCGCAATCTCGCCGACGACCTGCGATGTTTTGACCGTCCCCAGCCTCGACGAGCTCGCCTACGACCTCTCTGTGAGCCACTCTTCCGAACCCCGCTGTCCCCGTTATCAATTCGTCGCCGTAGCCGTCGTCTGCGACCTCCATGACTGCGCCTGTAACTCTGCTTCCGGGCATGCCCGCCCGCGTATGGCCGCGCCCTTTTGCGGTCCTTGCTCGCCCGCTCCCGTTCCTTCTGCCGCTGCCGCACTAACCCACTGCCGCACGCCCCACGCCCACTTGCTGCTGCCGCCTGCGCCCGCGCGCGCTCGGGCGCCCAGACCGCGTCGTCGCCCGAGCTGCCGTGTTGCTTCGCTGTTGTGCTGCTCCTTGCGCTATTGCTGCTCACTAGTTGGCCACTGCTTGCTGCTGCCGCTACCTGCTGCTCTGTGTGCCTGCTACTGCCCTGCTCTGTTATGTCGCTGCTGTTGCTTGCTACTGCTGCCCATTGCGCTGCCTTGTAAACTGCCATCGCTGCTGCTCTATGGCCGTGGCCGTGTGTGTGTGCGTAGGTGTTGTGTGTGGCCGGTCTATTTAGGCTAATGCTTGATTAGTTGTAGGGATTAATTAGTGGCTAGTTTAGCCTATGTGCAAATGACATGTGGGTCCATTTTAATAATGTTAGTTTTATTTAATTGTTTAGGTTCAGCCAATGACATATGGGTCACCCCCTCCCCTTTTGACCAGTCAACTTGACTTGGTCAACCCGAATTAAAGCAAAATCAAAAAATTTCTTAAAGTCATTAAAACTTTGGAAAATCATAGAAAAATGTCTGTAACTCGGATGAAAATGTTTTATATAAGAAAGTTGATCAGAAAAATCCAACGAATCCGAATAAGCGGTCCTTTCACCTGTCACATGCCCCTAGCATGCTGAACATGGAATCATCCCTCTCTTTCATCTGTCGTAATTCGTCTAACGCCGGGGATTCATCCTCGGATGTTTACCCCCTCCGTCTGCAACGTGTAGTACTACGTTAGGACAACCCTAGCTCTACCTATCATCTTGTTATGCCTTGTGATGCATTGTTTGCTCTGTATTTACTGTTTCTTCACCCTCTTCTCTCCGGTAGACCCCGAGACTGATGTCGCCCCTGGGATCGACTACGTCGACGACGACCCCCTCCTTGCCAAAGCAACCAGGCAAGCAAACCCTCCTTGAGCATTCCGATATTGCCCATCTCTTTCCCTCTCATGCTTGCATTAGAACTGCTACTGCTTTCTGTATGATTCTACTCTGATGCATAGCCTGTTGTTGTTACCTGCTTTTATACCTTACCTGCTTATCCTAAACTTCTTAGTATAGGTTGGTTAGTGATCCATCAGTGACCCCCACCTTGTCCCAGTTGCCCCGCTTTATGTTCAATGACTCGATCAACGTGATCGATGTCCAGGCCCCGACACCGCACATCATCCCCTAGTTGTACGACTCTGCAGGGTTACCATCGAGTGCCGAGGGTGGAACCCCTTACATCACTCCTAATGAGATCTCAGTAGTGTAGCTATACGGCCGAGGTCATCGAGGGTGATTTCCTCCTTAACCACTTCCGTTACGGCTCTGTCGTGCAACCCCTCAAGTGTGAACCTCGAGGGTGGATCCTCTTACGTTCACCTTGATGATAACATCGAGTGGAATTCACCGAGGGTGATTCCTCGGGTTTTTACCTTGGTGTTAGACACACAGTTACTATGTTTACTATGACTTTACACTGAACCATGTTACTAAAGACGGGTCGACCCTGAGGGGTACCCGCGCGAGCTTAATAGCGAGTGATGTGGAGTCAGGCGGACCTGGAAGGTGCCCGCGAGATACTTACGAGGCGTGGCCGGGTATTCTTAGCCCTTGTCGCAAGTACTCGAGACGGGGAGACGGGGTCACATCGATCGTGAGTCTCTGCTTGTTACCGCGCGTTCCTATTCCACTACGATTTGGATATTTGATCCGAGGGGCCTCTGGCCTGATAGCACTAACCATCACGTGGGCATAGTATGGGCATTCTGCGTTGTATACATCAGCCGAAGCTTAATAGACGTCAGCGACTGAGCAGCGCGCGCCGGGTTGGACTGGTAAGCTCCTGCCTTTTTAGGGAGGTAGCTAGGTATGCTCACCGGCCACGTACGCAACGTGCAGGAGTTTCCTGGGAGATGGCCCATGACCCCTGGGGCATAGGTTTAGTCTGGCGTGCTGGCCTCTCTATTAAGCCTAGGTCGGGTTGCGGCGTATTGTTTGGCCGAGGCCGGGCATGACCCAGGAAAGTGTGTCCAACCGGAGTTAATCGAGCATGGTGGGTAAGTTGGTGCACCCCTACATGGAAGAAAACATCTATCGATAGCCTGTCCTACGGTAACGGACTCTTGGAGTTGTATCCCGATCGATATAACTAGAACTGGATACTTATGATGAGAACTGGATGCTGATGTGAATTGGATTGTGATAATAACTAGATAGTATGGCTCTGGGATTGCTTTCTCGCAGGGAGTCGAGAAAGGATCTCTGGCCGAGGTTGATAACTCTACTGCTACTTTACTTTATGTTACTCTACTCCCTCCTGTTGCTGCAAGATGGTGGTTTCCAGAAGATGCTAGTCTTTGATAGGCTAGGCTTTCTCCTTCCCTTCTGGCATTCTGCAGTTTAGTCCACAGATACAACCCATTCCTTTGATACAGATACAGACTTAGTATAGATCTGATGTAAGTCTTGCGAGTACTTTGGATGAGTACTCACGGTTGCTTTGCTACTTCTTTTCCCCCATACCCAATTGTTGCGACCAAATGACGGAGCCCAGGAGCCAGACGACGCCACTGATGGCTACTACTACCCGGAGGATGCCTACTACTACGTGAAGACCGCCGACGACTAGGAGTAGTTAGGAGGCTCCCAGGTAGGAGGCCTTGCCTTTTCGACCATTGTTGCTTTTGTGCTAGCCTTCTTAAGGCAAACTTGTTTAACTCATGTCTGTACTCAGATAATGTTGCTTCCGCTGACTCTTTTGTTTTCGAGCTTATGTATTCGAGCCCTCGAGGCCCCTGGCTTGTAATATAAAGCTTGTATTATTTTAATTTTTGTCTAGAGTTGTGTTGTGATATCTTCCCATGAGTCCTTGATCTTGATCGTACACATTTGCATGTATGATTAGTGTACGATTGAATCGAGGGCGTCACAGTATTACAATCCGGGTTCTATTGGCCCACTCTCTTCAAGGATGCCCGTAAGTTTGTCTTATCTGGTGACGAGTGCAAGAGAATTGGTATTATTAGTAGACGTCAGGAAATGCCTATGAACAATTCACTTGTTATTGAACCATTTGATGTCTGGGGCTTTGATTATATGGGACCTTTTCCTTCCTCTAATGGGTACACACATATTTTAGCTGCTGTTGATTACGTTACTAAGTGGGTAGAATCTATTCCAACTTGTAGTGCTGATCATAACACTTAGATGCTTAAAGAAGTCATTTTTATGAGGTTTGGAGTCCCTAGATATTTAATGACTGATGGTGGATCACATTTTATTCATGGTGCTTTCCACAAAATGCTTTCTAAGTATGATGTTAATTATATAATTGCATCTCCTTATCATCCTCAGTCTAGTGGTCAAGTAGAATTGCGCAATAGAGAGATCAAATTAATTTTGCAAAAGATTATTAATAGATCTAGAAAGAATTGGTCTAAGAAACCTGATGGTGCTTTATGGGCTTATAGAACTGCTTATAAGAATCCTATGGGTATGTCTCCGTATAAAATGGATTATGGAAAAGCATGCCACTTACCTCTTGAACTAGAACATAAGGCATATTGGGCTATTAAAGAGCTCAATTATGATTTCAAACTTGCCGGTGAGAAGAGGTTATTGACATTAGCTCACTTGATGAATGGAGAACCCAAGCCTACGAGAATGCAAAGTTGTTTAAAGAAAAGGTTAAAAGATGGCATGATAAAATGATACAAAAGCATGAGTTTAATGTAGGTGATCATGTTTTGCTATACAACTCTCGTTTAAGATTTTTTGCAGGAAAGCTTCTCTATAAATGGGAAGGCCCTTACATCATCGAGGAGGTCTATCATTTCGGTGCCATAAAGATCAACAACGCCGAAGGCTCAAATCCAAAGGTGGTAAACGGTCAGAGAATCAAACATTATATCTCAGGTACACCCACAAATGTTGAGACCAATATAATTAATGTCTTAACACCGGAGGAGTACATAAGGGACACTTTCCAGAATGTTTGAGACTCCGAAAAGGAATATGTATGTGGTACGGTAAGTAAACCGACTCCAAAACGTTTCCAGTGATAAATTTTGTCCATTTTGGAATATTTAAAAAATTAGGAAAATTAAAAGTAGTCCGAAAGAGCCACGAGGCGTCCACAAGGGTGGAGGGCGCGCCCCCGTCCTTGTGGCCACCTCGTGTGCCCTCCGGACTCCATTTTCTTGCATGATACTCCTTTCGGTCGGAAAAAATTCATTATATAGTCTATCGGAGGTTTTGACCACAGTACCATGACAAAATCCTCTGTTTTCATTTGGAGTTTTTTCTGAAGCAAATTTAGAGCAAGATGTCTTCACAAGAATTGGTTGGGGAGACTCGAGTATCTCACTCGACACCGGACCCAAGAGCATACATCGAAGCTGACTAGTTCGGGCAATCAACGGAGGAAGAGATGGAGGCTGACTTAAAATGGGTGGATGCCATGGAGGAGGATCAAGAAGCCACCTCTCGTCTTCAAACCAGATTCGTGCTAGAGGAACTTCAGAACTCAGCAATACCAAATTCGGTTATTCCTCCCAAAGCTAGATTTCACTCTTACGAAAATATGAAAAAGTGTGTTGCTTTTTCTCCTGCAGCTAGGAAACATCCATGGGTGGATGGAGCTCTAGCCATCATGGGTAAACATTGCAAGGAAGTAATGGATCTTATGGAGCAAATTAATAAGCTCGAGGTAGAGAATCGTATCCTAAGGGGCATCATCACCAAGAATATCTCATCACCACCCCCGAAGAAAGAGATATAAGTACCTGGGAATGGGCACTCCCCTTGGAAACTGCCAAGCTTGGGGGAGTGCCCGGGTATTGTATCACAATGACACCTATATCTTTATCGCTTTTCTTAGTTCGATCCTTTTGGTTTTGTCTTGATCTAGTAGAATAAAGATTTTGTATGGTCTAGCTTTGAGTTTTGCTTCGATCCCTATCTATGTAATCGAGTCCTTGAGATATAGATATATATAATAAAGAGTAGTTTTGAGTTAAGGGCTTTGCTTTCTTGCTATGATCTTGAGGAACTATATAAAAGAAAGAATAAAAAGAAATAAAAAGATCATATATTGATCTTTTGGAGATTAATGACTTCACATATAAAGAGTATGATGAATAAAAGTTGTTGAGAGTTGACAAACATAGTTTTGGTCATTGTTGCAATTAATAGGAAGTAATAAATAAAGAGAGGCTTCACATATAAATATACTATCTTGGACATCTTTTGTAATCGTGAGCACTCATTAAAATATGACATGCTAAAAGGTTGATGTTGGACAAGGAAGACAACATAATAGGTTATGTTTTCTTATATATGAATACAAGTTATATTGTCCTGGATCATCCAACATGTTGAGCTTGCCTTTCCTTCTCATGCTAGCCAAATTCTTTGCACCAAGTAGAGATACTACTTGTGCTTCCAGACATCCCTAAACCAAGTTTTGCCATGAGAGTCCACCATACCTTCCTATGGACTGAGTAAGATCCTTCAAGTAAGTTTTCATTGTCGCAAGCAATAAAAATTGCTCTCTAAATATGTATGATCTATTAATGTGAAGAAAATAAGCTTTATACGAACTTGTGATATGGAAGAAATAAAAGCGACGGGTTGCATAATAAAGGTCCTTATCATAATAAAGTGGCGTTATTTTGCGTTAAGATTTTGTGCATCCAACCATAAAAGCGCATGACAACCTCAGCTTCCCTCTGTGAAGGGCCTATCTTTTACTTTTATCTTCTACCCTTATACAAGAGTCATGGTGATCATCACCTTTCCCTTTTGATACTTTTTCCTTTGGTAAGCACTATGTGTTGGAGAGATCCGGATATATATATCCACTTGGATGTAGGTTTTCATAAAGTATTATGGTTGACATTACCCTTGAGGTAAAAGGTTGGGAGGCGAAACTATAAGCCCCTATCTTTCTCGGTGTCCGATGGAAGATTTGCACCCATAAGTATTGCGTGAATGTTAGCAATTGTGAAAGATTAGATGATAGTTGAGTATGTGGACTTGCTCAAAAGCTCTTATATTGATTCTTTCCGATGTTATGATAAATTGCAATTGCTTCAATGACTGAGATCATAGTTTGTTAGTTTTCAATGAAGTTTCTGCTTCATACTTTACTTTGTGAATGAATTGTTACTTTAGCATAAGAAATTATCTGACATTTATATGTCGCTGTGTAACATCCCAAATTTCCAATTTGGAATGTTATACATAGATCATTCATGCATATCATATTTTGTTGCATTTCGTTTCGTGATCCTCAAAATTCTAAACAACTCAAGGACCCTCGGAGAGAGTTGGGGATTTCACTATTTTCATATTTGAATTCAATCAAATATTGAAACGAGGATTTTTTTGGTTTTAATTATTTTTCTCTCTGAAAATATTTCATATTAAAATATATGAGAGGAGATAATATGACTTCTCCAAAATAAATGAACTATTGGAGGAAAAACATTAAAATCAAATATTTGAATTTATTGAGAGTTTATTGCTATTTTATTTGAATTAGAAAAATTGCACGTTTTTCAAAATTGCATTTAAGGGCCAAGAAAATGTTCATCTTGTTCTAAATATTTTATTTAGACGGTGAAAATTTGTTTTGTTATTTTCAGATTTTTATTTATTTTTCTAGGATTTATTTAAGTTTTGGTGAAATTATTTAAAAAAATCTTCGCCGACTGGGCCGAAGCCTAGCCAGCCGACCCAGTTCAGCCGAGCCGTCCGCCTCGTCCCCGACGCAGGGACCGCCGCCGCCGCAGGCCGAGTCTAGCCGGGACTCCTCTCCACGCCGCCTTGCCCCCTCACCAAGCTAGCCCCCCTCCTTATATACGCCGCCCCCGCACCCCCACACAACCACCCGAACCACCCAGCCACCGCCGCTTGCAGCCGTCGCCGCCTAGCGCCGCGCCGCCGCCGCCCC
>NC_041390.1:324798065-324809779 GCF_002162155.2 Triticum dicoccoides
CCGCCTGCCGTCGCCGCCGCGCGCCACCCACTGCCACAGCCGGACCTCGCCGGAGCCGCCCCGCCTCGCCGGACCTCGCCGAAGGTATAAGCCGCCGTTGCCGCCGTTCGGTTTTATTTTTAAAACCGGTTCTGTTTTTTTAGAAAACCCTAGGTTTGTTTTTTTAGATCGGTTCGCCGGTTTTCTCGAGTTTATTTAGCGGACGTTCGTCCGTACGTTCGTTTTAACTACCGGTGTTCACTCATTAGCCGTAGACAACGAACGTTCGTTCGTTAGCTTGTTTGTCAGTTTTATTTTTTTGGATTTTTCCGCGATTATTTTCGATCGTGATTTCTGATCCGATTTTTGTTTTCGTTTATCTTTTCGCTCGTTTATCGGAATCAGGCGATTCAAGCGCCTAGATCTTTGTCTCGAAACCCTCTTTCTGTTTAACCAACTTGAACAAGGTTTTGATACAGTAAAATTTGACCTTAGTCCAGATTAGTAATCAGATCTTGTTTGTTTCGCAGTTTGAGTTTCGTTGCTCCGTTTGATTTGATTATTTTTGCAAACCGGAGTTCTTAAGTTGAATTTTCTGGTTAGATCTCTTATTTGAGTTTTACCCATTATTCTTTTCTTGATTGCTTATGTATGCTATTGTTTGTTTGCGATAGAACACCCGGAGTGTGAAGCGTGCTACTACGAGTCTCTAGGTTTTTCGGATCATCAGCAAGGCAAGTAACACATTGATCGTACTCTTTTCATACCCAGTTTTTATGCATTAGCTCCAATCCTCAAACATTGCATGATTAGGATGTGGTCAACATGTGGGATTGGGAAGTAGTTGATGAGGTAGAACCTATTGCCCTATTATTATCAAACCATTGGGAGTTACTTTTACGTATTGCTTATATTGCTATGCTATGCTCGTAGACGTGGATTGGGTTGGAGTGAAACCATGACAGATGTGAGATTGATAATTAATGGTTCAACTTAAGGTGGCAACTTTAATACACTTTTGGGTGGATTGCTTGTCGGGCACCTGGAGAATCCAGTGTTGTCCTAGGATATCCTGGAGTAGCCGTGTGATAATCCTACGATCCGCCACACAGGCTCAAAGGGAACTGAGATATTTCATGCTAGAAACTTCCGTGTGCAGCCACAAGCCATTATGGGCTCTGGCATAGTTGAGTAAGTTGCGTGAAGCTCTTGAAGAGGTAGACTAGCAGGTAGTTGGGTTGTAGGTGGTATAGTCTATCCGGAGTAGAGAGTTAATGGTTCTGAAAAACTGTGTCTCGGTCATCCGTTTCTCAAACATCATGTAGTGCGAGAAATCCAACGGAGGAGATCGAGTCTTGTGGGGAAAAGTGCGCAAACCTCTGCGGAGTGTATAAACTAATCATGGTTAGGCGTGTCCCCGGTTATGGACATCTTGAGTATCTAGTACTTGGATTATCATATGTATCTCATCACTCTAAGTTAATATTGTTGGGTTGATAATTACTTTTAATTGAGATTGAGTTGGAGGAACCTTTTCAATGATGTTTCAACTACCATGATAGTTAAACAAAATCTATTCCTTGGTTGTATGGAAAAATTGGCTTTTCGCAAAACTTTAACGTAGAGCTTTCCACCAGCGAAATATGCATATAGTGATAGCATTATTCTATTTTGCTCTACTGTGTTACATTGCCAGCATATTCCATGTGCTGACCCATTTCAGGCTGCAATGTATTATGTTGCAGACTTTTCAGACGAGGAGTAAGGTTGGTTAGGACGTTGCCGTGCAGCTCAGCTATGCCATTGGAGTTGATGGACTCACTTTATCTTCGAAGCCTTTCGTTGTTATCGTATTAGATGGCCTTAAGCCATATTTATTGTAATAAGTTCTCTTTTGAGACATTCGATGTAATAAGTGTGTGATTGCCACTCTGTTATAAATCCTCCGAGTACTGTGTGTGTCAGCATTACCGATCCAGGGATGACACTGAAGCACAGAGACTTGACCGTTTGAGGTCGGGTCGCTACAAGATGGTATCGAGCACACGCTGAGTGTAGGACACAACCACTAAGCTAAAGCCCTAGATCACTACTCTCTTCTCATTTCTGACTCCTCTCCATTTTCTACTCTTTAGGATGGCGGAAGCAAGGAACAAGTTTGCACAACCGGATGAAGACGCGCCCTTTGGACGACACTTGAAGGAAGTCACCAGGTACCTGAACATTGGAATACCAAGCTTCACTTGGACTTACAACGCCACATTACCAGAAGAGGAGCGATGGATGATTCATGTTCAAGTTCCAGGAAGGACATTCGCCCCAGTCACCAAACCCATAGAGTTTTCCTTTGATGCACCAACCCGGAGTCTAGAAAGAGCATGGCAGCTCACGTCACCATGGGACACATTGGAGAAGTTTACCATAAGGAGCTTAAGGATAATATCTACCAGATTTGTGGGCACCGAGATGATAAATGGGAGATGATCAGCACTGGGAAGGATAGATCAATTGCCGCTTTCATCCAGGAGCTAAACCAGCACATCCGTCGCCAGGAGAACCAGATGTGCGCAGGCATGATAGATCTGAAGAAGGCAATGACAAGGATCACGGAACTGGAGGAAGAACTCATGGCTAAACGCGAAGATTATGAGGAGGAAATCGTCGTACTAGTGGAGAAGAATGACGATCTGAAAAGGAAGCTAGGAGTTTTCATGGGAGACCCCGTGCCAGGAGGAGAAGACGAAGAACCCAAGGAGATTCGTTCTGAGGACTACATCATCATCGACGACACCAACTCGGACCCTGACGATAGCGATGATGACTATGAAGACGAAACTGGAGCAGACATTATGGAGTCTTCGACTGAGCAATATTTCTAGTAGACCACCACATCAGTAGTAGTATTCCA
This sequence comes from Triticum dicoccoides, assembly GCF_002162155.2. Lineage (NCBI taxonomy): Eukaryota > Viridiplantae > Streptophyta > Magnoliopsida > Poales > Poaceae > Triticum > Triticum dicoccoides. The sequence goes on from NC_041390.1 coordinate 324,800,953, forward strand.
CCATGTATATAGTATAGTCCGAGCACTTTTGTAACGATAGTTAAATCGATTGTATGCCCTTGCTTGATTGATTGAGTGATATGATTGTGTTTGTCTCATGTGCATATGGGTAGTGTTTTTCTCACTAGACCTCATTCTATTCTATTCTCTTCCCTCTAAACCCTCCGATGCCTCTGAGACGTGACCCCGGATTTACTTTCCCACCGGAGCTCACTCAGTTGATCCAACAGCAGAAAAATACCCTGATGCAGTTGTTAGTTCAGAATCAAGGCAAAAACAACAACAACCCACCACCACCACCACCAGTTGACAACTTAGCCCGCTTTCTGAGATTGAAGCCGTCGGTGTTTTCCAGCAGCACCGAGCCGATAGTGGCAGATGATTGGCTCCACATGATTGGAAGGGAGTTAACCACTACAGGATGTACAGATGCTGAGAAGGTGTGTTTTGCCGCACATCAGTTGGATGGACCAGCAGCCTCATGCTGGGAGAATTACATAGTCACCTATCCTATAGCCACTATTACATGGGATCAGTTTCAGCAAGCATTCTGCATCGCCCATGTCTCAACAGGAGCTATGAGCATGAAGAAGTGTGAGTTTCGCAACTTGCGCCACAGGAACCGTACTGTGGCTCAGTAGGTGGATGAGTTTAGCAAGTTATCTCGCTATGCCCCTGACGATGTGGCCACAGATGCCGCGAAGCAGGAGAAGTTTATGGAAGGGCTGAACGATGAGATGAGCATGAAGTTGATGGTGGCAACATTCAACAACTAGCAGGAGTTGGTAGATAAGGCTCTTATGATTGAAGGGAAGCAGCAGCAGATTGAGAGCCGTAAGAGGAAGTATGGACAAGGAAGGTATAATTCAGGAGCTCAGCAGAAGCCTCGCCTAACCCCGAACTCGGGAGGACTTGTTCATAACCATGGAGGCCACACCAAGAATGGAGGAAGTACCCATAATCATACTGGCCCAAGGAATGGGAATGGGAATGGAGCAAGCAGCAATCAGAACCGCCCCAATCTAGCCACACCCGCCAAGAGAGACCTATGCCACGTTACTTGCTTCAAGTGCGGGAAGACTGGACACTATGCCACGGAGTGCCCTGAAGCGAAGAATGGAAACGGTAATGGGAGCGCTGGGAAGAAGCCCAATCCATTCAACAAAGGACAAGTGAACCACGTTAACATGGAGGAGGTTGAAGAGCAGCCAGACGCCGTTATTGGTAAGTTTTTGGTTAAGTCTTTTACCGCCCTTGTTCTTTCTGATACTGGTGCATCGCATTCATACATATCAAGGGGATTCGTGGATAAGTTTAAACTACCAACCCAAACCCTTAGGACCCCTCTATTAGTGAGTTCACCTAGAGCCGAGTATATGGCTAGTCGATGGTGCGACCATATACCCTTAACCATTGGTAGCCATGTTTTCCTGTCAGACCTAATAATTTTGAGAGTCACAAGGATTGGATGTGATATTAGGCATGGACTGGATGTCAAAGTATGGAGGAAGCATTGACTGTGTTAGTAAATCAATTTGTCTCACCACCCTGGAGGGAAAAAGGATCAAGTATGTATCTATACATGGGCCTAGGAGTTGCCAAGTAAATACCCTCACATGAGTTGTTTAGGAGGAAGTGCCTATAGTGAAGGATTACCCAGACAGTTTTCTAGAGGAGTTACCAGGCATGCCGCCGAATCGAGACATCGAGTTTTTGATAGAGCTATTGCCAGGTGCCGGGCCAATATAAAAAAAAACCTACCGAATGCCATCAAATGATCTGGAGGAGATTAAGAAGCAGATCAAGGAGTTATTGGAGAAAGGTTACATCCGACGGAGTTCATCACCATGGAGAGCCCAGTGCTTTTGGTGGAGAAGAAGGATAAATCTCTAAGGATGGTTGTTGATTATCATGCAGTGAATGAGGTGACGATCAAGAACAAATACCCACTGTCGATGATCAATGATTTCTTTGACCAGTTGCAATGAGCTAAGGTGTTTTCAAAGATCAATCTGCGATCAGGATATCACCAGCTGAAGATCCGGGAGAAGGATATACCTAAAACCGCATTTACTAGAAGATACGGGTTATATGAGTATACGGTCATGTCATTTGGACTAACTAACGCCCCTGCCTATTTCATGAGCATGATGAACAAGGTGTTCATGGAATGTTTGGATAAGTTTGTTGTGGTATTCATTGATGATATAATGGTATACTCGAAGAATGAAGAGGATCACAAGGAGCATTTGCGTTTAATTCTCGAGAAACTCAGGGAACATCAGTTGTATGCCAAGTTCAGCAAATGTGAGTTTTGGTTGAAGGAAGTCGGATTCCTTGGACATGTTATATCAGGAGAAGGTGTAGCAGTAGATCCCACCAAGGTCCAGTCAGTCACTGAATGGTTGGCACCCACTTCAGTTAGCGAGATCCACAGTTTTCTTGGACTCGCAGGATACTATCGGAGATTCATCAAGAATTTTTCCAAAATTGCAAAGCCAATGATGGAGTTATTGAAGAAGGAGACCAAAATTAAATGGAAAGAAGAATGCGAAGCGAGTTTTCAGGAGTTAAAGAAATGTTTGACTACAGCCCCAGTGCTGATTCTACTGGATATACGTAAGGAGTTTCAAGTGTATTGCGATGCCTCTCGCCTAGGACTTGTAAGTGTGCTGATGCAGGACGGAAGAGTTGTTTCGTATGCCTCGCGACAACTGAAACCGCATGTGTTAAATTATGCCACGCATGACTTGGAGTTGGCTGTAGTAGTGCATGCGTTGAAGACTTGGAGACATTATCTTATTGGAAACCATTGCGATGTATACACTAACCATAAGAGTTTGAAGTACATTTTCACACAGAAGGAGCTGAACCTTAGGCAGAGGAGATGGTTGGAGCTTATAAAGGATTACGACATGAAACTTCACTATCATCTAGGCATGGCTAATGTCGTAGCAGACGCTTTGAGCCAGAAGAGTTATGCCAACACACTCATAAGCGCAGGATTGCCAAAGGAGTTGACGGAGGATCTCAGGGAACTTCGATTGGAGATTGTCCCTAGATGTTTTGTTGCAACAATGGAGGTTCAGTCTACATTGTTAGGAAAGATTCGAGAAGCTCAGAAGGATGACAAAGAGATCGCCGAGATAAAAGAGAGAAAGAGCAAAGGAAAGGCCAAAGGATTTCGTGAGGATGAACATGACACCTTGTGGTTTGAGGACCGTGTTTATGTGCCCAATAACAAAGAAATCAGGAAGTTAATACTTCAGGAGGCTCATGACTCACCATACTCGATTCACCCCGGAAACACCAAGATGTATGTGGATTTAAAGGAGCGTTTCTGGTGGACTGGTATGAAGAAGGATATTGCCGAGTATGTAGCCGTGTGTGATGTATGTCAAAGAGTGAAGACAGAACATCAAAATCCAGCCGCATTGTTACAACCTATGCCAACACCCGAATGGAAGTGGGAAAAGCTTGGCATGGATTTTATCACTGGATTTCCCTGGACCAAATCAGGATATGATTCTATATGGGTAGTAGTTGATCGCTTGACCAAAGTAGCTCACTTTATCCCAGTGAAACCCACCTATACAAGTGCGAAGTTGGCCAAGATAAACATGACCAGGATCGTATGTCTGCATGGAGTTCCTAGGACCATCGTATCAATAGAGGAACACAGTTTACCTCAAAGTTTTGGCATCAACTGCACCAGACTTTGGGAATGAGGTTGGAGTCCAGTACATCATTCCACCTGCAGACAGATGGACAGACCGAGAGAGTCAACCAGATTCTGGAGGATATGTTGAGGGCCTGCGCGCTAGATTATGGATCTAGTTGGGATGACAATTTGCCCTATGAAGAGTTCTCGTACAACAACAATTACCAGGCCAGTTTGAAGATGGCACCTTTCGAAGCTTCGTACGGAAGGAGGTGCAGGACACCGCTGTTGTGGGATGAAGTTGGAGACCGACAGTTGTTCGGACCAGATTTGATTAAGGAATCAGAAGAGAAGGTCAAATTGATTAGAGATAGGCTTAAGGTAGCTCAGTCCCGACAGAAGAGTTATGCGGATTCAAAACACAAGGAGGTAGCCTATGAAATCGGAGACAGAGTGTATCTTCGAGTATCACCACTTCGAGGATTTAAGCGCTTTGGAGTTAAGGGAAAACTAGCTCCACGCTTTGTGGGACCATACAAAATTTTGGAACGTATGGGAGAGGTTGCTTATAAGTTGAAATTACCCGAAGGATTGTTAGAAGTTCATGATGTGTTTCATGTTTCACAGTTGAAGAAGTGTCACGCTGAGATGGCCGATATACCGCTAAGAGATACGGTGCCCTTGGAGGCGATTCAGTTGGACAGTGATCTGACCTATGAGGAGAAGCTAGTCAGGATTCTTGAATTTGCCAGCCGAGTCACCTGCAGCAAGGTTATCAAGTTTTGCAAAGTTCAGTGGAGCCACCATACCGAAGATGAAGCCACCTGGGAATGAGAGGATGATCTTCGCAAAGACCACCCACACCTATTTTCTAGCCAACCCGAATCTCGAGGGCTAGATTCATCCTAAGGGGGGTAGGTTTGTAACATCCCAAATTTCCAATTTGGAATGTTATACATAGATCATTCATCCATATCATATTTTGCTGCATTTCGTTTCACGATCCTTGAAATCCTAAACAACTCAAGGACCCTCGGAGAGAGTTTGGGATTTCACTGTTTTCATATTTGAATTCTATCAAATATTGAAACGAGGATTTTTTGGTTTTAATTATTTTTCTCTCCGAAAATATTTAATATTAAAATATATGAGAGGAGATAATATGACTTCCCCAAAATAAATGAAATATTGGAGGAAAAATATTAAAATCAAATATTTGAATTTATTCGGAGTATATTGCTATTTTATTTGAATTAGAAAAATTGCACGTTTCTCAAAATTGCATTTTAGGGCCAAGAAAATGTTCATCTTGTTCTAAATATATTATTTAGAAAGTGAAAATTTGATTTGGAATTTTTAGATTTTTATTTATTTTTCTAGGATTTATTTAAGTTTCGGCGAAATTATTTAAAAAAAATCTTCGCCAACTGGGCCGAAACCCAGCGAGCCGGCCCAGCTCAGCCGAGCCGTCCGCCCCGTCCCCAACACGGAGACCGTCGCCGCCGCAAGCCGAGTCCGACCGGGACTCCTCCCCGCGCCGCCTTGCCCCCTCCCCAAGCTAGCGCCCCTCCTTATATACGCCACCCCCTCACCCCACACCACCACCCGAACCACCCCGCCGCCGCCTAGCGCCGCGCCGCCGCTGCCGTCACCGCCAAGCACCGCGCCACCGCCTTCCATCGCTGCCCCGCGCCACCCGCGCAACCCGCCGCCGTAGCCTGACCTCGCCGGAGGTATAAGCCGCCGTTGCCGCCGCTCGGTTTTATTTTTAAAACCGGTTCGGTTTTTTTAGAAAACCCTAGGTTTGTTTTTTTAGATCGGCTGGTCGGTTTTCTTGGTTTAGTTTATATAGCGGACGTTCGTCCGTACGTTCATTTTAACGAACGGTGTTCACTCGTTAGCCGCAGACAACGAATGTTCGCTCGTTAGCCTATTCGTCAGTTTTCTTTATTTTTTTTGGATATTTCCGCGATTATTTTCCATCACGATTTCTGATCCGATTTTCGTTTTAGTTTATCTTTTCGCTCGTTTATCAGAATCAGGCGATTCAAGTGCCTAGATCTTCGTCTCGAAACCCTCTTTCTGTTTAACAAACTTGAGCAAGATTTTGATACAGTAAAATTTGACCTTAGTCCAGATTAGTAATCGGATCTTGTTTCTTTCGCAGTTTGAGTTTTGTTGCTCCGTTTGATTTGATTCTTTTTGCAAACCGGAGTTCTTAAGTTGGACTTTCTGGTTAGATCTCTTATTTGAGTTTTACATGTGCTTCTTTACTTGATTGCTTATGTATGCTATTGTTTATTTGTGATAGAACAACTGGAGTGCGAAGGGTGCTACTACGAGTCTCTAGGTTTTGTGGATCATCAGCAAGGCATGTAACACATGGATCATACTCTTTTCATACCCAGTTTTTATGCATTAGCTCCAATCCTCAAACATTGCGTGATTAGGATGTGTTCAACATGTGGGATTGGGAAGTAGTTGATGAGGTAGAACCTATTGCCCTATTATTATCAAACCCTTGGGAGTTACTTTTACGTATTGCTTATATTGATATGCTATGCTCGTTGATGTGGATTGGGTTTGAGTGAAACCATGACACATGTTAGATTGATAATCAATGGTTCAACTTAAGGTGGCAACTTTAATACACTTCTGGGTGGATTGCTTGTCGGGCACCTGGAGAATCCAGTGTTGTCCTAGGATATCCCAGAGTACCCGTGTGATAATCCTACGGTCCGCCACCTAGGCTCAAAGGGAACTGAGATATTTCATGCTAGAAACTTCCGTGTGCAGCCACAAGCCATTATGGGCTCTGGCATAATTGAGTAAGTTGCATGAAGCTCTTGAAGAGGTAGACTAGCAGGTAGTTGGGTTGTAGGTGGTATAGTCTATACGAAGTAGAGAGTTAGTGCTTCTGAAAAACTATGTCTCGGTCATCCGTTTCGCAAACATCATGTAGTGCAAGAAATCCAACAGAGGAGATCGAGTCTTGTGGGGGAAAGTGCGCAAACCTCTACAGAGTGTATAAACTAGTCATGGTTAGCCGTATCCCCGGTTATGGACAGCTTGAGTATCTAGTACTTGGATTATCATATGTATCTCATCACTCTAAGTTAATATTGTTGGGTTGATAATTACTTTTAATTGAGATTGAGTTGGAGGAACCTTCTCAATGATGTTTCAACTACCATGATAGTTAAACAAAATCTATTCCTTTGTTGTATGGAAAAATTGGCTTTTCGCAAAACTTTAACGTAGAGCTTTCCACCAGCGAAATATGCATATAGTGATAGCATTATTCTATTTTGCTCTACTGTGTTACATTGCCAGCATATTCCATGTGCTGACCCATTTCAGGCTGCAATGTATTATGTTGCAGACTTTTCAGACGAGGAGTAAGGTTGGTTAGGACGTTGCCGTGCAGCTCAGCTATGCCATTGGAGTTGATGGACTCACTTTATCTTCGAAGCATTTCGTTGTTATCGTATTAGATGGCCTTAAGCCATATTTATTGTAATAAGTTCTCTTTTGAGACATTCGATGTAATAAGTGTGTGATTGCCACTCTGTTATAAATCCTTCGTGTACTGTGTGTGTCAGCATTACCGATCCATGGATGACATTGAAGCACAGAGACTTGACCATTTGAGGTCGGGTCGCTACACGCTGTTCTGAAGATGATCGTGATGCCCTCATGTCCGCATTTTATTTTATCGTGTCGGTGCAACAAATCCTGGGTCTGTTGCCCACACTGTGCACAGGCACAAGAACAAGATTGAAGCACCAGCTTAAGTCAGAGATTGAAGGACCAAGAGATTCAAAGAACCAGCATGCAACTCAGAGAGACCAAGGTCAGGCCAGAGGAGCAAGAATTCGACAAGAGCAGGGCCTCCCTTGCTGGGTAGGCAAGCCCGGCAAGGGGCGAGGCCACCACCTGAAGAAGGCAACCCAGGCACCCCGGCAGGGTCTACCGGGGCTCGCGGGGGCAAAACCACCCCACCAACCACTCAAGCATGACCCACGTCGTCAATCGGTGCGGTGTCAAGCCGCAAGGTGATTAAGTGGAAGCCATTCGCCACATGTAACGCCCTCGATGCGGCTATATCTCCCACGTGTCGAAGCACGACTTAGAGGCATAACCGCATTGAAAGCAATGTCGCAAGTGAGGTAATCTTCACACAACCGATGTAATACATAAGGGAAAAGATACATAGTTGGCTTACAATCGCCACTTCACACAAATACATGAATAAAGCATTACATCATCCAGATACAAACAAGGTCCGACTGCGGAACCCAAAATAAAAGAAGACTACCCCAAAAGCTACACAGATCCCCGATCGACCCCAACTGGGCTCCACTACTGATCAACTAGAATGAAAACAACACAAAGGACAAGATCTTCATCGAGCTCCTCCTTGAGCTTGGTTGCGTCACCTGAACGGTATCATCGGCACCTGCAAACTAGTTTTGGAAGTATCTGTGAGTCACGGGGATTCAGCAATCTCACACCCTCGCGATCAAGACTATTTAATCTCATAGGAAGGGTAAAAGGTATGAGGTGGAGCTGCAACAAGCGACTAGCATATATGGTGGCTAACCTATTCGCAAAAGAGAGCGAGAAGAGAAGGCAAAAGCACGGTCGAACAACTATGATCAAGAAGTGATCCTAGAACAACCTACGTCAAGCATAACTCCAACACCGTGTTCACTTCCCGGACCCCACCGAGAAGAGACCATCACGGTAACACACGCGGTTGATGTATTTTAATTAAGATTAACTTCAGGTTTTCTCCAATCGGACATTAACAAATTCCCATCTGCCCATAACCGCGAGCATGGATTTCGAAAGTTCAAATCCCTGCAGGGGTGTCCCAACTTAGCCCATCACAAGCTCTCATGGTCAATGAAGGATATTCCTTCTCCCAAGACAATCCGATCAGGCTCGGCATCCAGGTTACAAGACATCCTCGACAATGGTAAAACAAGTCCAGCAACACCGCCCGAATGTGCCGACAAATCCCGATAGGAGCTGCACATATCTCGTTCTCAGGGCACACTCAGATGAGCAGTCCGTACAACTTAAACCAGCCCTCGAGTTTCCCCGAGGTGGCGCTGCAAGGGGCTCTAGTTTGGACCAACACTCAGAGGAGCACTCGCCCGG
>NC_041390.1:324810006-324813885 GCF_002162155.2 Triticum dicoccoides
GGGGGGGTAAAATCATGATGACCCTTAGGAGCGCGACTCCCAAGGGAAAAAGAGGCTAGGTGGCGAATGGTAAAACCAATGTTGGGCATTGCTAGAGGAGTTTTATTCAAAGCAAACTGTCAAGGGTTTCCATTATAACCCACCCGCGTAAGGAATGCAAAATCCAGGAACATAACACCGATATGACGGAAACTAGGGCGGCAAGAGTGGAACAAAACACCAGGCATAAGGCCGAGCCTTCCACCCTTTACCAAGTATATAGATGCATTAATTAAATAAGAGATATTGTGATATCCCAACAAAATATCCATGTTCCAACTCCAATCTTCACCTGCAACTAACAACGCTATAAGAGGGGCTGAGCAAAGCGGTAACATAGCCAAACAACAGTTTGCTAGGACAAGGTAGGCTAGAGGTTTGACATGGCAATGTGGGAGGCATGATAAGCAAGTAGTAGGTATCGTAGCATAGGCATAGCAAAAGAGTGAGCATCTAGCAAGCAAAGATAGAAGTGATTTCGAGGGTATGGTTTAACACCCTCGATGCGACTATATCTCCCACGTGTCGAGGCACAACTTAGAGGCATAATCGCATTGAAGGCATATGTCGCAAGTTAGGCAATCTTCACAACATCCCATTTAATATAAATCATAAAGGGGAGAACATAGTTGGCTTACACTCGCTACGTCAATCAAGTACATAAATAACATTACATCATCCAAACACTCATGGCCCGACTACAGCGCCAAAATAAAAGATAACCCAACATGCGACACGGTCTCGTTCACCCCCAACTGGGCACCACTACTAACCAGCGGGAAAAGAAACATAGTAACATTGAGAGTCCTCGTCGAACTCCCACTTGAGCTCAAACGCGTCTCCTGGAGCGGAATCATCAGGCCCTACATCTGGTGTAATAGTAATCTGTGAGCCACAGGGACTCAGCAATCTCGCACCCTCGCGATCAAGACTATTTAAGCTTATAGGTATGGCAAGGTAAAAATATGTGGAGCTGCAGCAAGCGACTAGCAAAATATGGTGGCTAACTTATTCGCAAAAGAGAGCGAGAAGAGGAGGCAAAGCACGAGCGAGAAACTAGATAGCAACCTGCGCAAACATTACTCCAACACCGTGTCCACTTCCCAGACTCCGCCGAGAAGAGGCCATCACGGTAACACACTCAGTTGATTCATTTTAATTAAGTTAAGGTTCAAGTTATCTACAACCGGACATTAACAAATTCCCATCTGCCCATAACCGCGGGCACGGCTTTCGAAAGTTCAAACCCCTGCAGGGGAGTCCCAACTTAGCCCATGACAAGCTCTCACGGTCAACGAAGGAATAGACCTCCTCCCAAGATGTACCGATCAGACTCGGTATCTCGGTTCTTCAAGACACTTCGACAGGTTAAAACAAGACCAGCAACACCGCCCGAATGTGCCGACAAATCCCGATAGGAGCTGCACATATCTCTTTCTCTGGGCACACTCAGATTGTCTAGACTTCCGTTAGGCCAGCCAGAGTTGGCTGACAGTTTGGACCAACACTCAGAGGAGCACTGGTCCGGGGGGGTTTAAAATAATGATGACCCTTGAGTCTGCAGAACCCAAGGGAAAGAAAAGGCTAGGTGGCAAATGGTAAAAGCAAGGTTGGGCATTGCTGGAAAAGCTTTAATCAAGGCGAACTATCAAGGGGTTCCCATTATAACCCAACCGCATAAGGAACGCAAAATCTGGGAAAATAACACCGATATGACGGAAACTAGGGCGGCAAGAGTGGAACAAAACACTAGGCGAGAGGCCGAGCCTTCCACCCTTTACCAAGTATATAGATGCATTAAGATAACAAGATAATATAATGATATCCCAACAAGTAAATAAATGTTCCACCAAGGAACGACCTTCAATCTTCACCTGCAACTAGCAACGCTATAAGAGGGGCTGAGCAAAGCGGTAACATAGCCAAATAACGGTTTGCTAGGAACATGGTGGGTTAGAGGTTTGACATGGCAATTTGGGAGGCTTGAAAGCAAGTGGTAGGCATCGTAGCATTGGCATAGTAAAAGAGCGAGCAAACTAGCATAGCAAAGATAGTAGTGATATCGAGGGTATGATCATCTTGCCTGCACAGTTGTCAGAGTTGACTGGATCCTCGAAAGCAAGCTCAACGGGCTCCTCGTTAGCGAACTCGTCTCCCGGCTCTACCCAAACAAGACAAACAAGCAACAAGGACACAATCAACCACGTGCAAGGACCAAACAAGATGATGCAAAAATGATATGCTATGCGGGATGCGATGCGGGATGCAAAATGCAAGATATGACAGGAAAAGCAAGAACCTGGCCTCAACTTGGAATTCCAAGTGTGCCACTGGAAAGATGAGATGAAATCGCTTGAAAACGATATAAAGAACACCGGAAGCGGGGTTACGGTTTGGAAATGGCAAGCGATTCAAATATGACACCGGTCTGCGATTTACAGCAAGTAGCCATCTAAATGCAACGAGATGAACATGCTACAGCACCCAAACAAGACAAGAAAATAAATGCCAGGGATGCATTCAAGATGCTTAACAAAAGTCTAGCACTAAGCTACGGCCAAATCATCCATTAACAAGTTCAACCAAGCATGGCAAAAATGCATATGGCAAACAGAACTCAGACTTAGTGAAATTAACACTTGTCTGGAATTTCAGATCAGGTAGCCCACTTCCGAGCAACAAAACTACATGCTACCCGACCTGAACATGGCAAAGTAAGGCATGGCATGGAGCTACTCAAAGAGCTTAACAAAAGTCCCTTAGTGACCTTGAGCCAAAAGGGATCGAAAAATACAATTGCAAGCATGTGAACATAGCAAAAACATAATCAGTTTTCAGACTTGGTGAAAACTGGCACATGCTGAAACATAACTCAAGTAGGCATGTTTACGAGCTCGATGCACTCACTACGGTGCAAGTCATGATAAGCTAAGCATACATCTGTCAAGAAGGCACAAAATTCAAGCTAGACATGGCAAGAACAATAGCATAGCATGCATGGATCAACTACAACATCATCGGCAAAATTGCAAACAAGTTGACAATCTGCCCAGATTCACAAAGTAGCAAAAGTAGAGCTCGATTGACTCAAGCTAGGGTGCTCCATAATTGCAAACAAAGATATGGATGGATAGATCACTACAATATTAACAAAACATCCTTACTGATCATCCTCAAAAGAGGCACGGATCACTAGGAAACAACATGAACATATGGCATCATGAGATAAAGAGCTCAAGGACTTAGTGGAATTACTAAGTCCCTGAAAACAGAATTAACAAGTGCACCACTTTGCAAGCTTACACTAGTCACCACACACATCACAAAAATACATGGGTTACACCTATGGAAAGGTGACAAAACCGTTAACAAAACATATGTAGAACATCAGGGCATATCATGCACACATTAATCATGGCAAAAATGACAAAAAGCTAAATGGAGCAGCAGATCTGAAAATTAACTCAAGTAGCCCTCTTCTAACAGCATTTCGGGCATCAAGATGAACTCAAATGAAAATGATGCAATGGAATGAAATGATGTACTCTCTGAGATGAACATTTTGATGTGCTATATGCATGAATCGGAGCTACGGATGCAAAGTTACAGAGCTACGAACATGAGCACTTGGATCTGGAATTTCAGGGATTTAGACGAAAATTCAACCTCCCAGATCTAGGGTTTGACCCGAGGCACGCAGATCGAGGCGATCTCCGGCGAGGTGGCGGCGTGCACTGTAGCTCCGGCGAGCTCGTTGGTGGCAAGGGCCGGCGAGGAGAAGGCGAGGGCGAGGCAGTGAGGAGGGGCGGCGGCCACCAGAGCTCGGGCGGCGGAGTAGGC
>NC_041390.1:324814703-324824567 GCF_002162155.2 Triticum dicoccoides
GTGCGGCGGCGGCGGCTTCGGGCCGCGGGGGCCCAACGCGGGCCTCGCGGGCCGGCGAAGTGGGCCGAGGCGGCGGACGAACGCGGAGGCGACACATGGCGGCGGCGGGGACGGCCGGACAATGTCCGTCGGCAGGTTTTCGTCCGGCGCGGCGTGGTGGGTTGGATCTAGGGTTTTGGACGAGGGGGGATCCGGATTTCGGGGAAGGGGTCTATATATAGGCATAGAGGGAGCTAGAAGAGTCCAAATGAGGTGCGGTTTTCGGCCACGCGATCGTGATCGAACGCTCTAGATGATGGAGCAGGTTTTGGTGGGTTTTGGGCCAAATTGGAGGGGTGTTGGGCTGCAACACACACGAGGCCTTTTCGGTCCCTCGGTTAACCGTTGAAGTATCAAACGAAGTCCAAATGATACGAAACTTGACAGGTGGTCTACCGGTAGTAAACCAAGGCCGCTTGGCAAGTCTCGGCCCAATCCGGAAATGTTTAATCCCCACACATGAAAGAAAGGTAGAAATGACCACCGGAGGAGAACGAAGCGCCGGAATGCAAAACAGACAACGGGGAAATGCTCGAATGCATGAGATGAACACGTATGCAAATGCAATGCACATGATGACATGATATGAGATGCATGACAACGACAACAACACACAGAGACAAAAACCCGAACCCGAGAAAATAAAATAACTTAACGCCGGAAACGGCAAGAGTTGGAGTACAAATTGGGAAAGTTACATCCGGGGTGTTACAACACTCCACCACTACGAAAGGATCTCGTCCCGAGATCTAGGACTGAAAGAACGCCGGGTACTCAGAACGGAGGTGATCCTCGCGTTCCCAGGTAGCTTCACGGTCGGAATGATGTGACCACTTGAGTTTGAGAAATTTAATTGACTTGTTGCGAGTCTTGCGTTCAGTCTCTTCAAGAATAGCAACTTGGTGCTCACGATAAGAGAGATCATCTTGGAGCTCAATGTCCTCGAAGTTGACGGTGCGGTCAGGAGTCTTGAAGCACTTTCGAAGCTGAGAGACATGGAACACGTAATGAACATTTGCAAGGTTTGAAGGAAGCTCGAGTTGATAGGCGAGGTCGCCTCTCTTGCTGACAATCTTGAAAGGTCCCACGTATCTGGGGGCAAGCTTCCCTTTGATACCGAAGCGACGAGTACCTTTCATAGGAGAGACGCGGAGGTAAACATGATCTCCGATCTCGAAAGCCAAATCATGGTGCTTACTATCATAGTAGCTCTTCTGACGGGATTGGGCTGCTTTGAGGTTATCACGAATGACTTTGCACATTTCTTCTGCCTCTGTGATTAAGTCATTACCCAAAAGCTGACGTTCATTGGTTTAAGACCAGTTCAGAGGGGTACGGCACTTCCTGCCATACAGAATTTCAAATTGGGCTTTGCCCGAACTTGCTTGAAAACTGTTGTTGTAGGAGAATTCAGCATAAGGAAGACAATCCTCCCACTTCATGCCGAAGGAGATGACACAAGCCCTGAGCATATCTTCAAGAATCTGGTTGACACGCTCGACTTGACCGCTAGTTTGAGGATGGAAAGCTGTGCTGAAGCGGATGTTCGTGCCCATGGCCTTCTGAAAAGAATCCCAAAACTTCGAGGTAAAGATGCTGCCATGGTCTAAAGAGATCACTTGTGGAATACCGTGCAGAGAGACAATACGAGAGGTATAGAGTTCCGCCAATTGAGCTGCAGTGATCGACTCTTTGATAGGTAGAAAATGAGCCACTTTGGTGAGTTTGTCGATGACAACGAATATAGCATCATTGCCACGCTTGGACTTTGGAAACCCGGTCACGAAGTCCATTTCAATGTGGTCAAACTTCCATTCTGGAATGGCAAGAGGTTGGAGGAGACCTGCTGGCCTTTGGTGTTCTGCCTTCACTCTTCTGCAGACATCACATTCATTCACGAACTGAGCAATCTCGCGCTTCATTCAAGTCCACAATAAGCCTGCTTAAGGTACATCTTCGTGCTCCCAGGGTGGATGGAGAGGAGAGAATTGTGAGCCTCATTCATGATCACTTTACGGAGGTCACCTTTGGGTACAACAATACGATCCTCGAAGAAGAGAGTGTCCTTGTCATCAAGGCGGTAGCACTTGTACTTGGGTTGACTCTTGGCAATCCCAATCTTCACCTTTTTCACCATAGCATCAAGAAGCTGGGCTTGGCGAATCTGGTCTTCCAGGGTAGGAGAGACTAGAAGGTTGGCGAGGAAACCTTGAGGGACAGCTTGCAGATTAAGTTTGCGGAAAGCTTCATAAAGCTCGGCTTGATAAGGCTTAAGAATCAGACTATTGCAATAAGCTTTTCTGCTCAATGCGTCAGCAATCACATTGGCCTTGCCTGGAGTATACTCAATACTCGGATTATACTCTTGAATCATTTCGACCCATCGAGTTTGCCTGAGGTTGAGCTTAGGCTGAGTGAAGATGTACTTGATACTCTTGTGATCAGTGAAAATGTCCACTTTTCTTCCCAATAGAAGATGTCTCCAAGTCAAAAGAGCATGCACAACTGCCGCCAACTCGAGATCATGAGTGGGGTAGTTCTTCTCATTAGGCTTCAACTGGCGAGAGGTATAAGCAACAACTTTCTTCTCTTGCATCAATACTGCGCCAAGACCTTGGAGAGAGGCATCACAAAATACGTCGTACGGCTTGGATTCATCAGGCGGAGTCAGAACTGGAGCAGTGATCAATTTCTCTTTCAAAGTGTTGAAAGCAATGTCACACTCCGGAGACCAAACGTACTTGACGTGCTTCTGGAGAAGATTAGAGAGAGGCTTCGTGATCTTAGAAAAGTTTTCAACGAATCTTCGTCAATAGCTTGCGAGACCGAGGAAGCTACGGAGTTGCTTCACGTTCTGAGGAGGTTCCCAATTCACAATTGCAGACACCTTCTCAGGATTCACGGCAATGCCCTTGGCAGAGATGATATGGCCAAGATAAAGAACCTCATCAAGCCAAAATTCACACTTGGAGAACTTGGCGTAGAACTTGTGTTCCCTGAGCTTATCGAGAACCAAACGCAAGTGCTTGGCATGATCTTCCTTGTTCTTGGAGAAAACCAGAATGTCGTCGAGATAGACCAAAACGAAGTCATTGGTGTAGGCGTTGAAGATGAAATTCATCATGCGAGAGAAAGTCGGAGGAGCGTTGACGAGGCCAAAAGACATGACAATGTATTCATATGAACCAAAGCTTGTCCTGAATGCCGTCTTGGGAATATCTTGCTCACGGATTCGAATCTGATGATAACCCATACGGAGATCAAGCTTGGAGAATACTTGGGCACCTTTGAGTGGTTCGAACAACTCATTGATGTTGGGAAGTGGGCTTTTGTTCTTGATGATCTTCTCGTTCACTGGACGGTAATCAACACAAAGTCGGTCCGTTCCATCCTTCTTCTTCACAAAAAGAATACCACAACCCCACGGAGAAGAACTAGGCCGGATGAGACCCATTTTCTCTTGAATATCGAGTTGCTTCTTCAGCTCCTTCAACTCTTCAGGTCCGAGCTTGTAAGGACGTTTGCACACAGGTTCCGTACCAGGCTCAAGATCAATAACGACTTCAACTGGCTGGTGTGGAGGCATTCCTGGAAGCTCTTCTGGAAAGACGTTTGGATATTCACAAACGACTGGAATTTGAGAGATGGCATCGAGTTCACCCTTCTCATTGAGAGAAAACAGACGGATGGTATTATCCCGAGCGGCAAAGACAATTACATCCTCAGACGAATGAGTCAATTGAATCTGCCTAGCTGCACAATCAAGCTGAGCCTTGTGCTTAGAAAGCCAGTCCATCCTGAGAATAAGATCAATATCCGAGTTACCAAGGATCATTGGAGAAGCCAGAAACTTAAAATCACCCATCGAGATAGAAATATCCGGAACCTCGTAGTTAGCAAGCAAGCATCTACCCAGAGAGACAACTGCTAATGGCTTATGCATAACTTGAGAAAACCACCCATGCTTAGATGCAAAAGGTCTCGAGATAAAGCAATGCGATGCACCAGTGTCAAAAAGAACTTTTGCAGGGACATCGTTAACAGGAAGGTTACCCATGATGACATCTGATGAATCCTCTGCCTGAGCTGCATTCACCATATTGACCTTGGCGTACTTGGGGTTATGCTTGACCACAACTGTACTTGCCGATCTCACAGGAGGAGGAGGAGGAAGACGGCTCTGGTTCAAACACTTGTTGGCATAGTGACCCTTCTGTTGGCACTTGTTGCACGTGACCTCTGAAAGCGGACCGTGATATGGAGCACTCGATCTTGGAGCTTGAGACGAAGTCTTGTTCTGAAAGCCAGGGTTGGGTGGGTGGGAAGATCCACTGCCACCTTTGCTCTTCTGCTGATACGGCTAACAGAACGGAGGAGGAGGAAGCCAAAACTTCTGCTGCTTGGCCACTTGAGTAGAGGAAGAAGGAGTAACATCTCTGACTCTCTTCTTGGAAGCATCACACCTCAACTGAGCAGCCTCTTGCTTAAGTGCCATGTTGTAGAACTCATCGTATCTCAAGGGCTCAAAGAGAACAAGAGCGAGCTGAATTTCTTCTCTGAGACCACCCCTGAACTGATATATCATGCTCTTCTCATCAGGGATGTCCTGCTTGGCAAAGCGGGCGAGCTTCTGGAACAACTCGTTGTAGTCATAGACAGACAAAGAGCCTTGCTTCAGATTGCGGAATTCCTCACGCTTGCTTTCAATCACGCTCTGAGGGATATGATGAGCTCGGAAATCTCGACGGAAATCATCCCAAGTGATAACACGTCCACCTCTGGAGTCCTTATACTGCTGGAACCATTCTGCAGCTTGATCTTTGAGTTGGAAGGAAGCGAACTTAACAAAGTCCTCAGGCCTGACGTTACTGCACTCGAAATGCTTACACAGATCCACAAGCCAATCGTCAGCATCGGTTGCCTCAACACAATTGCTGAAAGTCTTTGGCCCATTAGCAAGGAACTGGTTGAGTGTAGCAAAGTGGTTCTGATTGTTGCCTTGGTTCCCTTGGTTGCCTTGATTGCGGTCTTGAAGAATTTGCATGATCAACTGTGTGTTTGCATTGGTTGCGGCCATCACAGCTTGCCATGCCTCCGGAGGAGGTGGAGGTGGTGGCGGGATCAGGATTCGGAGTCGTGTGCGTTGGAGGAGCCATCCTGAAGAGGTTGACCACCATTAGCACATAGACAGACAAATATTGAAGCTGAATCCAATGGAATGAAAATTGCAACATATAGTCTTCACATACGAACAAAATGAACGAATGCCTTCCTATTGAAATGGTCACATATCCATAAATTGAGAAGCCACGTAGAATTAAGGTAGAGAAATAAATCAACAAGGTATGGATCAAGAACGAATAATGTTGCCTTGGTTCCCTTGGTTGCCTTGATTGCGCTCTTGAAGAATTTGCATGATCAACTGTGTGTTTGCATTGGTTGCGGCCATCACAGCTTGCCATGCCTCCGGAGGAGGTGGAGGTGGTGGCGGATCAGGATTCGGAGTCGTGTGCGTTGGAGGAGCCATCCTGAAGACGTTGACCACCATTAGCACATAGACAGACAAATATTGAAGCTGAATCCAACGGAATGAAAATTGCAACATCTAGTCTTCACATCCGAACAAAATGAACGAATGCCTTCCTCTTGAAATGGTCACATATCCATAAATTGAGAAGCCACGTAGAATTAAGGTAGAGAAATAAATCAACAAGGTATGGATCAAGAACGAATAATCGGTAAGAAATCCCAATCTCAAACCAATATCCGTGGAAGAAGAACTAGAGCTACTAGAATTCCCACCTATAAACTCCCGAACCTTTTCGGTCATGCAATCAGGTGTTGGGGATACAGGGGAAGCATAATATCTCACCCAAACTAGCAAATCCTACATCCAGCTGTATCCATCCTTCAACACATAACCAAGAAAAAACTTCGGAAACCATCTACCTCAACCTTCGAAAAGCATCCGTTATACAAGTTATGGCGATACTCCCGAACTCCCGCCCCAGTACTGGGTGGCGTCGAGGTTATCTCACCAACGAACTGCATAAAAGAGATTTTCGATGTCGGCGTACTAAACTCAGGTATTCCAGAACTGCAACGATAAAATTATGTTGACAACACCTCGGAGCTCAACTCCCCGGGACACTTCCACTAAACCCCAGACAAGAGGCACCAAGACAATGTTCTCATCATAAAACCACCGGAACGATTCCAAGATACCCGCGTGATCCTAAAAAACATTTAGTGAAATTTGAGAAGAGAAGAGTTAAAACTCTACGTCAGGATGCCTTACCAGAGCAATGAGGAGACTGGGAAGTAAAAAGAATTCCTAAACTCTCCGATATATAATTCCTAAATGACTCAAAACATTTTTTTCTAGACACAACTCGCCCGCTAAAAATGATCAAGCAATGGGGCTCCTAAGGTCGGGGAAGGCTCTGATTACCAACTTGTAACACCCTCGATGCGACTATATCTCCCACGTGTCGAGGCACGACTTAGAGGCATAATCGCATTGAAGGCATATGTCGCAAGTTAGGCAATCTTCACAACATCCCATGTAATATAAATCATAAAGGGGAGAACATAGTTGGCTTACACTTGCCACGTCAATCAAGTACATAAATAACATTACATCATCCAAACACTCATGGCCCGACTATGGCGCCAAAATGAAAGATAACCCAACATGCGACACAGTCCCGTTCACCCCCAACTGGGCACCACTACTAACCAGCGGGAAAAGAAACATAGTAACATTGAGAGTCCTCGTCGAACTCCCACTTGAGCTCAAACGCGTCTCCTGGAGCGGAATCATCAGGCTCTGCATCTGGTGTAATAGTAATCTGTGAGCCACAGGGACTCAGCAATCTCGCACCCTCGCGATCAAGACTATTTAAGCTTATAGGTATGGCAAGGTAAAAATATGTGGAGCTGCAGCAAGCGACTAGCAAAATATGGTGGCTAACTTATTCGCAAAAGAGAGCGAGAAGAGGAGGCAAAGCATGAGAGAGAAACTAGAGAGCAACCAGCACAAACATTACTCCAACACCGTGTCCACTTCCCGGACTCCTTCGAGAAGAGGCCATCACGGTAACACACTCAGTTGATTCATTTTAATTAAGTTAAGGTTCAAGTTATCTACAACCGGACATTAACAAATTCCCATCTGCCCATAACCGCGGGCACGACTTCCAAAAGTTCAAATCCCTGCAGGGGAGTCCCAACTTACCCCATGACAAGCTCTCACGGTCAACGAAGGAATAGAACTCCTCCCAAGACATACCGATCAGACTCGGTATCTCAGTTCTTCAAGACACTTCGACAGGTTAAAACAAGACCAGCAACACCGCCCGAATGTGCCGACAAATCCCGATAGGAGCTGCACATATCTCTTTCTCAAGGCACACTCAGATTGTCTAAACTTTCGGTAGGCCAGCCCAGAGTTGCCCCTAGTAGCCACCGGCGGCTGACCGTTTGGACCAACACTCTGAGGAGCACTGGCCCGGGGGGGGGGGGGTTTAAAATAATGATGACCCTTGAGTCTGCAGAACCCAAGGGAAAGAAAAGGCTAGGTGGTAAATGGTAAAACAAAGGTTGGGCATTGCTGGAAAAGCTTTAATCAAGGCAAACTATCAAGGGGTTCCCATTATAACCCAACCGCGTAAGGAACGCAAAATCCGGGAACATAACAACGATATGACGGAAACTAGGGCGGCAAGAGTGGAACAAAACACTAGGCGAGAGGCCGAGCCTTCCACCCTTTACCAAGTATATAGATGCATTAAGATAACAAGATAATATAATGATATCCCAACAAGTAAATAAATGTTCCAACAAGGAACGGCCTTCAATCTTCACCTGCAACTAGCAACGCTATAAGAGGGGCTGAGCAAAGCGGTAACATAGCCAAACAACGGTTTGCTAGGAACATGGTGGGTTAGAGGTTTGACATGGCAATTTGGGAGGCTTGAAAGCAAGTGGTAGGCATCGTAGCATTGGCATAGTAAAAGAGCGAGCAAACTAGCATAGCAAAGATAGTAGTGATATCGAGGTTATGATCATCTTGCCTGCACAGTTGTCAGAGTTGACTGGATCCCCGAAAGCAAACTCAACGGGCTCCTCGTTAGCGAACTCGTCTCCCGGCTCTACCCAAACAAGACAAACAAGCAACAAGGACACAATCAACCACGTGCAAGGACCAAACAAGATGATGCAAAAATGATATGCTATGCAGGATGCGATGCGGGATGCAAAATGCAAGATATGACAGGAAAAGCAAGAACCTGGCCTCAACTTGGCATTTCAAGTGTGCCACTGGAAAGATGAGATGAAATCGCTTGAAAACAATATAAAGAACTCCGGAAACGGGGTTACGGTTTGGAAATGGCAAGTGATTCAAATGACACCGGTCTGCGATTTACAGCAAGTAGCCATCTAAATGCAACGAGATGAACATGCTACAGCACCCAAACAAGACAACAAAATACATGGCAGGGATGCATTCAAGATGCTTAAAAAAGTCTAGCACTGAGCTACGGCCAAATCATCCATTAACAGGTTCAATCAAGCATGGAAAAAATGCATATGGCAAACAGAACTCGGACTTAGTGAAATTTACACTTTTCTGGAATTTCAGATCAGGTAGCCCACTTCGGAGCAACAAAACTACATGCTACCAGACTTGAACATGGCAAAGTAAGTCATGGCATGGAGCTACTCAAAGAGCTTAACAAAAGTCCCATAGTGACCTTGAGCCAAAAGGGATCGGAAAATACAATTGCAAGCATTTGAACATAGCAAAAACATAATCAGTTTTCAAACTTAGTGAAAACTGGCACATGCTGAAACATAACTCAAGTAGGCATGTTTACGAGCTCGATGCACTCACTACGGTGCAAGTCATGATAAGCTAAGCATACATATGTCAAGAAGGTACAAAATTAAAGCTAGACATGGCAAGAACAATAGCATAGCATGCACGGATCAACTACAACATCATCGGCAAAATTGCAAACAAGTTGACAATCTGCCCAGATTCACAAAGTAGCAAAAGTAGAGCTCGATTAACTCAAGCTAGGTTGCCCCATAATTGCAAACAAAGACATGGATGGATAGAGAACTACAACATTAACAAAACATCCTTACTGATCATCCTCAAAAGAGGCACGGATCACTAGGAAACAACATGAACATATGGCATCATGAGATAAACAGCTCAAGGACTTGGTGGAATTGCTAAGTCCCTGAAAACAGAATTAACAAGTGCACCACTTTGCAAGCTTGCACTAGTCACCACACACATCACAAAAATACATGGGTTGCACCTCTGGAAAGATGACAAAACCCTTAACAAAACATATGTAGAACATCAGGGCATATCACGCACACATTAATCATGGCAAAAATGATAAAAAACTAAATGGAGCAGCACATCTGACAATTAACTCAAGTAGCCCTCTTCTAACAGAATTTCGGTCATCAAGATGAACTGAAATGAAAATGATGCAATGGAATGAAATGATGTACTCTCTGATATGAACATTTTGATATGCTATATGCATGAATCGGAGCTACGGATGCAAAGTTACAGAGCTACGAACATGAGCACTTGGATCTGGAATTTCAGGGACTTAGACGAAAATTGAACCTCCCAGATCTAGGGTTTGACCCGAGGCACGCAGATCGAGGCGATCTCCGGCAAGGTGGCGGTGCACACTGTAGCTTCGGCGAGCTCGTTGGTGGCCGGGGCCGGCGAGGAGAAGGCAAGGGCGAGGCGGTGAGGAGGGGCGGCGGCCACCGGAGCTCGGGCGGCGGCGT
>NC_041390.1:324825137-324834734 GCF_002162155.2 Triticum dicoccoides
GGCGCGGGCGAACTAGGCGGTGGGGCCGGGCGCGATACGGCGGCGGCTTCGGGCCGTGGGGGCCCAATGCGGGCCTCGCGGGCCGGTGAAGTGGGGCGAGGCGGCGGACGAACGCGGAGGCGACACGTGGCGGCGGCGGGGACGGCCGGACAATGTCCGTCAGCAGGTTTTCGTCCGGCGCGGCGCGGTGGGTTGGATCTAGGGTTTTGGACGAGGGGGATCCGGATTTCGGGGAAGGGGTCTATATATAGGCATAGAGGGAGCTAGGAGAGTCCAAATGAGGTGCGGTTTTCGGCCACACGATCCTGATCGAACGCTCTAGATGATGCAGCAAGTTTTGGTGTGTTTTGGGCCAAATTGGAGGGGTGTTGGGATGCAACACACACGAGGCCTTTTCGGTCCCTCGGTTAACCGTTGAAGTATCAAACGAAGTCCAAATGATACGGAACTTAACAGGCGGTCTACCGGTAGTAAACCAAGGCCGCTTGGCAAGTCTCGGTCCAATCCGGAAATGTTTAATCCCCACACACGAAAGAAAGGTAGAAATGACCACCGGAGGAGAACGACGCGCCGGAATGCAAAACAGACAACGGGGAAAATGCTCGAATGCATGAGATGAACACGTATGCAAATGCAATGCACATGATGACATGATATGAGATGCATGACAACGACAACAACACACGGAGACAAAAACACGAACCCGAGAAAATAAAATAACTTAATGCCGGAAACGGCAAGAGTTGGAGTACAAATTGGCAAAGTTACATCCGGGGTGTTACAACACTCTACCACTACGAAAGGATCTCGTCCCGAGATCTAGGACTGAAAGAACGCAGGGTACTCAGAACGGAGGTGATCCTCGCGTTCCCAGGTAGCTTCACGGTCAGAATGATGTGACCACTTGACTTTGAGAAATTTGATTGACTTGTTGCGAGTCTCGCGTTCAGTCTCTTCAAGAATAGCAATTGGGTGCTCACGATAAGAGAGATCTTCTTGGAGCTCAATGTCCTCGATGTTGACGGTGCGGTCAGGAGTCTTGAAGCACTTTCGAAGCTGAGAGACATGGAAGACGTCATGAACATTTGCAAAGTTTGAAGGAAGCTCGAGTTGATAGGCGAGGTCGCCTCTCTTGCTGACAATCTTGAAAGGTCCCACGTATCTGGGGGCAAGCTTCCCTTTGATACCGAAGCAACGAGTACCTTTCATAGGAGAGACGCGGAGGTAAACATGATCTCCGATCTCGAAAGCCAAATCATGGTGCTTACTATCATAGTATCTTTTCTGACGGGATTGGGCTGCTTTGAGGTTATCACGAATGACTTTGCACATTTCTTCTGCCTCTGTGATTAAGTCATTACCCAAAAGCTGACGTTCACCGGTTTAAGACCAGTTGAGAGGGGTACGGCACTTCCTGCCATACAGAATTTCAAATTGGGCTTTGCCCGAACTTGCTTGAAAACTGTTGTTGTAGGAGAATTCAGCATAAGGAAGACAATCCTCCCACTTCATGCCGAAGGAGATGACACAAGCCCTGAGCATATCTTCAAGAATCTGGTTGACACGCTCGACTTGACCGCTAGTTTGAGGATGGAAAGCTGTGCTGAAGTGGATGTTCGTGCCCATGGCCTTCTGAAAAGAATCCCAAAACTTCGAGGTAAAGATGCTGCCATGGTCTGAAGAGATCACTTGTGGAATACCGTGCAGAGAGACAATACGAGAGGTATAGAGTTCCACCAATTGAACTGCAGTGATCGACTCTTTGATAGGTAGAAAATCAGCCACTTTGGTGAGTTTGTCGATGACAACGAATATAGCATCATTGCCACGCTTGGACTTTGGAAACCCAGTCACGAAGTCCATTTCAATGTGGTCAAACTTCCATTCTGGAATGGCAAGAGGTTGGAGGAGACCTGCTGGCCTTTGGTGTTCTGCCTTCACTCTTCTGCAGACATCACATTCATTCACGAACTGAGCAATCTCGCGCTTCATTTGAGTCCACCAATAAGCCTGCTTAAGGTCCTGATACATCTTCGTGCTCCCAGGGTGGATGGAGAGGAGAGAATTGTGAGCCTCGTTCATGATCACTTTACGGAGGTCACCTTTGGGTACAATAATACGATCCTCGAAGAAGAGAGTGTCCTTGTCATCAAGGCGGTAGCACTTGTACTTGGGTTGAATCTTGGCAATCCCAATCTTCACCTTTTTCACCATAGCATCAAGAAGTTGGGCTTGGCGAATCTGGTCTTCCAGGGTAGGAGAGATTAGAAGGTTGGCGAGGAAACCTTCAGGGACAACTTGCAGATTAAGTTTGCGGAAAGCTTCACAAAGCTCGGGTTGATAAGGCTTAAGAATCAGACTGTTGCAATAAGCTTTTCTGCTCAATGCGTCAGCAATCACATTGGCCTTGCCTGGAGTATACTCAATACTCGGATTGTACTCTTGAATCATTTCGACCCATCGAGTTTGCCTGAGGTTGAGATTAGGCTGAGTGAAGATGTACTTGATACTCTTGTGATCAGTGAAAATGTCCACTTTTCTTCCCAATAGAAGATGTCTCCAAGTCAAAAGAGCATGCACAACTGCCGCCAACTCGAGATCAT
Organism: Triticum dicoccoides; assembly: GCF_002162155.2. Classification (NCBI taxonomy): domain Eukaryota; kingdom Viridiplantae; phylum Streptophyta; class Magnoliopsida; order Poales; family Poaceae; genus Triticum; species Triticum dicoccoides. The sequence continues at coordinate 324,827,741 of NC_041390.1, forward strand.
GAGTGGGGTAGTTCTTCTCATTAGGCTTCAACTGGCGAGAGGTATAAGCAACAACTTTCTTCTCTTGCATCAATACTGCGCCAAGACCTTGGAGAGAGGCATCACAAAATACCTCGTACGGCTTGGATTCATCAGGCGGAGTCAGAACTGGAGCATTGATCAATTTCTCTTTCAAAGTGTTGAAAGCAATGTCACACTCCGGAGACCAAATGTACTTGACGTGCTTCTGGAGAAGATTAGAGAGACGCTTCGCGATCTTGGAAAAGTTTTCAACGAATCTTCGGCAATAGCTTGCGAGACCGAGGAAGCTACAGAGTTGCTTCACGTTCTGAGGAGGTTCCCAATTCACAATTGCAGACACCTTCTCAGGATTCACGGCAATGCCCTTGGCAGAGATGATATGGCCAAGATAAAGAACCTCATCAAGCCAAAATTCACACTTGGAGAACTTGGCGTAGAACTTGTGTTCCCTGAGCTTATCGAGAACCAAACGCAAGTGCTTGGCATGATCTTCCTTGTTCTTGGAGAAAACCAGAATGTCGTCGAGATAGACCAAAACGAAGTCATTGGTGTAGGCGTTGAAGATGAAATTCATCATGCGAGAGAAAGTCGGAGGAGCGTTGACGAGGCCAAAAGACATGACAGTGTATTCATATGAACCAAAGCTTGTCCTGAACGCCGTCTTGGGAATATCTTGCTCACGGATTCGAATCTGATGATAACCCATACGGAGATCAAGCTTGGAGAATACTTGGGCACCTTTGAGTTGTTCGAACAACTCATTGATGTTGGGAAGTGGGTATTTGTTCTTGATGGTCTTCTTGTTCATTGGACGGTAATCAACACAAAGTCGGTCCGTTCCATCCTTCTTCTTCACAAAAATAACACCACAACCCCACGAAGAAGAACTAGGCCGAATGAGACCCATTTTCTCTTGAATATCGAGTTGCTTCTTCAGCTCCTTCAACTCTTCAGGTCCGAGCTTGTAAGGACGTTTGCACACAGGTTCCGTACCAGGCTCAAGATCAATAACGAATTCAACTGGCCGGTGCGGAAGCATTCCTGGAAGCTCTTCTGGAAAGACGTCTGGATATTCGCAAATGACTGGAATTTGAGAGATGGCATCAAGTTCACCCTTCTCATTAAGAGAAAACAGACGGATGGTATTATCCCGAGCGGCAAAGACAATTACATCCTCAGACGAATGAGTTAATTGAATCTTCCTGGCTGCACAATCAAGCTGAGCCTTGTGCTTAGAAAGCCAGTCCATCCTAAGAATAAGATCAATATCCGAGTTACCAAGGATCATTGGAGAAGCCAGAAACTTGAAATCACCCATCGAGATAGAAATATCCGGAACCTCGTAGTTAGCAAGCAAGCATCTACCCAGAGAGACAACTGCTAATGGCTTATGCATAACTTGAGAAAACCACCCATGCTTAGATGCAAAAGGTCTTGAGATAAAGCAATGCGATGCACCAGTGTCAAAAAGAACTTTTGCAGGGACATCGTTAACAGGAAGGTTACCCATGATGACATTTGATGAATCCTCTGCCTGAGTTGCATTCACCATATTGACCTTGGCGTACTTGGGGTTATGCTTGACCACAACTATACTTGCCGATCTCACAGGAGGAGGAGGAGGAGGAGGAAGACGCCTCTGGGTGAAACACTTGTTGGCATAGTGACCCTTCTGTTGGCACTTGTTGCACGTGACCTCTGAAAGCGGACGGTGATACAGAGCACTCGATCTTGGAGCTTGAGACGAAGTCTTGTTCTGAAAGCCAGGGTTGGGTGGGTGGGAAGATCCACTGCCACCTTTGCTCTTCTGCTGATACGGCTGACGGAACGGAGGAGGAGGAAGCCAAAACTTCTGCTGCTTGGCCACTTGAGTAGAGGAAGAAGGAGTAACATCTTTGACTCGCTTCTTGGAAGCATCACACCTCAACTGAGCAGCCTCTTGCTTCAGTGCCATGTTGTAGAACTCATCGTATCTCAAGGGCTCAAAGAGAACAAGAGCGAGCTGAATTTCTTCTCTGAGTCCACCCCTGAACTGATATATCATGCTCTTCTCATCAGGGACGTCCTGCTTGGCAAAGCAGGCGAGCTTCTGGAACAACTTGTTGTAGTCATAGACAGACAAAGAGCCTTGCTTCAGATTGCGGAATTCCTCATGCTTGCTTTCAATCACGCTCTGAGGGATATGATGAGCTCGGAAATCTCGACGGAAATCATCCCAAGTGATAACACGTCCACCTCTGGAGTCCTTGTACTGCTGGAACCTTTCTGCAGCTTGATCTTTGAGTTGGAAGGAAGCGAACTTAACAAAGTCCTCAGGCCTGACGTTACTGCACTCGAAATGCTTACATAGATCCACCAGCCAATCGTCAGCATCAGTTGCCTCAACACAATTGCTGAAAGTCTTTGGCCCGTTAGCAAGGAACTGGTTGAGTGTAGCAAAGTGGTTCTGATTGTTGCCTTGGTTCCCTTGGTTGCCTTGATTGCGCTCTTAAAGAATTTGCATGATCAACTGTGTGTTTGCATTGGTTGCGGCCATCACATCTTGCCATGCCTCCGGAGGAGGTGGAGGTGGTGGCGGATCAGGATTCAGAGTCGTGCGCGTTGGAGGAGCCATCCTGAAGAGGTTGACCACCATTAGCATATAGACACACAAATATTGAAGCTGAATCCAACGGAATGAAAATTGCAACATATAGTCTTCACATCCGAACAAAATGAACGAATGCCTTCCTCTTGAAATGGTCACATATCCATAAATTGAGAAGCCACGTAGAATTAAGGTAGAGAAATAAATCAACAAGGTATGGATCAAGAACGAATAATCGGTAAGAAATCCCAATCTCAAATCAATATCCGTGGAAGAAGAACTAGAGCTACTAGAATTCCCACCTATAAACTCCCGAACCTTTCCGGTCATGCAATCAGGTGTTGGGGATACAGGGGAAGCATAATATCTCACCCAAACTAGCAAATCCTACATCCAACTGTATCCATCCTTCAACACATAACCAAGAAAAAACTTCGGAAACCATCTACCTCAACCTTCGAAAAGCATCCGTTATACAAGTTATGGCGATACTCCTGAACTCCCACCCCAGTACTGGGTGGCGTCGAGGTTATTTCACCAATGAACTGCATAAAAGAGATTTTCGATGTCGGCGTACTAAACTCAGGTATTCCAGAACTGCAACGATAAAATTATGATGACAACTCCTCAGAGCTCAACTCCCTGGGACACTTCCACTAAACCCCTGACAAGAGGCACCAAGACAATGTTCTCATCATAAAACCATCGGAACGATTCCAATATACCCGCGTGATCTTAAAAAAATTAGTGAAATTTGAGAAGAGAAGAGTCAAAACTCTACGTCAGGATGCCTTACCAGAGCGATGAGGAGACTGAGAAGTAAAAAGAATTCCTAAACTCTCTTATATATAATTCCTAAATGACTCAAAACATTTTTTTCTAGACACAACTCGGCCGCTAAAAACGATCAAGCAATGGGGCTCCTAAGGTCGGGGAAGGCTCTGATTACCAACTTGTAACACCCTCGATGCGACTATATCTCCCACGTGTCGAGGCACGACTTAGAGGCATAATCGCATTGAAGGCATATGTCGCAAGTTAGGCAATCTTCACAACATCCCATGTAATATAAATCATAAAGGGGAGAACATAGTTGGCTTACACTCGCCACATCAATCAAGTAAATAAATAACATTACATCATCCAAACACTCATGGCCCGACTACGGCGCCAAAATAAAAGATAACCCAACATGCGACACGGTCCCGTTCACCCCCAACTGGGCACCACTACTGATCATCGGGAAAAGAAACATAGTAACGTTGAGAGTCCTCATCGAACTCCCACTTGAGCTCAAACGTGTCTCCTGGAGCAGAATCATTAGGCCCTGCATCTGGTGTAATAGTAATCTGTGAGCCACAGGGACTCAGCAATCTCGCACCCTCGCGATCAAGACTATTTAAGCTTATAGGTATGGCAAGGTAAAAATATGTGGAGCTGCAGCAAGCGACTAGCAAAATATGGTGGCTAACTTATTCGCAAAAGAGAGCGAGAAGAGGAGGCAAAGCACGAGAGAGAAACTAGAGAGCAACCAGCACAAACATTACTCCAACACCGTGTCCACTTCCCGGACTCCTTCGAGAAGAGGCCATCACGGTAACACACTCAGTTGATTCATTTTAATTAAGTTAAGGTTCAAGTTATCTACAACCGGACATTAACAAATTCCCATCTGCCCATAACCACGGGCACGACTTTCAAAAGTTCAAATCCCTGCCGGGGAGTACCAACTTACCCCATGACAAGCTCTCACAGTCAACGAAGGAATAGAACTCCTCCCAAGACGTACCGATCAGACTCGGTATCTCGGTTCTTCAAGACACTTCGACAGGTTAAAACAAGACTAGCAACACCGCCCGAATGTGCCGACAAATCCCGATAGGAGCTGCACATATCTCTTTCTCAGGGCACACTCAGATTGTCTAAACTTCCGGTAGGCCAGCCCAGAGTTGCCCCTGGTAGCCACCGGCGGCTGACAGTTTGGACCAACACTCAGAGGAGCACTGGCCCGGGGGGGTTTAAAATAATGATGACCCTTGAGTCTGCAGAACCCAAGTGAAAGAAAAGGCTGGTGGTAAATGGTAAAACCAAGGTTAGGCATTGCTGGAAAAGCTTTAATCAAGGCGAACTATCAAGGGGTTCCCATTATAACCCAACCGCGTAAGGAACGCAAAATCCGGGAACATAACAACGATATGACGGAAACTAGGGCAGCAAGAGTGGAACAAAACACTAGGCGAGAGGCCGAGCCTTCCACCCTTTACCAAGTATATAGATGCATTAAGATAACAAGATAATATAATGATGTCCCAACAAGTAAATAAATGTTCCAACAAGGAACGGCCTTCAATCTTCACCTGCAACTAGCAACGCTATAAGAGGGGCTGAGCAAAGCGGTAACATAGCCAAACAACGGTTTGCTAGGAACATGGTGGGTTAGAGGTTTGACATGGCAATTTGGGAGGCTTGAAAGCAAGTGGTAGGCATCGTAGCATTGGCATAGTAAAAGAGCGAACAAACTAGCATAGCAAAGATAGTAGTGATATCGAGGGTATGATCATCTTGCCTGCACAGTTGTCAGAGTTGACTGGATCCTCGAAAGCAAACTCAACGGGCTCCTCGTTAGCGAACTCGTCTCCCGGCTCTACCCAAACAAGACAAACAAGCAACAAGGACAGAATCAACCACGTGCAAGGACCAAACAAGATGATGCAAAAATGATATGCTATACGGGATGCGATGCGGGATGCAAAATGCAAGATATGACAGGAAAAGCAAGAACCTGGCCTCAACATGGAATTCCAAGTGCCACTAGAAAGATAAGATAAAATCGCTTGAAAACGATATAAAGAACACCGGAAACGGGGTTACGGTTTGGAAATGGCAAGCGATTCAAATGACACCGGTCTACGATTTACAGCAAGTAGCCATCGAAATGCAACGAGATGGACATGCTACAGCACCCAAACAAGACAACAAAATACATGGCAGGGATGCATTCAAGATGCTTAACAAAAGTCTAGAACTGAGCTACGGCCAAATCATCCATTAACAGGTTCAACCAAGCATGGCAAAAATGCATATGGCAAACAGAACTCAGACTTAGTGAAATTAACACTTGTCTGGAATTTCAGATCAAGTAGCCCACTTTGGAGCAACAAAACTACATGCTACCGGACTTGAACATGGCAAAGTAAGGCATGGCATGGAGATACTCAAAGAGCTTAACAAAAGTCCCATAGTGACCTTGAGCCAAAAGGGATCGGAAAATAAAATTGCAAGCATTTGAACATAGCAAAAACATAATCAGTTTTCAGACTTAGTGAAAACTGGCACATGCTGAAACATAACTCAAGTAGGCATGTTTACGAGCTCGATGCACTCACTATGGTGCAAGTCATGATAAGCTAAGCATACATATGTCAAGAAGGCACAAAATTCAAGCTAGACATGGCAGGAACAATAGCATAGCATGCACGGATCAACTACAACATCATCGGCAAAATTGCAAACAAGTTGACAATCTGCCCAGTTCACAAACTAGCAAAAGTAGAGCTCGATTAACTCAAGCGAGGTTGCTCCATAATTGCAAACAAAGACATGGATGGATATAGCACTACAACATTAACAAAACATCCTTACTGAGCATCCTCACAAGAGGCACGGATCACTAGGAAACAACATGAACATATGGCATCATGAGGTAAACAGCTCAAGGACTTAGTGGAATTGCTAAGTCCCTGAAAACAGAATTAACAAGTGCACCACTTTGCAAGCTTGCACTAGTCAACACACACATCACAAAAATACATGGGTTTCACCTCTGCAAAGATGACAAAACCCTTAACAAAACATATGTAGAACATCAGGGCATATCACGCACACATTAATCATGGCAAAAATGACAAAAAACTAAATGGAGCAGCAGATCTGACAATTAACTCAAGTAGCCCTCTTCTAACAGAATTTCGGGCATCAAGATGAACTCAAATGAAAATAATGCAATGGAATAAGTGATGTACTCTCTGAGATGAACATTTTGATATGCTATATGCATGAATCGGAGCTACGGATGCAAAGTTACAGAGCTACGAACATGAGCACTTGGATCTGGAATTTCAGGGACTTGGACGAAAATTCAACCTCCCAGATCTAGGGTTTGACCCGAGGCACGCAGATCGAGGCGATCTCCGGCGAGGTGGTGGCGTGCACTGTAGCTTCGGCGAGCTCGTTGGTGGCCGGGGCCGACGAGGAGAAGGCAAGGGCGAGGCGGTGAGGAGGGGCGGCGGCCACCGGAGCTCGGGCGGCGGCGTGGAGGCGAGGCCGGCCGGGCGGCGGAGTGGGCCGGGCGGCAGCGGAGGTCGGCGCCGACGGGGATCCGGCGGG
>NC_041390.1:324835078-324844567 GCF_002162155.2 Triticum dicoccoides
GGCGGGGCCGGGCGCAGTGCGGCGGCGACTTCGGGCCGTGGGGGCCCAACGCGGGCCTCGCGGGCCGGCGAAGTGGGGCGAGGCGGCGGACGAACGCGGAGGCGACACGTGGCGGCAGCGGGGACGGCCGGACAATGTCCGTCGGCAGGTTTTCGTCCGGCGCGGCGCGGTGGGTTGGATCTAGGGTTTTGGACGAGGGGGGATCCGGATTTCGGGGAAGGGGTCTATATATAGGCATAGAGGGAGCTAGGAGAGTCCAAATGAGGTGCGGTTTTCGGCCACGCGATCGTGATCGAATGCTCGAGATGATGGAGCAGGTTTTGGTGGGTTTTGGGCCAAATTGGAGGGGTGTTGGGATGCAACACACACGAGGCCTTTTCGGTTCCTCGGTTAACCGTTGGAGTATCAAACGAAGTCCAAATGATACGAAACTTGACAGGCGGTCTACCGGTAGTAAACCAAGGCCGCTTGGCAAGTCTCGGTCCAATCTGGAAATGTTTAATCCCCACACACGAAAGAAAGGTAGAAATGACCACCGGAGGAGAACGAAGCGCCGGAATGCAAAACAGATAACGGGGAAAATGCTCGAATGCATGAGATGAACACGTATGCAAATGCAATGCACATGATGACATGATATGAGATGCATGACAACGACAACAACACACGGAGACAAAAACCCGAACCCGAGAAAATAAAATAACTTAACGCTGGGAACGGCAAGAGTTGGAGTACAAATTGGGAAAGTTACATCCGGGGTGTTACAACACTCCACCACTACGAAAGGATCTCGTCCAGAGATCTAGGACTGAAAGAACGCCGGATACTCAGAACGGAGGTGATCCTCGCGTTCCCAGGTAGCTTCACGGTCAGAATGATGTGACCACTTGACTTTGAGAAATTTGATTGACTTGTTGGGAGTCTTGCGTTCAGTCTCTTCAAGAATAGCAACTGGGTGCTCACGATAAGAGAGATCTTCTTGGAGCTCAATGTCCTCGAAGTTGACGGTGCGGTCAGGAGTCTTGAAGCACTTTCGAAGCTGAGAGACATGGAACACGTCATGAACATTTTCAAAGTTTGAAGGAAGCTCGAGTTGATAGGCGAGGTCGCCTCTCTTGCTGACAATCTTGAAAGGTCCCACGTATCTGGGGGCAAGCTTCCCTTTGATACCGAAGCGACGAGTACCTTTCATAGGAGAGACGCGGAGGTAAACATGATCTCCGATTTCGAAAGCCAAATCATGGTGCTTACTATCATAGTAGCTCTTCGGACGGGATTGGGCTGCTTTGAGGTTATCACGAATGACTTTGCACATTTCTTCTGCCTCTATGATTAAGTCATTACCCAAAAGCTAACGTTCACCGGTTTCAAACCAGTTGAGAGGGGTACGACACTTCCTGCCATACAGAATTTCAAATGGGGCTTTGCCTGAACTTGCTTGAAAACTGTTGTGGTAGGAGAATTCAGAATAAGGAAGACAATCCTCCCACTTCATGCCGAAGGAGATCACACAAGCCCTGAGCATATCTTCAAGAATCTAGTTGACACGCTCGACTTGACCGCTAGTTTGAGGATGGAAAGCTGTGCTGAAGCGGATGTTCGTGCCCATGGCCTTCTGAAAAGAATCCCAAAATTTCGAGGTAAAGATGCTGCCACGGTCTGAAGAGGTCACTTGTGGAATACTGTGCAGAGAGACAATACGAGAGGTATAGAGTTCCGCCAATTGAGCTGCATTGATCGACTCTTTGATAGGTAGAAAATGAGCCACTTTGGTGAGTTTGTCGATGACAACGAATATAGCATCATTGCCACGCTTGGACTTTGGAAACCCAGTCATGAAGTCCATTTCAATGTGGTCAAACTTCCATTCTGGAATGGCAAGAGGTTGGAGGAGACCTGCTGGCCTTTGGTGTTCTGCCTTCACTCTTCTGCAGACATCACATTCATTCACGAACTGAGCAATCTCGCGCTTCATTCGAGTCCACCAATAAGCCTGCTTAAGGTCCTGATACATCTTCGTGCTCCCAGGGTGGATGGAGAGGAGAGAATTGTGAGCCTCGTTCATGATCACTTTACGGAGGTCACCTTTGGGTACAGCAATACGATCCTCGAAGAAGAGAGTGTCCTTGTCATCAAGGCGGTAGCACTTGTACTTGGGTTGACTCTTGGCAATCCCAATCATCACCTTTTTCACCATAGCAACAAGAAGCTGGGCTTGGCGAATCTGGTCTTCCAGGGTAGCAGAGACTAGAAGGTTGGCGAGGAAACCTTGAGGGACAACTTGCAGATTAAGTTTGCGGAAAGCTTCACAAAGCTCGGGTTGATAAGGCTTAAGAATCAGACTGTTGCAATAAGCTTTTCTGCTCAATGCATCAGCAATCACATTGGCCTTGCCTGGAATATACTCAATACTCGGATTATACTCTTGAATCATTTCGACCCATCAAGTTTGCCTGAGGTTGAGATTAGGCTGAGTGAAGATGTACTTGAGACTCTTGTGATCAGTGAAAATGTCCACTTTTCTTCCCAATAGAAGATGTCTCCAAGTCAAAAGAGCATGCACAACTGCCGCCAACTCGAGATCATGAGTGGGGTAGTTCTTCTCATTAGGCTGCAACTGGCGAGAGGTATAAGCAACAACTTTCTTCTCTTGCATCAATACTATGCCAAGACTTTGGAGAGAGGCATCACAAAATACCTCGTAAGGCTTGGATTCATCAGGGGGAGTCAGAACTGGAGCAGTGATCAATTTCTCTTTCCAAGTGTTGAAAGCAATGTCACACTCCGCAGACCAAACGTACTTGACGTGCTTCTGGAGAATATTAGAGAGAGGCTTCGCGATCTTAGAAAAGTTTTCAACGAATCTTCGGCAATAGCTTGCGAGATCGAGGAATCTACGGAGTTGCTTCACGTTCTGAGGAGGTTCCCAATTCACAATTACAGACACCTTCTCAGGATTCACGGCAATGCCCTTGGCAGAGATGATATGGCCAAGATAAAGAACCTCATCAAGCCAAAATTCACACTTGGAGAACTTGGCGTAGAACTTGTGTTCCCTGAGCTTATCGAGAACCAAACGCAAGTGCTTGGCATGATCTTCCTTGTTATTGGAGAAAACCAGAATGTCGTCGAGATAGACCAAAACGTAGTCATTGGTGTAGGCATTGAAGATGAAATTCATCATGCGAGAGAAAGTCGGAGGAGCGTTGACGAGGCCAAAAGACATGACAGTGTATTCATATGAACCAAAGCTTGTCCTGAACGCCGTCTTGGGAATATCTTGCTCACGGATTCGAATCTGATGATAACCCATACGTTGATCAAGCTTGGAGAATACTTGGGCACCTTTGAGTTGTTCGAACAACTCATTGATGTTGGGAAGTGGGTATTTGTTCTTGATGGTCTTCTTGTTCACTGGACGGTAATCAACACAAAGTCGGTCCGTTCCATCCTTCTTCTTCACAAAAAGAACACCACAACCCCACGGAGAAGAACTAGGCCGGATGAGACCCATTTTCTCTTGAATATCGAGTTGCTTCTTCAGCTCCTTCAACTCTTTAGGTCCGAGCTTGTAAGGACGTTTGCACACAGGTTCCGTACCAGGCTCAAGATCAATAACGAATTCAACTGGCCGGTGCGGAGGCATTCCTGGAAGCTCTTCTGGAAAGACGTCTGGATATTCGCAAATGACTGGAATTTGAGAGATGGCATCGAGTTCACCCTTCTCATTGAGAGAAAACAGACGAATGGTATTATCCCGAGCGGCAAAGACAATTACATCCTCAGACGAATGAGTCAATTGAATCTGCCTGGCTGCACAATCAAGCTGAGCCTTGTGCTTAGAAAGCCAGTCCATCCTGAGAATAAGATCAATATCCGAGTTACCAAGGATCATTGGAGAAGCCAGAAACTTGAAATCACCCATCGAGATAGAAATATCCAGAACCTCGTAGTTAGCAAGCAAGCATCTACCCGGAGAGACAACTGCTAATGGCTTATGCATAACTTGATAAAACCACCCATGCTTAGATGCAAAAGGTCTCGAGATAAAGCAATGTGATGCACGAGTGTCAAAAAGAACTTTTGCAGGGACATCGTTAACAGGAAGGTTACCCATGATGACATCTGATGAATCCTCTGCCTAAGCTGCATTCACCATATTGACCTTGGCGTACTTGGGGTTATGCTTGACCACAACTGTACTTGCCGATCTCACAGGAGGAGGAGGAGGAAGACGCCTCTGGTTGAAACACTTGTTGGCATAGTGACCCTTCTGTTGGCACTTGTTGCACGTGACCTCTGAAAGCGGACGGTGATACGGAGCACTCGATCTTGGAGCTTGAGACGAAGTCTTGTTCTAAAAGCCAGGGTTGGGTGGGTGGGAAGATCCACTGCCACCTTTGCTCTTCTGCTGATACAGCTGACGGAACGGAGGAGGAGGAAGCCAAAACTTCTGCTGCTTGGCCACTTGAGTAGAGGAAGAAGGAGTAACATCTCTGACTCGCTTCTTGGAAGCATCACACCTCAACTGAGCAGCCTCTTGCTTCAGTGCCATGTTGTAGAACTCATCGTATCTCAAGGGCTCAAAGAGAACAAGAGCGAGCTGAATTTCTTCTCTGAGACCACCCCTGAACTGATATATCATGCTCTTCTCATCAGGAATGTCCTACTTGGCAAAGCGGGCGAGCTTCTGGAACAACTTGTTGTAGTCATAGACAGACAAAGAGCCTTGCTTCAGATTGCGGAATTCCTCACGCTTGCTTTTAATCACGCTCTGAGGGATATGATGAGCTCGGAAATCTCGACGGAAATCATCCCAAGTGATAACACATCCACCTCTGGAGTCCTTGTACTGCTGGAACCATTCTGCAGCTTGATCTTTGAGTTGGAAGGAAGCGAACTTAACAAAGTCCTCAGGCCTGACGTTACTGCACTCGAAATGCTTACACAGGTCCACAAGCCAATCGTCAGCATCGGTTGCCTCAACACAATTGCGGAAAGTCTTTGGCCCGTTAGCAAGGAACTGGTTGAGTGTAGCAAAGTGGTTCTGATTGTTGCCTTGGTTCCCTTGGTTGCCTTGATTGCGCTCTTGAAGAATTTGCATGATCAACTGTGTGTTTGCATTGCTTGCGGCCATCACAGCTTGCCATGCCTCCGGAGGAGGTGGAGGTGGTGGCGGATCAGGATTCGGAGTCGGGCGCGTTGGAGGAGCCATCCTGTAGAGGTTGACCACCATTAGCACATAGACAGACAAATATTGAAGCTGAATCCAACGGAATGAAAATTGCAATATATAGTCTTCACATCCGAACAAAATGAACGAATGCATTCATCTTGAAATGGTCACATATCCATAAATTGAGAAGCCACGTAGAATTAAGGTAGAGAAAAAAATCAACAAGGTATGGATCAAGAACGAATAATCAGTAAGAAATCCCAATCTCAAACCAATATCTGTGGAAGAAGAACTAGAGCTACTAGAATTCCCACCTATAAACTCCCGAACCTTCCCGGTTATGCAATCAGGTGTTGGCGATACAAAGGAAGCATAATATCTCACCCAAACTAGCAAATCCTACATCCGGCTGTATCCATCCTTCAACACATAACCAAGAAAAAACTTCGGAAACCATCTACCTCAACCTTCGAAAAGCATCCGTTATACAAGTTATGGCGATACTCCCGAACTCCCGCCCCAGTACTGGGTGGCGTCGAGGTTATCTCACCAACGAACTGCATAAAAGAGATTTTCGATGTCGGCATACTAAACTCAGGTATTCCAGAACTGCAACGAAAATTATGATGACAACACCTCAGAGCTCAACTCCCCGGGACACTTCCACTAAACCCCTGACAGGAGGCACCAAGACAATGTTCTCATCATAAAACCATCGGAACGATTCCAAGATACCCACGTGATCCTAAATTTTTTTTAGTGAAATTTGAGAAGAGAAGAGTCAAAACTCTACATCAGGATGCCTTACCAGAGCGATGAGGAGACTGGGAAGTAAAAAGAATTCCTAAACTCTCCGATATATAATTCCTAAATGACTCAAAACATTTTTTTCTAGACACAACTCGGCCGCTAAAAACGATCAAGCAATGGGGCTCCTAAGGTCGGGGAAGGCTCTGATTACCAACTTGTAACACCCTCGATGCGACTATATCTCCCACGTGTCGAGGCACGACTTAGAAGCATAATCACATTGAAGGCATATGTCGCAAGTTAGGCAATCTTCACAACATCCCATGTAATATAAATCATAAAGGGGAGAACATAGTTGGCTTACACTCGCCACGTCAATCAAGTACATAAATAACATTACATCATCCAAACACTCATGGCCCGACTACGGCGCCAAAATAAAAGATAACCCAACATGCAACACGGTCCCGTTCACCCCCAACTGGGCACCACTACTGATCATCGGGAAAAGAAACATAGTAACGTTGAGAGTCCTCGTCGAACTCCCACTTGAGCTCAAACGCGTCTCCTGGAGCGGAATCATCAGGCCCTGCATCTGGTGTAATAGTAATTTGTGAGCCACGGGGACTCAGCAATCTCGCACCCTCGCGATCAATACTATTTAAGCTTATAGGTATGGCAAGGTAAAAATATGTGGAGCTGCAGCAAGCAACTAGCAAAATATGGTGGCTAACTTATTCGCAAAAGAGAGCGAGAAGAGGAGGCAAAGCACGAGCGAGAAACTAGAGAGCAACCAGCACAAACATTACTCCAACACCGTGTCCACTTCCCGGACTCCGCCGAGAAGAGGCCATCAAGGTAACACACTCAATTGATTCATTTTAATTAAGTTAAGGTTCAAGTTATCTACAACCAGACATTAACAAATTCCCATCTGCCAATAACCGCGGGCACGGCTTTCGAAAGTTCAAATCCCTGCAGGGGAGTCCCAACTTACCCCATGACAAGCTCTCACGGTCAACGAAGGAATAGAACTCCTCCCAAGACGTACCGATCAGACTCGGAATCTCAATTCTTCAAGACACTTCGACAGGTTAAAACAAGACCAGCAACACCGCCCGAATGTGCCGACAAATCCCGATAGGAGCTGCACATATCTCTTTCTCAGGGCACACTCAGATTGTCTAAACTTCCGGTAGGCCAGCCCAGAGTTGCCCCTGGTAGCCACCGGTGGCTGACAGTTTGGACCAACACTCAGAGGAGCATTGGCCCGGGGGGGTTTAAAATAATGATGACCCTTGAGTCTGCAGAACCCAAGGGAAAGAAAAGGCTAGATGGTAAATGGTAAAACCAAGGTTGGGCGTTGCTGCAAAAGCTTTAATCAAGGCAAACTATCAAGGGGTTCCCATTATAACCCAACCGCGTAAGGAACGCAAAATCCGGGAACATAACAACGATATGACGGAAACTAGGGCGGCAAGAGTGGAACAAAACACTAGGTGAGAGGCCGAGCCTTCCACCCTTTACCAAGTATATAGATGCATTAAGATAACAAGATAATATAATGATATCCCAACAAGTAAATAAATGTTCCAACAAGGAATGGCCTTCAATCTTCACCTGCAACTAGCAACGCTATAAGAGGGGCTGAGCAAAGCGGTAACATAGCCAAACAACGGTTTGCTAGGAACATGGTGGGTTAGAGGTTTGACATGGCAATTTGGGAGGCTTGAAAGCAAGTGGTAGGCATCGTAGCATTAGCATAGTAGAAGAGCGAGCAAACTAGCATAGCAAAGATAGTAGTGATATCGAGGGTATGATCATCTTGCCTGCACAGTTGTCAGAGTTGACTGGATCCTCGAAAGCAAACTCAACGGGCTCCTCATTATCGAAATCATCTCCCGGCTCTACCCAAACAAGACAAACAAGTAACAAGGACACAATCAACCACGTGCAAGGACCAAACAAAATGATGCAAAAATGATATGCTCTGCGGGATGCGATGCGGGATGCAAAATGCAAGATATGACAGAAAAGCAAGAACCTGGCCTCAACTTGGAATTCCAAGTGTGCCACTGGAAAGATGAGATGCAATCGCTTGAAAACGATATAAAGAACACCGGAAACGAAGTTACGGTTTGGAAATGGCAAGCGATTCAAATATGACACCGGTCTGCGATTTATAGCAAGTAGCCATCTAAATGCAACGAGATGAACATGCTACAGCACCCAAACAAGACAACAAAATACATAGCAGGGATGCATTCAAGATGCTTAACAAAAGTCTAGCACTGAGCTACAGCCAAATCATCCATTAACAGGTTCAACCAAGCATGGCAAAAATGCATATGGCAAATAGAACTCAGTGAAATTAACACTTGTCTGGAATTTCAGATCAGGTAGCCCACTTCGGAGCAACAAAACTACATGCTACCGGACTTGAACATGGCAAAGTAAGGCATGGCATGGAGCTACTCAAAGAGCTTAACAAAAGTCCCTTAGTGACCTTGAGCCAAAAGGGATCAGAAAATTCAATTGCAAGCATTTGAACATAGCAAAAACATAATCAGTTTTCAAACTTGGTGAAAACTGGCACATGCAGAAACATAACTCCAGTAGGCATGTTTACGAGCTCGATGCACTCACTACGGTGCAAGTCATGATAAGCTAAGCATACATATGTCAATAAGGCACAAAATTCAAGCTAGACATGGCGAGAACAATAGCATAGCATGCATGGATCAACTACAACATCATCGGCAAAATTGCAAACAAGTTGACAATCTGCCCAGATTCACAAAGTAGCAAAAGTAGAGCTCGATTGACACAAGCTAGGGTGCTCCATAATTGCAAAAAAAGATACGGATGGATAGAGCACTACAATATTAACAAAACATCCTTACTGATCATCCTCAAAAGAGGCACGGATCACTAGGAAACAACATGAACATATGGCACATGAGATAAACAGCTCAAGGACTTTGTGGAATTGCCAAGTCCCTGAAAACAGAATTAACAAGTGCACCACTTTGCAAGCTTGCACTAGTCACCACACACATCACAAAAATACATGGGTTGCACCTCTGGAAAGATGACAAAACCCTTAACAAAACATATGTAGAACATCAGGGCATATCACGCACACATTAATCATGGCAAAAATGACAAAAAACTAAATGGAGCAGCACATCTGACCATTAACTCAAGTAGGCCTCTTCTACAAGAATTTCGGGCATCAAGATGAACTCAAATGAAAATGATGCAATGTAATGAAATGATGTACTCTCTGAGATGAACATTTTGATATGCTATATGCATGAATCGGAACTACGGATGCAAAGTTACAGAGCTACGAACATGAGCACTTGGATTTGGAATTTCAGGGACTTAGACGAAAATTCAACCTCCCAGATCTAGGGTTTGACCCAAGGCACACAGATCGAGGCGATCTCCAGCGAGGTGGCGGCGCGCACTGTAGCTTCGGCGAGCTCGTTGGTGGCCGGGGCCGGCGAGGAGAAGGCAAGGGCGAGGCGGTGAGGAGGGGCGGCGGCCACCGGAGCTTG
>NC_041390.1:324844886-324853173 GCF_002162155.2 Triticum dicoccoides
CGGATGAACGCGGAGGCGACACGTGGCGGCGGCGGGGACGGCCGGACAATGTCCGTCGGCAGGTTTTCGTTAGGCACGGCGCGGTGGGTTGGATCTAGGGTTTTGGATGAGGGGGGATCCAGATTTCGGGGAAGGGGTCTATATATAGGCATAGAGGGAGCTAGGAGAGTCCAAATGAGGTGCGGTTTTTGGCCACGCGATCGTGATCGAACGATCTAGATGATGGAGCAGGTTTTGGTGGGTTTTGGGCCAAATTGGAGGGGTGTTGGGCTGCAACACACATGAGGCCTTTTCGGTCCCTCGGTTAACTGTTGGAGTATCAAACGAAGTCCAAATGATATGAAACTTGACAGGCAGTCTACCGGTAGTAAACCAATGCCGCTTGGCAAGTCTCGGTCCAATCCGGAAATGTTTAATCCCCACACACGAAAGAAAGGTAGAAATGACCACCGGAGGAGAACGAATCGCCGGAATGCAAAATAGACAACGGGGAAAATGCTCGAATGCATGAGATGAACACGTATGCAAATGCAATGCACATGATGACATGATATGAGATGCATGACAACGACAACAACACATGGAGACAAAAACCCGAACCCGAGAAAATAAAATAACTTAATGCCGGAAACGGCAAGAGTTGGAGTACAAATTGGGAAAGTTACATCCGGGGTGTTACATATGGTCATCTTGCTTGAAATCCCACAAGGAAGAAGAACGAGTCCATGAAGAAGACAAACGGACGTAGTCGAACGGGTCCTCACGAACGCGACATTATCGGAACCGACCTGAAGAAGCAACACCGGAAAGAAGCAAACACCATAGTAAACAACCACCACATAAGCATGACATGCTGCACAACCAAATATGATGCATGTCCGGATTAATGAGGCATGGCATGGCAAAGTGCACAAGCAATATTACAAATTAAGTGGAGCTCAATATGCAACGGAGTTGCATATTGACAAAACACCACGTGACTTATTTAGTTCTTTACTGTTTATGTACTCAACAATATTAAATGTTGGTTAGCATGGAAAGAGGTGAAGCATATGAAAACTACCTATCTAGGCAAGTTTAAATGAGGCCGGAACGACAAGCAACAAGTCCGGAAAATCCCCATATGCATGTTTTAGGTTCGGTACTGTTCTACCCTAAACCATATTTTAGAGTTGTTAGACATGCAAAGTAATGCCACCATGTTAAACTAGGAATTTTTCTACCCCATTTACATATAA
Organism: Triticum dicoccoides; assembly: GCF_002162155.2. Lineage (NCBI taxonomy): Eukaryota > Viridiplantae > Streptophyta > Magnoliopsida > Poales > Poaceae > Triticum > Triticum dicoccoides. The sequence continues at coordinate 324,846,125 of NC_041390.1, forward strand.
AGTTTGTTAGGTTTGGAGCTACAGTTATTTAGTTATGAAATAAATCATTTCAGCAGGTCATTTATGCAAATTAATGCAAACAACAATTTTAAATATTTTAACATGGATGAAAGTTGAATGTTGTGAAACTAGATAAAATTCTAAGCATATTTCATATATAATTAATTTTAAATCGATGCAGGGACGATGAATTACAATATGCATGAGTGTAGGGGGCTTCCTGTAAAACTGGTTTTTCTCTGGAAAAAATAGGAAAAACGCTCTATGGAAAAAAATGAAACAGGCCAAAACTTCTGGCCCGACAGAGCACAAGGGGCTGAAGGGGGGTCTCACCATGGGCTTGGCCCATGAGTTGGAGGGGAGGCCGCTGGGCCTGCCACGGCTATGACCCAGGCTCGCGGTCAACGGGGACTGGATCGAGCAAGGGAGCTGGCGCTGTGCGTGTATGACGGTGGGGCCCTATTGTCTGTGGCACACGGAAATTAAAAGGCCAGGACAAAATATATGCAGAGCCTAGGATTCAATCTCTGGTCTCCAGACTAGAACAAAGAGGCGCTAACCACTGCGCTATAGGAGTCTTTGTGATGAATAAGAAGAACGGCCAAAATTGAAACATGTAGGCTGGCGGATCCTATACAAGAGAAAGAAAAGGGCGCAGCTATGTGATGCTCACGATGGAGCATAGCAGATGCAAACCGTGGCTCGCCGGGCAGGGTACAACGCGTGTGGGAGCAGTCCACGCATGTGCGGCCACCCGGCTGTAGGTGCAGCGAAGTGGGGTGCCTGCTGTAGCGTGTGGGTGCTACGCGTGTGCAAAAGAACTCAGAGCTCAAGGACATGGCATACATGATTCAGACGGCGGATGCAGACATGGCTGGGCGAAAGGCCCTTGCGCTTGCAACCGCGTGCGTGGGCGTGTGGAAAACCTGTGAGGGTGCAGCCGTGCGTGCGCTAGCGCTGTGTGCTAGACGCGACTGGAGGCGGACAGAGAACTAGACACTTTGTTTTGTCCGCATGGCGAGAGCGCGGCGACGGGTCTTTGGACACGAGCAGAACGATGCTACGATGATGGAACCGACATGGTAACGAGGCTGGGAGGTGCGGCGGCTCACCTAGGTCCTGTAGGACAGGATGTGGTGCAGCGAGGGCGAGGATGCGTTGATTGGCGGGGCTTCGGGTCCATGACGAAGAGGAAGACAAAGGCGACGACGATGTAGTGGAGGCGACCTAGGTCGGGGAAGAAGTCTGAACAGACGTAGTCGACGTCGAGGAAGAAGATGGACATGCCGAAGGCGACTGTGATGGCCTCCGACCACGCAGGCATCGGCAAAGCTCTTGTTGGTGCTCTATGTTCTCTGGATCTTGAGGAAGAAGGAGGAACAGGGGAAGGGAAAGAGGTGGCGGCGGCTAGAGAGGAAGAGGGAAACCCTAGGAGGGCTCGGACGCCAAGAGGGGTTGAATAGGGGTGCGGTCGCGGCTGGCTCGGCTACCGTGGCCATGTGCCCTCGGTCCTGAAGTTTTACTGTGAGGGAAAAGGGATCGGGAGTAGGATGAAAAACAGGGGAAGGAGAGACTGCATGTGGGGCCTGGACGGGTGTCCAACGTGGATTCACCATGGGAGAGTGAAGGAGTCCGCGGAAGGAGAGTTGGGCCGGGCTGCTGCTGCTCTAGGCTGCTCCTGCTGCTGTTGTTGGGCTCTGTCTCTTGCTACACTTCCTTTCCTTCCCTTTTTCTTCAGACAGAAAACTTGGAAGAAAAGAAAGACAAGGGAAGATATGGAATTTGGCAGGGATGAAGATATTTATGGAGTCCTAGAAATATGCACAATTTTAGTAAACTGGTTTGGATATTTTTAAGGGTATGAAAATAATTCAAGTTTGAATTAGATTCGAACTTGAGCCATTTTTGAACCCAACCAAATCAACTCCAAAATGAAAGAATTTTGCCAGAGAGGTATAAGGCATGGAGTATGATCATCAGGAAATAAATGAACATTAATGGAGGAGGGAATAATGTCATCTGCAAAAAAAACATGAAGGAAGAAGGAAGGGAGAGATGATGATGAAACGTGGGCATGCAACAATGTAACATGAATGAATATGACAATGCACATGATGATTAGGAGAATGAAAAATGACAAGAGGCACAAATGCAACATGACAAAGATGGGAATGGCAATGCAATATAATCAAATGATGAACATGATGCAAGAAGCAAAATATGACAATGACACTCATCACGATCATGGCAACAAAACATATGAAACACACGATGACAACGAAGCTAAATGGAAGGCATCTAGAGCATCGGTCTTGGGGCGTCACAATACTCCACCACTACGAGAGGATCTCGTCCTGAGATCTAGGATGACACCGGGGAAACGGAAAAGGAAGAGAAGATGTAAAACTAATTGCTTCTTTGACAAATGAGTGAAACCAAAGAACCTTGCGGGGTTGAACAAATTGAAAGAAAAGAATACAATGAAGATGAACGAAGTGAAAAACACTCCTTTAGAAAAGAGGAAGAAGGAACATTACTAGAACCTTGTAGGTTGAAAGAGATAAGAAAAAAATTATGTACAAGGAACGATAAGAACAATTACGACAATACTCTGGTTGGAAAAGGAAGGTAAAGAAAATGAGATTGGCAAAATGAAAGCACTTGGATGAGAGTCCGGTTAGAAGAGGAATGATAGACACAACACTCTGGTTAAACAAGATAGAGAAGGAATAAGAATGATATAATTTGGACAACACTCCGACTGAAAAGTGATACAAGACTTGATAAGATGAAAAGAACTTGAGCAGATGGCACAACTCTCTGGTTAAATGGGATAAGCAAGGAAAAGAACATGATCTTTGACAAAACGAGATGATGGGTTGAAAAGAGCAACATCACAATGCCTCTAGAACGAAAGAATAGAAGTTGGATCGTTGGAAAAGAAAGAATTGAGAAGAAAATGACAACTTCTGCCACAAATGAGTTTGGAAAGCACCCTTCCAAGAAGGTTATAACGGAGTTGTTGTAAAACCAACAACGAAAAAGAACACGCTTGTAGTGGTCTTATGGAGAACATCTCAAAACTATGAGGTGAAATTCTGCCACTAACAGAAACAATATATTGGATTGATATCACCAAGGAGACGAGAAACTATTTCACCGTGAGGACAAAAGAAGAACTTGGGTCATTTATAAACACCATAAATAGCAACAATCCTTAGGGAAAGCCTTAGGTGAAATATAACCCAAGATAACTCCAATGACGAGATTGATGGATTTAAAATACCTCATTCTTGTGAATGAAGAATGATATATTACCACCTCAAAGATAAGGGAGAACAATTGCGCTCCGGATTGCAAGATGAAGAATGCTTGAGCTCCTCTAAAAAGAATCTCAATGAACACTTTGAGAAGGAAGTAAATCCTTAACGAACCATCATGTAGAGTCTCCATGAAGAACTCCGGTAATAATAATAAAAAGATAACGAAAGGAAAGAGAAGTTGAAAGCATAAGGTGAAGCCTTGCAATGATTAGATGGAGCTTCGCAATGACATAATTGAGAGGGCTTGGAACTCCGGGAAAAGAAAAGATGAAACAATAGAAACTAATAATTTTGATGAACCTTCGGAAAGCATGAATTGAATAAACTCGATGAAACAGGAATAAGAATTACATTATGTTTGTCCTTCACCAATTCAAATTGATGACAAGCAACAGAATTGGCATACTACTTATTCTCGTTAAAAGGATTAAGAGAGATATAGCGCAAACTTAGGAAGGTCTTCCACGAACCACCGGTAGGATTGAAACAACGAATGAATTGATATAAAAACAAAGGAAGAGAAATCTTGAACAAACTGCCGTAAGAATTGAAAAAGAATGAAGAAAAGAGAAGAATCACCAGTAAGAATTAGAAAACAAATGAAGGTACTTGAGGGAATTTAGATACAAGTGAACGAAGATATCATAAACTGATTTGAGGATATTTGATCGATGCACCGGTATGATTTGGAGAATAATAGCTGAAAGCTGAGGATGAATAAACCCGAAATGGTTCCCTTCAGAGAATCAAATTGAAAAGAATCTTGAATTGCTCCGGTAGGTGAAAAAAATTCTCACAATCGAAAACAATTATGAGAGGGAGGCATCAAGCTAGAACCACGAGTCTTTGAGAGAACAGATAAGATTTGGAGGAGAGCTCTTGGAGAAGCGAAGAGGTTGAACCAACAATGAAAAGAGTTAAAAAGATCTTGGAGAAGGGCATTTGACTGATGATAACTCATTCTTGTGTCAAACTTTGAAATGAATTTGAGAATAACTCTGGGAAAGTTAGAAGAGTCAGGTAAGATCCTGGGAAAAGACCTATGGGTTAGGGCCCACTCAAAAGAAACACCGTTGAAATGATTTAAAAGAGAGGATGCACCGGTTGAATTAAATGACTTGAATGCGATAACATCCTCGAAAGAGCTTGAACGAAATGTAGAGTGGAAACACGAATGTTCGAGATATCTTGAGCACTCCGGAACAATTGAATAGTGAGAAGTGGATGATTAAGAGGTGCACCGGCATTAGAAGGTATTTGAAATGAGGAAAAGGATATACTCAACAAATCTTGAATTGAAACCATCGGAGAAGAAAAGAACGAATAATGATAACTTGAAGCTCCGTCAGAATCTTCATGAGAATCACTGGGTAAGAACATGAAGGAAAATAATGGACAGACTTCACATGAATAAAATGATACTTGATTAAGAAATATGAGTCCTTGAAGAAACAAGGGTGGGAGTGTGGGAAAAACAAAGGCAACTTGGAGACGGATGAAACAAACACCATTGAGAAGAACTGAGATTGAATCTTGCAGATGTTGAAAAGATCGGATCCACTTGAAGAGAAAACACGTCGGTTGAAAAAGGTTTGACATGACAATCTCGATTATCAAGAAGGATTAGTATTCACATCGGAGTATGAGAACACCATTTGGGGAAGGTATGGAATCAAACACTTGACATTGAAGCAACTCGAATACCACAACTCAAAACAAAACAAAGGATTGGCTTGCAAAATAAGCCGGAACAAACATATGATAGAGATTTCGTCCGAAGTTTTCGTGGTGGGGCCTACACGGGCTCGATCGTACAACACCATCATGTACCAGGCAGTGCACATGACATACGAAGTGTCCCCGAGTCAGCATAGCCAATGACTCTTTAAGACACAACAAGACCACTGTAAAACCAACCATGGATAGGCGGACCACTAGACATCGAACCCCAATTTCATATCATACATCTGTCGGAAAGATATCCTAAGAGCTACTTGATTTCCCACTTATAAACTCTCGATATTTCCGGTTATGCAATCAGGTGTTTGGGATACAGGGGAAGCATAATATCTCACCCAAATCTAGCAAATCCTACATCTAGCTGTATCCATCCTTCAACACATAACCAAGAAACCTTCGGAAATCATCTACCTCAACCTTCGAAAAGCATCCGTTATACGAGTTATGGCAATACTCCCGAACTCCTGCCCAAGTACTGGGTGGCGTCGAGGTTATCTCACCAACAACTACATAAAAGAGATTTTCAATGTCGGCGAAACTAATCTCAGGTATTCCAGAACTTCAACGATAAAATTGTGACGACAACACCTCGGAGCTCAACTCCTCTGGACACTGCCACAACCCCTAAATGACATGAGGCACCAAGAACAATGTTCTCGTCACAAAACCATCGGAACGATTCCAAGATACCCGCGTGATCCTAAATTTTTTTGTGAAATTTGAGAAGAGAAGAGTCAAAACTCTACATCAGGATGCCTCACCAGAGCGACGAATGGACTGAGGAGTAAAAAGAATTCCTAACTCTCCGATATATATAATTCATAAATGACTCAAAACATTTTTCTAGACTCAATAACGTAAGCGATTCGATCAAGCAGGGGGCTCCTAAGGTCGGGGAAGGCTCTGATACCAACTTGTAACACCCTCGATGCGGCTATATCTTCCATGTGTCGAAGCACGACTTAGAGGCATAACCGCATTGAAAGCAATGTCGCAAGTGAGGTAATCTTCACACAACCCATGTAATGCATAAGGGAAAAGATACATAGTTGGCTTACAATCGCCACTTCACACAAATACATGAATAAAGCATTACATCATCCAGATACAAACAAGGTCCGACTACAGAACCCAAAATAAAAGAAGACTACCCCAAAAGCTACACAAATCCCCGATCGACCCCAACTGGGCTCCACTACTGATCAACTAGAACGAAAACAACACAAAGGACAAGATCTTCATCGAGCTCCTCCTTGAGCTTGGTTGCGTCACCTGAACGGTATCATCTGCACCTGCAAACCGGTTTTGGAAGTATCTGTGAGACATGGGGACTCAGCAATCTCACACCCTTGCGATCAAGACTATTTAAGCTCATAGGAAGGGTAAAAGGTATGAGGTGGAGCTGCAGCAAGTGACTAGCATATATGGTGGCTAACCTATTCGCAAAACAGAGTGAGAAGAGAAGGCAAAAGCACGGTCGAACAACTATGATCAAGAAGTGATCCTAGAACAACCTACGTCAAGCATAACTCCAACACCGTGTTCACTTCCCGGACCCCGCCGAGAAGAGACCATCACGGTAACACATGCGGTTGATGTATTTTAATTAAGATCAACTTCAGGTTTTCTACAACCGGACATTAACAAATTCCATTCTGCCCATAACCGCGAGCACAGCTTTCGAATGTTCAAATCCCTGTAGGGGTGTCCCATCTTAGCCCATCACAAGCTCTCACGGTCAACGAAGGATATTCCTTCTCCCAAGACAATCCGATCAGGCTCGGCATCCAGGTTACAAGACATCCCCGACAATGGTAAAACAAGTCCAACAACACTGCCCGAATGTGCCGACATCAGAGCTGCACATATCTCGTTCTCAGGGCACACTCAGATGAGCAGTCCGTACAACTAAAACCAGCCCTCGAGTTTCCCCGAGGTGGCGCTGCAAGGGGCTCTAGATTGGACCAACACTCAGAGGAGCACTGG
>NC_041390.1:324853415-324962826 GCF_002162155.2 Triticum dicoccoides
ATGACCCTCAGGAGCGCGACTCCTAAGGGAAAAAGAGGCTAGGTGGCGAATAGTAAAACCAATGTTGGGCATTGCTGGAGGAGTTTTATTCAAAGCGAACTGTCAAGGGGTTCCCATTATAACCCAACCGCGTAAGGAATGCAAAACCCGGGAACATAACACCGATATGACGGAAACTAGGGCGGCAAGAGTGGAACAAAACACCAGGCATAAGGTCGAGCCTTCCACCATTTACCAAGTATATAGATGCATTAATTAAATAAGAGATATTGTGATATCCCAATAAAATATCCATGTTCCAACTCCAATCTTCACCTGCAACTAAGAACGCTATAAGAGGGGCTGAGCAAAGCGGTAACGTAGACAAACAACGGTTTGCTAGGACAAGGTAGGTTAGAGGTTTGACATGGCAATGTGGGAGGCATGATAAGCAAGTGGTAGGTATCATAGCATAGGCATAGCAAAAGAGCGAGCATCTAGCAAGCAAAGATAGAAGTGATTTCGAGGGTATGGTCATCTTGCCTGAAATCCCGCAAGGAAGAAGAAAGAGTCCATGAAGAAGACAAACGGACGAGTCGAACGGGTCCTCACAAACGCGACGTTATCGGAACCGACCCGAAGAAGCAACACCGGAAAGAAGCAAACACCATAGTAAACAATCACCACATAAGCATGACATGATGCACAACCAAATATGATGCATGTCCGGATTAATGAGGCATGGCATGGCAAAGCGCACAAGCAATACTACAAATTAAGTGGAGCTCAATATGCAACGGAGTTGCATATTGACGAAACACCACGTGACTTATTTAGTTCTCTCCCATTTATGTACTCAACAATATTAAATGTTGGTTAGCATGGCAAGAGGTGAAGCATATGAAAACTACCAATCTAGGCAAGTTTAAATGTGGCCGGAACAGCAAGCAACAAGTCCGGAAAATCCCCATATGCATGTTTTAGGTTCGGTACTGTTCTGACCTAAACCATAATTTAGAGTTGTTAAACATGCAAAGTAGTGCCACCATGCTAAACTAGGAATTTTTCTACCCCATTTACATATAAAGTTTGTTAGGTTTGGAGCTACGGTTATTTAGTTATGAAATAAATCATTTCAGCAGGTCATTTATGCAAATTAATGCAAACAACAATTTTAAATATTTTAACATGGATGAAAGTTGAATTTTGTGAAACTAGATAAAATTCTAAGCATATTTCATACATAATTAATTTTAAACCGAAGCACGGACGATGAATTACAATATGCATGAAGTGTAGGGGGCTTCCTGTAAAACTAGTTTTTCTCTCAAAAAAATAGGAAAAGCGCTCTATGGAAAAAAATGAAACGGGCCAAAACTTCTGGCCCGACAGAGCACAAGGGGCTGAAGGGGGGTCTCACCATGGGCTTGGCCCATGAGTTGGAGGGGAGGCTGCTGGGCCTGGCGCGGCTATGACCCAGCCGACGCTCGCGGTCAACGGGGACTGGATCGAGCAAGGGAGCTGGGGCTGTGCGTGTATGACGGTGGGGCCCTATTGTCAGTGGCACACGGAAATTAAAAGGCCAGGACAAAATATTTGCACAGCATAGGCTTCAATCTCTGGTCTCCAGACTAGAACAAAGAGGCGCTAACCACTGCGCTATAGGAGTCTTTGTGATGAATAAGAAGAATGGACAAAATTGAAACATGTAGGCTGGCGGATCCTATACAAGAGAAAGAAAAGGGCGCAGCTATGTGATGCTCACGATGGAGCATAGCAGATGCAAACCATGGCTTGCCGGGCAGGGTACAACGCGTGTGGGAGGAGTCCATGCATGTGCGGCCACCCGGCTGTAGGTGCAGCGAAGTGGGGTGCCTGCTGTAGCGTGTGGGTGCTACGCGTGTGCAAAAGAACTCAGAGCTCAAGGACATGGCATACAGGATTCAGACGGCGGATGCAGACATGGCTGGGCGAAAGGCCCTTGGGCGTGCAACCGCGCGCGTGGGCATGTGGAAAACCTGTGAGGGTACAGCCGTGCGTGCGCTGGCGCTGTGTGCTAGATGCGACTGGAGGCGGACAGAGAACTAGACACTCTGTTTCGTCCGCATGGCGAGAGCGCGTCGACGGGTCTTTAGACATGAGCAGAACGATGCTACGATGATGGAACCGACAGGGTAACGAGGCTGGGAGGTGCGGCTGCTCACCTAGGTCCTGTAGGACAGGATGTGGTGCAGTGAGGGCGAGGATGCGTTGATTGGCGGGGCTTCGGGTCCATGATGAAGAGGAAGACAAAGGCGACGACGATGTAGTGGAGGCGACCTAGGTCGGGGAAGAAGTCTGAACGGACGTAGTCGATGTCGAGGAAGAAGATGGACATGCCGAAGGCGACTGTGATGGCCTCCGGCGACGCAGGCATCGGCGAAGCTCTCGTTGGTGCTCTGTGTTCTCTGGATCTTGAGGAAGAAGGAGGAACAGGGGAAGGGAAAGAGGTGGCGGTGGCGAGAGAGGAAGAGGGAAACCCTAGGAGGGCTCGGACGCCAAGAGGGGTTGAATAGGGGTGCGGTCGCGGCTGGCTCGGCCATCGTGGCCATGTGCCCTCGCTCCTGAAGTTTTACTATGAGAGAAAAGGGATCGGGAGGAGGAAGAAAAACAGGGGAAGGAGAGACTGCAGGTGGGGCCTGGACGGGTGTCCAACGTGGATTCACCACGGGAGAGTGAAGGAGGCTGCGGAAGGAGAGTTGGGCCGGGCTGCTGCTGCGCTAGGCTGCTCCTGCTGCTGTTGTTGGGCTCTCTCTCTTGCTACACTTCCTTTCCTTCCCTTTTTCTTCAGACAGAAAACTTGGAAGAAAAGAAAGGCAAGGGAAGATATGGAATTTGGCAGGTTTGAAGATATTTATGGAGTCCTAGAAATATGCACAATTTTAGTAAACTGGTTTGGATATTCTTAAGGGTATAAAAATAATTCAAGTTTGAATTAGATTCGAACTTGAGCCATTTTTGAACCCAACCAAATCAACTCCAAAATGAAAGAAATTTGACAGAGAGGTATAAGGCATGGAGTATGATCATCAGGAAATAAATGAACATTAATGGAGGAGGCAATAATGTCATTTGCAAAAAAAACATGAAGGAAGAAGGAAGGTTGAGATGATGATGAAACATGGGCATGCAACAATGTAACATGCATGAATATGACAATGCACATGATGATTATGAGAATGAAAAATGACAAGAGGCACAAATGCAACATGACAAAGATGGGAATGGCAATGCAATATGATGCAAGAAGCAAAATATGACAACGACACTCATCGCTATAATGGCAACAAAACATATGAAACACACGATGACAACGAAGCTAAATGGAAGGCATCTAGAGCGTCGGTCTCGGGGCGTCACACCACATGGCAGCCGTTTCCTACGGAAGAAACCCACAGATGACACCCATCCTATGACGTGTCAAGAGAACAGGCGCAAAGCTGGCAAGATAACCCGGCAATCCTTGCCAGGAAACTAGTGATGTGACACTGAGCGGTGCATTTAATGCACCCTGCCAGCCCACAAAGTTAGGTATGATAGCACTGTTTGCTATCATATCAGTGGATAATGACTACTTTGCCATCGTGGTGACCCCTTAATCTATAAAAGGAGACCCATGGCACCCGTATGAGGGGTTAGAAAGTTGACGAACCCACACCACCATACGCGTGTAGTCATTATCGCCCCAAGGCAATCCCTGCCAGGCAAGTGTACTGCGTTCCACCATCTTCATTCCACCATCAATCCACTAAAACAGGAGTAGGGTCTTACGCCTCGCAGCAGCCCAAACCTGGGTAAATTGCTTGTGTGCTCTCTATCGTGGTACCGTGCGCTGGTCTCCTCTTTGTGTAACGTGACGCCCCCTACCGAACCAGCAAGGGGCCTCCTGGTCGCATAGGTGGCCGTGGATATCCTGTGACATCTTTGGCGCGGAAGGTAGGGGGCTCGCTTGCGCGAACCTGAAAGCGTGTGCTACGCGTCATCTTCATCACCATCTTCGTCTTCGATGACGCCATCGACAATGGCGCCTAAGAAGAAGAAGTCCGACACTTCAGCCCATCAATCCACCTTGAAGGCTCAGCCGCCCGCGGCCTCTAGTGCCTCGGAGGATGTGGGGGCAATCGAGGATGTGAAAGCTGCTGGGGGTATGATTGGAGCAGGTGGCGCCATCAGCACTCCCCCCGCGGCCGACACGGGGGCTGGAGATCTCGGAGGAGAACAACATCAGCAACGCCTTGGCAGTCACTCTCCACAAGATGCGGGCAAGGGAGTCACTCTGTCTGCACCCACTCCTCCCACTGAAGGGCACATCCGCAGCAATGGCGCTCGGCCCGGGGTGAGCCATCGCCCTCCGGCCGCCCCCACCGCCGGTGAGGGAGTCCTAGATTAGGGGGTCCTCGGGTTTCCGGGTCGTGTGTTATGGGCCGGACTGGTGGGCCGTGAAGATACAAGGTAGAAGACCCCCCCCCCCGGTGTCCGGATAGGACTCTCCTTTGCATGGATGGCAAGATTGGCATCCAGATGTATAGTTTCCTTCCTCTGTTAGCCGACTATGTACAACCCTAGGCCCCTCCGGTGTCTATATAAACCAAAGGGTTTAGTCCATACAGGCTATCAGAATTCATATAGGCTAGACATCTAGGTTTAGCCATTATGATCTCGAGGTAGATTAACTCTTGTAACCCCTATACTCATCAAAGTAAATCAAGCGGGAAGTAGGGTTTTACCTCCATTAAGAGGGCCCAAACCTGGGTAAACATTGTGTCCCCTTTGTCTCCTGTTACCTTCCATCCTTAGACGCACAGTTCGGGACCCCTACCCGAGATCGACCGGTTTTGACACCGACATTGGTGCTTTCATTGAGAGTTCCTTTGTGTCATGATGGAAGGATCGATGGATTGCCTTGTCATCAATGACAACATCACCTCCAGAAGGGCCCAAGCTCCAGGACAGGTCCACCAGCTTGGCAGTTTCACCATGGGCGCCCGCTTGACCGTTAAGCTAAAGGGAGCCCCTGCAATCGCTAAACATCATCTCCACATCAGCCTCGAACACTCCGAAAACATGGATCCGACATATGATTCATCCTTGAACGAACTCTTAGATCGCATCATCGCCCTAGGGATCGCAACGGACTATGATCGTATTGGGATTAAACCCGATCAGAGGGAAATCACATCCTTGCTGATTGCCCATCTGGTAGCGATCATGGAGGAACATACCGAGAATACTTATCCCCCTAAGTTAAGAACAAACTATGTTCAGATTTCCAAGCCCTGCGTGCCAGATACCCATCTTCAGGAAAGGATCGTATGTCCTCCGAACATAGAATCAGGCGCCGAGCCCAAAAGTCTCCAAGACCCTCCGGATCCTGGAGTAGTGACCTTGGAGAATCTTCAAACTCCAGAACCAATAGTGGGTCAGGGTTCGAATTTCAGCCCACCCACCCACCACAAGAAATATTCCCCAAGCAATTTAGGTCCCCAGACGTATGTGACCTAATGTATGTACGACAGCAAACTCAGGAAATGGTCCATCACTTATGGGAAAGGTTCCTCCTTGTTAAAAACAAGATTAAAGATTGCTGCGACGACGACGCGGTTTCAGTTTTTTGCCGCAACTGTATGGACGAGGGAATTCTCAATGCCCTCAACCGCCGCTGCATACTGCACTTCACAGATTTGGCACACATAGTACAGAATTACTGTACAATGGAAAGCGCATGGAAAGCCCAGACAGCCCAATGGGATCCTCTTGCCTTTAAGCAGCCAATCGGAAGGGCAAAAGGAATGCACCCTAACGGGGCACCCGGTAATCATGTCATTGACAAGAAAATCAAATCCTTCATGGGACATAGAACTTTCCTTGATGAATTGCTCGACAAGCCCTGTCAGATACACATGACGCCGAATACCGAACCAACACATAGCCTTCGGGCATGTTGGGTACTCCGGCAGGTGGCTAAGAGCGACGAGGTCATCCTCACCAACACTACCCCGGATAAGTACTCTTTAGAGGATGATGATCTCAATTTCTTCACAGTCTTTGAGACCTTTTCTTCAAATAATTAGCACAAAGGGCGCTCCGTGACCTCGCCGAAGTTAACCAAGTAGCCACAATAAACCCATGGAACGATACGGCAATAACTTTTACTGTCAATGACAAACCAAGGGACAGATTTATCCGAGCACCTGCCGCCTTCGTCTTAAACCCAAATGTGGATGGCTTCTGACTCAACAAGGTGATCATGGACAGCAGTAGCAGACTGAACCTCATCTACGAGGACACGCTCAATAAAATGCAAATGGACAAGAGTCACATCGAGCAAAGCGGCACCATCGAATTATCCCCAGTCGAGAAGCACGATGCTCAGGGAAAATGAAGCTTGATGTAGTGTTCGGCACGCCAGAGAACTACAGGTTCGAAGAGTTGCACTTCCACGTGGCACCTTTCAATAGCGGATATCACGCCCTGTTGGGGCGAGACACCTTCACACGCTTTCAAGCCATACCCCATTACGGGTACATGAAGCTCAAAATGCCAGGGCCCAACAGAGTTATCATAATCACCAGTGATCTGGATATAGCACTCCGCGTCGAAAACAAAACTTCATTCTTGGCCCTTGAGGCACTATCTGAGGCCCTCGCGGCCGAGGAGTTAACCACTCTGCCTTCCTTTGTGGACAATGATGATATAATCCTCGATAAGAGGCCCAAGTCCACTTCTTTCAAACCATCAGACAAAATAGTTAAATTTCAAGTGCACCCGACGGATCCTAACAAGACAGCCTCCATCGGAGCACAGCTGGATCCGACAGTCACCATCGCCTTGCGAGCATTCCTGCGTGAAAATTAGGACATCTTTGCTTGGCACCCTTTGGATATGCTAGGAATACCACACAGACTGGCCGAACACAACCTCAACATAATAAAGGGGTTCAAACCAGTCAAGCAAACGTTGCAACGATTTTTTGAACCCAAATGACAAGCTATGGGGGAGGAGCTAGCCAAGCTACTCGAAGCCGGGTTCATTGGAGAGATCAAACACCCGGACTGGCTGGCAAACCGGTCATGGTGCCAAAGAAGGATAAAACCTGGTCATGGTGTCGATTTCAAGGACCTCAATAAGGCTTGCCCTAAGGACCCCTTCCCACTGCCCCGCATTGACCAAATCACTGACGCGACCGCAGGGCACGACTCACTGTGTTTCCTCGATGCATACTCCAGGTACCATCAAATGAAGATGAAGGATTCCTACCAAGCCGCAACATCATTCATTACCCCCTATGGGCCTTTCTGCTTCAACACTATGCTTTTCGGGATAAAAAACGTTGGCGCCACTTACCAACACATGATTCAAACATGTCTGGAAAAGCAAATTGCCAAGACAGTGGAGGCATACGTAGATGATGTTGTCATCAAGACTAAACATATCGAATCATTGGGGGACGATCTACGACCCACATTTGACAACCTCCGAACATATGACATACAGCTCAATCCAGAAAAATGTGTCTTTGGCATTCCAGCCGGCAAACTACTCGAGTTCATCATTTCCAATAGAGGAATTTAAGCAAACCCAGCAAAAATTCGAGTCTTGTCACAATTGGCAATGCCAAAAGACTTAAAGAAAGTCCAAAAACTAGCCGTGTGCGTGGCATCCTTGAGCCACTTTATCTCCAGTTTAGGAGAAAAGGTGCTACCACTTTATCGACTCCTCTGACACACCGACCACTTGAAGTGGACGGACGCGGCTACAGCCGAATTGGAAGAAATAAAAAACTTTGTTAGCAAGCAAGCCAATCCTTGCCACACCAAGTGTTGGCGAACCTATGTTGCTCTACATATCCGTGACTCATCGGGTAGTGAGTGTGGTGCTCGTCGTCGAATGACAGGAGGAGGGACATAAATTCCCACTCCAGAAACTAGTGTACTATGTATCGGCGGTTCTAACACCATTCAAATCTCGATACCCACACTATCAAAAGATACCGTATGCGGTCTTCATGGCATCCTGGAAGTTGCGGCACTACTTTCAAGAGTGTTCGATCATGGTGGCTTCCGAAGTACCACTCAATGACATCATAAACAATCAGGACGCCACCGGCCGGATTGCCAAATGGGCCATCGAGCTCTTACCATTTGAAATAACATACAGGCCATGCTGAGCTATTAAATCTTAGGTGTTGTCCGACTTTGTCGCCGAATGGATAGAAGCCAAACTCCCTAAAGAGTACAACACATACTCCAACTGGGTGTTGTACTTCGATGGCTCTGGAATGTTAGCTGGATTGGGGCTGGTGTCATCCTAACATCCCCTACAGGGCACACAGTCCGTTACGTATTACAAATCTTGTATACAGACTCCAACAATGCAGCTGAATATGAGGCACTATTGCATGGTCTCCGAATGGCCGTTTCTATGGGCATACAATGCCTCGAGGTGCGTGGGGATTCGGACCTTGCAATATCCAAAATAAATGGAGATTTCGATGCAAAAGATCCAAAGATGGCGGCATACCGCAACACCATACTCAAAATATCAGCTCTGTTTGAGGGGCTCGAGTTTCATCACATTGCTCGAGATAGTAATCAGGCAACGGACATCCTTGCTCGAATGGGCGCTAAACACGACCCCGTCCCACCTAACACCTTTGTGGAAATTCTCTTCAAGCCATCCATGGTATGGCAGGGCGAGAGTGGCAATACTAGTCCGGAGCCGATCATACCCCTAGATGCCAAACATAAGTCTGATATCATCGGGGGCTCAGACACCGAAATGACGCCTTTCGCCCATGTAATCATGGCTGTCATCGCTCCATGGACCGAACCCTTCCTAGCCTACCTTAATAGGCGGGAGCTCCCTGATAACCAGAATGAGGCCCATCGCATAGTCCGACGCTCAAAAGCGTACAAAGGTCATGAAGGATAACTCTACAAGAAAAGTACAACTTGAGTTCTTCAAAGATGTATCTCCGAAGACGAGGGACGACAGCTCTTGGCCGAAATACATGCTGGTCTCGGTGGCCATCATGCCGCAGCTCGGGCCCTCGTAAGTAAGGCCTTTTGTACAGGTTTCTTTTGTCCCACAGCCCGAGCAGATGGTTTGTACATCACTGTGTCGGATGCCAGTTGTTCGCCAATCAAAGTCATATGCTTCCCACCGCCCTAAAAACAATGCCCATTACTTGGCCTTTTGTGGTCTGGGGGCTAGATATGGTTGGACCCCATAAAGGGGGAAGCCACAAAAAGAAATTTTTGCTGGTTATGGTGGATAAATTCACTAAGTGGATAGAGGCCAAACCTGTAAAAACGGCTGAAGCTGGGCTGGTGATCAACTTTATATCCGTCATTGTACACCATTATGGTGTCCTACACAGCATCATTACTGACAATGGCTCTAACTTTAAAGCCGATGAGGTGAAAAACGGGTGTGCTAACCTGGGCATTAAGCTCGATTACGCCTCCGTATATCACCCTCAAACAAACGGTCAGGTCGAACGGGCTAATGGCCTGATAATGAGAGGCATTAGATCCAGACTAGTGCGATCCCTAAGGGAGTCAGATAAACACTGGGTCAAGGAACTTGATTCCGTACTCTGGGGACTGTGGACAACGCCCAATCGTATGACCGCACACCCTTCTTCATGGTGTACGTCGCAGAGGCTGTCTTGCCCTGTGACATTATTCATGACTCACCTGGAGTGCACATGTATGAAGAGAGAGAAGCTGAGCTTGATCGGTAGGACGACCTAGATGGCCTGGAGGAGGATCACGATGTTGCAAAAGCTCGTTCCACATTCTATTAACAACAGGCTCGGAGATACCAAAGCAAAGAAGTACGGGCCAAGACTTATAATGTCGGTGAACTCGTTTTACGCCTCCTGGAGAAGAAAAAGGACAAACTCAAACAAAATGGGAGGGTCCCTTCATTATCGATGAAGTTCTTACACGAGGAGCCTACCGCCTTCATAATGCGTCAGATAATCGCCTTGAGCCAAATCCATGGAACGCTGCTCAACTCCGAAGATTCTACGCGTAAGTTCAGCCATACTTCTTTTTCGTTCCTTTTTCTCCTCTTCATCTATTTTGTGTTTTCTCATTTTTTACGATTTCCATGATATGGTCGGATAAGCCGAACACTTGAGGGGTACACATCCTTAAATATATATATCCCACCATGACTGGGGGCTTCTTTAACTGAAGCTTATTATTATTCTGAGCCTGGAGCTCACAATATAAGCGTCGTTTGCTGATATACATCCGTTTTGCCATTATATGCACCTCTATGACTTAAGTTTTTGCCGAGCTGGGTTGCTTGGCTCCTGTGTTTATGCCCTACGTTCCCGATTGTTCGGCTAGGGTGTAAAGGGAGCACCTCTACGATTGTTACAAACGGGTCACCGGACATATACCTCAGACGGGTGAACCCAAAAGCTAGCGTTCTTAAGAGAATAAGTGGTCGGCAATCGAACAACAGATTGTTACATTATTGTAACCACTCCAACACCATGACACGCGTAATTGCAGTATGCCAGCCCAAGGAAAGGCACCCTTAACGAAACTATTTTCCCTGGAATATGTTTCTTACATATGTAATATAACGTACAACCAGAACTAAAACTTCTTTACTGTTTGAGCACAATGACTGGGTTGGCTAGTTTCCGGACATAATGAATGCTTCTTCTCAAAAAGTATTCGGAAACACTCCACCATTTTTTGGGTTCGGAGGTTAAAGACAAAAGTCTGCGATTACAAACTTTTTACATGTTTGGATAAAGGTACAGGTTGATTAATACACTCAATCATAAATCTATTCCTTATCTATTCCATCTATAAGACTGTCTAATTCACAGTCTTCCTACGAATACTTCGCAGCTACCATTACTTGGTCATACACCAAATTCACTAGAATTTCTTTCCCGTCTGATCCTTGTGGTCCCACTTGGCCCATATGATTTGGATTCAGTTTGGTGAAACATGTCTTCACCATGGCACAGGAGAGGAGGCGGATGTCTTCCATAGCTCGAACCGGCACAGGGTATCTTTGAACAGGTCTGTCAGGCCCTCCATATTTTCTTGAGGGGTATCAGATGGCCATAAAGCCTTCACCATACTTTTCATGGTTTTTTGGGCCCAAGGATGTACCACAGACAGTTCCTTCAACACGTTGCCTTGAAATCTAGATACTTCTTCCTTCGGTCGACCAGTGAATAGGCTTGCGGCAACAGAGTCAAGACATTCTGAATTAAGGGATTAAACATGGGCACCTAGGATGGTTCTAAATAAGAGAGGTAGACATACCGAACATGCCGCCTTTCAGCTTCTCATTTTCCTTCTGAGCGGCCGATAACTGAGCCTTTAAGCTCTCTATCTCTTCGGATTGTTTGTCTTTTTCCCCATCATTTTTATTCGTCCTGGATGAACTCATTGAAACCTTTTTCATTTCTGCCAACTCGGCGGTGACAACATTTAGCTGTGTCTGATTCGCTTCTAGCTCCTGGGATAGCGCAGTATTTTTCTCTTTGAGATCCTGCGGGTCCTAGCGATCCTTAAATCGGTCAACCTCACTGCTTCAAGTCTCAGGATCTACTAGCACATGACTATCAAAAATTGCATAAACTTTTACCTGTATATCCTTTGAGAACAGTTGAATGGCTCCCGCAAGTCCGTCTTGAGCGGCTCGGATATCTACATCCACCGAGCTGAGTGGGGTAAACTCTTGCTCGGAAAAGCCCGGAGTGTGTATAGCCTATTTTGATCGAAGTTGATTCATCACACTCTCCACTTCGGAATTCATGACTGATACGTCATCCGAATCCTCTTGAGGAGGCGGAACTGGCATTGCATCGGCTCTTGTCCTGATTGGCGAGTTTGGCACAGGATTGGCGGACATTCGGCTTACCGGGCATTTTCCCACGTCTGCCGCGTACTCGTCTTGACATGAAGGATAAAAGGAGACTTTTAACAATCCAGACTCATGCCTAGGCATGTATTAAGCAAACATACCTCTTGGAAGACTGTGAGGTTTCGGCGTCACTCACGGTCCCTTTTTGTTTGAACGACGGCCTTGCGTAAGGGCCGCCCTTGAGGAGGTACAGTCCCTAGAGTACTGATTCTATTAAAATCTGGATCAGTACAACAAATAAAAATGCAAATAGGGATTTGCTTGTAAGAGCCGTCCGAATACTCATGATGCAGAAGGGCGAGAGGTGGGGGTAGTCGGTGGTGATAGCCACTTCCGAGCCGTCAAGGCTCGCTTGATTAAGTACCCCATCATCGAAGTCTCTCTATATATGTCCGGATCCTCGCAAAAGCTAGGGTCTTCATCACGGTTATGATCCTCTGGCTGTGGAGCGGGACAGTGGACGTCCTCAGTCATCTTCCTCCATGACTATTTGTGGAAACAAAGGGCAAAAATGATTAGTATCTATAATAGCAAATAAAATAACACAAACGATCGAAGTCTTACCCATTCAATGGGGTTGTCATGGAATAGCCTTCCCGACAGTTTAGCTGCAGAAAATCTTCTTTCTCACCCTTATACAGATCGGCCAAGATCGTGGCCAGTTTGGCTGGGGTATCCGGACCCTTCCATCTATAGCGGGACTCGTTATCTTCTCCGCTGTTACACCATAAGGGAGTTACTCTGGATTGGAGAGGCTGGGGTATCCGGACTATCGAGAGCTTGGTATGAGCTAGCAACCTGACCTTGTTGACCAACCTATTCCAATCCATCCCTTTCTCAGGACCTGCTGCAGGACCTGACTGTAAAATTCCAATAGGCCCCTGAGAAAGGGATGGATTGGAAATACTAGGTCCCGCAGCAGGAATGGGAGGAAGCACACTCTCTCCTCCTTATTGGGGTTGGGGAAATTCTCAGCCATCATATGGTTGCCGATTGAGGCCAATCCCGCTCGAACAGGGACTAGATCTGTGAGGGGGAGATAGCCCTGCGTCTGGAGACGATTCAGCTGAAGATGAGGCACGGAGCAACTTTTCCAATCACCCACTTGAGGGCCATGAGGGCGCGAAGAGGAGCCTGGGGCGCTGGCCATGTTGGAGAGCTTTGTTCGTGGCTAATCTTGACGGTTTTATTTTTACGCGGTGTGAGATGGCACTTGGGGATCTACATCTCCTTATATAGATGTCGTCCGAGCATGGTGAGGGGCTTATTTGCAAAAAAACTTAGATCGTTCGTATTCGCCCGACACACGGAAATAGAAGCGACAAAAGGGAGGAATCATAAAAGACAGAAACATCAAGGTCGCAGCTGGACTGTCGGTAGTCCAAAGTATAATGAAGAACCCGCCTTGCAAAGACGAAGACATAAGCCGTATACTACATCGTCATTGAAGGCAAGTTACGGGGCTACTGAGGGAGCCCTGTATTTGGGGGTCCTCGGGTGTCCGAGCCGTGTGTTATGGGCTGGACTGGTGGGCCGTGAAGATACAAGCTAGAAGACCTTTCCCCGTGTCCGGATAGGACCCTCCTTTGCGTGGATGGCAAGATTGGCATTTGGATGTATAGTTTCGTTCCTCTGTAAACCGACTCTATACAACCCTAGGCCCCTCCGTGTCTATATAAACCAGAGGGTTTAGTCCGCAGAGGCTATCAGAATTCATATAGGCTAGACATCTAGGGTTTAGCCATTACAATATCGAGGTAGATCAACTTGTAACCCCTATAATCATCAACGTCAATCAAGCAGGAAGTAGGGTTTTACCTCCATTAAGAGGGCCCGAACCTGGGTAAACATCATGTCCCCTTTGTATCCTGTTACCTTCGATCGTCAGACGCACAGTTCCGGACCCCTACCCGAGATCGACCGGTTTTGACACCGACAGCGGGAGTGAACGCGGCCCGTGTGCCCCCTCTCGAACGAGCTGACCATTCTGCTGCGCCCGATGGAGCCGCTGACCCTCGAGCACCACCACCGCGCGACCTTGCTGCCCAGGCGATCATCCCACGGCTGCATGGACGCGGCACCTCCGCCGTCGCCCCCGCTGGCACCATCAGGAGCCAGGCGATGGTGCGGTCGACATCATCAACATCTGTGTTGAGCACAGCCACGGAGGCTATGGCGCGAGCTCAGTTGCTACTGAGGTTTTTGCCAGCGGCCGAGTAGATGGATGAATGGCGTGCCACCATCCAGAGCCAGCTCGGTTTCGCCGAAGGTGGGGGCTCACGACCAGCTGGCCCGCCACGACCTGCCCAAGCGACAGCAACCGCCCATACTACTGGCTGAATGGAGGGGGGCTTCCCCACAATGCAGTCCCTACCTTGGCAGTCGATGCAGGCGCAGCTGAATCAAGACCCCGACAACATCTCGATGGCCTCTTTTGACCCACGAGCGCGTCCGGGCCAACGTCGAGTCCTGGAGGATAGGCGGTGGGGAGACGCGCGCGTCATCATAGATTGGTGCCGCGACGAGCTCTGCCAGATCAACGGGTGCGGCGGTCTCAACGTCGACGAGCCTGTGCACGGTGTTGGCTGGTGCCTACCTTTCGAGGTCGGCTGCCCTGCCTTTACACGAGAGCTGCGGCAAGTCCGTTGGCCATCCGTTCGCACGTTCAAGCCAGAGATACCTGAGAAGTATGACGGGAGGCTGAACCCGGCAGAGTTCCTGAGCATCTACACCATTGCTGTTGAAGCTACCGGGGAAAGAGACGAGAAGGTGTTCGCCAACTACTTCCCTTTGGCCCTCAAGTCCAACGTGAAGGCTTGGCTGATGCACCTGCCATTGAACTCCATTTCGTCATGTGCAGACCTGTGCCACGAGTCCATCGGTGCTTTCACCGGTGGCCACCAAGAGCCTGACAGGCCCAAGGACCTGCAACTTCTCCAGTAGAAGGAAGGAGAAACTCTCCGTAAGTATTTACCGAGATTTAATAAAGTTCATAGGAATATTCAAAATATCAATCTGGCAGCCATTATAGCAGCCTTCCAGTCCAATGTGCGCAACCGCCGCATTCATTCTAAGATGAATGTGCGGTTGCCCAAGACTGTGAAGGAGCTACACACACTAGTGGATAAGTGTGCTCGGATGGAGGAAGGAAGGAAGTTGCCCGGAGAGGAGGATTGCAGCAATGTTGATTCAGAGGATGAAGATCAATCAACAAGTGGGAGAAAGGGCAAGAAGTGCAGTAAGAAGCCAAGAGATAAGGCAGTGATGACTGTAAAATGTTCGGGCACACCTAGTACCAACAAGAAGGCCAAGGTTGGGACCCCAGGCAAGGAAGTTGCCGCTTGCAGAGCCTTTCGAGAAGCAGCTGATGACCCACAAGTATAGGTGATCAATTGTAGCTCTTTCGATAAGTAAGAGTGTTGTACCCAATGAGGAGCAGAAGGAAATGACAAGTAGTTTTCAGTAAGGTAATATCTGCAAGTGCTGAAATTGTAAGTAGCAGAGTAGTTTGATTGCAAGATAATTTGTAATGGTCAAGTAATGATAATATTAACAAAAGTGCAGCAAGGTAGCCTCAATCCTTTTGAGGCAAAGGACAGGCCAAAACGTTCTCTTATGATAAGCAAAGCATTCTTGAGGGTACACGGGAATTTCATCTAGTCACTTTCATCATGTTGGTATAATTCGTGTTCGCTACTTTCACAATTTGATATGTGGGTGGACCGGTGCTTAGGTGTTGTTCTTACCTGAACAAACCTCCTACTTATGATTAACCCTCCCGCAAGCATCCGCAACTACGAGAAAAGTATTAAGAATAAATTCTAACCATAGCATTAAACTTTTGCATCCAATCGGTCCCTTACGGAATAGCGCATAAAATGGGGTTTAAGTTTCTATCACTCTCGCAACCCATCATCTAATTGCTACTCCACAATGCATTCCCTTAGACACAAATATGGTGAAGTGTCATGTAGTCGATGTTCACATGACACCACTAAGGGAATCACAACATACATACTATCAAAATATCGAACACATATCAAATTCACATGATTACATGCAACATGATTTCTCCCGTGACCTCGAGAACAAAGGTAACTACTCACAAATAATAAACATGCTCATGATCAGAGGGGTATTAGATAGCATATAGGATCTGAACATATAATCTTCCACCAAATAAACCATATAGTAATCAACTACAAGATGTAATCAACACTACTAGTCACCCACAAGTACCAATCTATAGTTCCGGTAACAAGATTGAACACAAGGGATGAACTAGGGTTTGAGAAGAGATGGTTCCGTTGAAGATGTTGATGGAGATTGCCCTCCCCAAGATGGGAGAGTTTTCGGTGATGATGATGATGATGAATTCCCCCTCTAGGAGGGAAGTTCCCCCGGTGGAATCGCTCCGCCGGAGGGCAAAAGTGCTCCTGCCCAAGTTCCGCCTCGAGGCGGCGGCGCTTCATCCTAAAAGTCATCTCCTTATTTTTTTTCTAGGTCAAAATGACTTATATACCAAAAGATGGACACCGGAGGTGGGCCGAGGAGGGCACAACCCACCTGGTGGGCCCCCTTTGGTAGTTATTTGCTCCAATAATTCTAAAATAATCCATAAAAAATCTCTGTGAAGTTTTAGCTTGTTTGGAGTTGTGCGGAATAGGTGGCCTGACGTAGCTTTTCCAGGTCCAGGTTTCCAGCTGCCAAAATTCTCCCTCTTGGTGTGTACCTTAAAAATTATGAGAGAAAAGGCATTAGAATTACTCCAGAAAGCATTATTATGGATAAAAACATTTTAAATAATAGTAAGAAAACATGATGCAAAATGGACGTATCAACTCCCCCAAGCTTAGACGTCGCCTGTCCTCAAGCAAAAACCGAAATTGAAAAACATGTCCACATGATTTGAGAGAGAGGTGTCGATAAAAACAAAATACGGACATAGAAGCATCATGTTGATTATTATAACAGCAACAAAATTAAACATAGGACTTTTGTCAACTTTTAACATATAATTCTCATGAATAAGTAATAGTTCATCACACAAAAGAAGTATAAAGCAAAAACTCTATTAGAAACCAACAAACTATGTTCTCAGTCAACTTTGCAACTACAATTCATAATCTTTTCAGGAAGGGTCACGTGTCAGAGCCTTTAGGCAAGTCCACATACTCAACCATCATATAGTCTTCTATGATTGCTAACACTCACCGCGTATACATGAACAAAATGTTTCAACCGGACACATAGAAAGATAGGGGCTTATGGTTTCGCCTCCCAACATACTCACCTCAAGGGTGATGTCAACAATAATAACTCATGCCACCCATATTCAACTGGACATATGTGCCTAGATCTTTCCTCACCACATGATGCTTGCCTAAAGGAGAAAAATAAAAGGAATAGAGAGAAAACCTTTAACTCTTGCATAAAAGTAAATACATACAAGTAAAAGATAGGCCCTTCACAGAGGGAATCAGAGGTTGCCATGCGCTTATTTGTTTGTATGCTCAATCCCTTAGTGCAAAAGGACATCACATTACATTACCCCTTGTGATATCGACCTTTATTATGCAGTCTGTCACTTTTATTCTTCGCCATCACAATTTCGTGCAACGCTCAATTTTCTCTTACACTAAATGATCTTACACTTTTATAAGCAATTTTTATTTCCTTTTTGCACCGATGACAACTTACTTGAGGGATCTTGCTCAATCCCAAGGTAGGTATGATGGACACTTGAAAATAAGATTTGGGTTTAAGGGTTTTTGGATGCACAAGTAGTATCTCTACCTAGTGCGGAATTTTCGGCTAGCAAAGATAGGGGCAACCACCACGTGTTAAAGGATCTATGACAATATGACTTCTATGAGAATATGAACAAGCATAAATCATTAAGGTGTCTTCCTTGTCCAACGTCAACAATTTTGGCATATAATATTTTGATGAGGGCTCACAATCACAAAAGATTTCTACGATAGTATATTTATATGTGAATCTTCTCTTCCCTTATTAATTCTTTCATGAGTTGCATGTCACTCCCAAGATGCGATCCTATCCCAATCACGTGATGAATTCATGATCGGGGCACAACCGCATTTCGAGTGCTTAGCAAGGTGGATATCATTACACATACCATGTACTGAATAGATGAGAATACAAGATAAAGGCTTACACTCGCCACAAGTTACAACATTCATACAACAATACATCAATACATGGCAACCAACATACAGATGAGCAGGATCCAACTATGGATGAAATCAAATGAATAATAAGAACGACATCCACCCTGCTGATCCCAGGATCCCTGAACCGAAACCTATCCCTTGATTGAAGAAGAAGAAGCACAAGAACTCCAATTCAAGCAAGCATCATACTCATGTCAGACTATCGCAGTACCTGTACCTTCAACTGTTGTTATAGTAATGTATGAGCCATGAGGACTCAGGAATCCCATTACCATGGTTATCAAGACTAGCAAAGCTTAATGGGTATGGAAAGGATAAGTGGTGAGGTTGCAGCAAGCGGCTAAGCAATGTATGGTGGCTAACTTACGAGTACAAGAATATGATGAGAAAATATGCAAACGGTCGCAAACTAGTAATGATCAAGAAGTGATACTGAACTACTTATGTTCAAACATAACCCCGCCGTGTTGTCCTCTCAAACTCACTCGAAAAGAGACGGTCACGGTTACGCACGCGGTTGGTGCATTTTAAGTGAGTTTACTTCAAGTTCACTACAACCGGATATTAACAAATTCCCATCTGCCATATAACCGCGGGCACTGCTCTCGAAAGTTTAAACCCTGCAGGGGTGTCCCAACTTAGCCCATGACAAGCTCACAATCCGCGGAGACAATCCTCCATCGTAGGACCCTTCGATCAGACTCGGAATCCCGATGCACAAGACATTTCAACAATGGTAAAACTAATCCAGCAAGACCCCCCGGCGTGCCGATACCCTGATAGTAGCCCTCAAGTTTCCCCGAGGTGACCCTGCAGTCTACCCATTTGGGACCAACACCATCAGCACGGCCCCCTGCTATGTAGAAAATCCTCGGTTTCGTGACGCCCTATGCCAACTAATTATTTAGTTCAAGTATTATTATGGCAAATGTTAAAACCAATGTTGGGCCTTGCTAGAAGAGTTTTATTCAAAGCGAACTGTCAAGAGGGCCCCATGCCTCTCACTGTGTTAGGGACGCAAAATCAAGGAACATAACACCGGTATGCCGGAAACTAGGGCGGCAAGAGTGGAACAAAACACCAGGCATAAGGCCGAGCCTTCCACCCTTTACCAAGTATATATATGCATTAATTAAATAAGAGATATTGTGATATCCATGTCCCAACAAGGAACAACCTGCAACTGCACCTGCAACTAGCAATGCTATAAGAGGGGCTGAGCAAAGCGGTAACATAGCGAAACAACCGTTTCTAGGGTGGTGGAAAAGGTTAGTGGCTGACATGGCAATTTGGGAGGCTTAATAAACAAGTGGTAGGTAGCACAACATAGCAATAGCATCAATACAACTAGCACGGAAAAGATAGTAGTGAGATCCAAGGTGACGATCATCTTACCTGAAATCCTGCTAGGAAGAAGACCGGATCCATGAAGTAGATGAACCAACAAAGTTGATCGAATCCTCACAACCGCAAGGTTGCCGGAACTATCAAGAAGAAGCAACACCAGAAAGAAGCAAACAAAATGGTAAACAACCATCACATAAACATGGCATGATGCACAATCAAGTATGATGGATGTCCGATTTAATGACCATGGCATGGCAAAGTGCAACAAACAACACTACAAATTAAGTGGAGCTCAATATGCAACGATTTGGATATTGACGAAACACCACATTCAATTATTTAGTTAACTCGTTTAATCTACTCAACAATATTAAATGTTGGTTAACATGGAAAGAGGTGAAGCATAAGCAAACTAACTATTTAGGCAAGTTTAAAAGAGGCCGAAAACACCAAACAACAATTCTGGACAATCCCCATATGCATATTTTGCAATTTAAAGGAAACAACGATTATAATTTTTTTAAATGTTGTTATCATGATGCGGATGACATATACAAGTTTTATGCAATTTTTATGAAAATGTTGACATGAGCATGTTTTGAAGCATTTGTCACCGTGGTGGAAAGAAAGGGCGCCACGACAACGAACCCGAAAATGATGCCACGGCAACATATCGGTTCCGGTAGCTCATGGAGATACCAGTGGAAAAGAAGTGTGAACCTATGGAACATGCAAAAGAAGGTGGGGTGATCCCAGCAACTGGGTGTCCCATGTGTCGGTGGCATGGAATCGGGGAACGTGCAAGGACACAAGTTGGGCACGATGCAAACGTGAGCATCTCATATAACAAAGCATTCGTCCACGGGTCGTCTCGGTGGTTATACCCTTCGAAGTGTGCATTTTGAGGCGGATGGGTTCAATGCGGCGTAGATGTACATGGGTCATCGTGGGAAGTAGTCATCCTCGCGACGATAGTGGAAGTAGTGGTACATGTTCCGGTAGAGGTACTCGCCGATAGTCGTACACGTTCGGAGAGGAACTTGGCGTTTTGGTCTGTCGTCGTTCGAACGTCTGCGTAATCTTGCCGGCGGGGTACTTGCCGCTTGCAGTCCAAATACGAGGTCATAGTCGTGTAGTTGAACTTGACGAAACGGGTCTCCGATGATGGGAGTGGTACATGTCATAGTAGAACTTGGGGCATCCAAGGTCTTTGGGCATGAGCAGTTGTACACGTTCGTTGTGGGACTTGACGGATCCGAGGTCTCCGGCGTAATGGTATTTGGCGTCTCATCATGTAATCATTTGCCGTAGTCGGACTTGACAAAAATGCACACCGGCTGTAGTCATGGTACTGGGCAGCAGGAAATACACGGAGGGTGCACAAACTTGGCGTAGGTATGTTCTACATGGGCGGCCTTGGAGCTTGGCAGGGAGCAGAACAGCGGTTCTCTTGATCTGGCGAGACGGCAGAAGCGTGGGAGGGCGGAGCTTGGCGTGGATCCATGGCAACGAGGTGTGGGGGTCACCGGAGGGAGTTAACGCAGGGGAGGCGCTGGTACTTCTCGTCATGCTCGGTCCCGCTAGATCGAGACGACGGCCGCAGCGGGTGATGGAGCTCAGCGGAGCAGGGGAGGCAGAGGAGCGGGACTCCAGTGACGAGGTGCAGCGGTAGAGCTTCGAGCTCGGGCAGCGGCCATGGAGGACGGAGGTGCGGAGGCTGGGCGCTTGAGGGTGCGATGCGGTTGGACGGCGGGGTCGGACAAGGAGCACAGGGAGGAGGGAATTGGGACGAGAGCGCAGCGCGGTTCTTGTTCGTCTAGGTCACCCATCGACAACATGTGTGTGTTGTGTGTGGTGGCGCGACCGAAGAAGTGGGGATCGAGGCATAGGGAGGTTGAGTGGGCTAGGGTTAGGACAGGGGTGCGGCTGGGGCTTGGGCCATGAAGCAGATGGGCCGGTGCAGGAATTGGGAGGCCCAACTAGGTTTTCTTCTCTCTCCCTCATATTCTTATTTTCTAAAAACAGAATATAACAACGAAGAAAAGGAGAAGGAAGGAGGTGTTAGGGGAAGAAGTTGGACATATGGATAATTTTCCCAGACCCACAAAAATGTGCCCGTTCCAAGAAAATTGGAGTGGGCAAGATTGCAAGGTTTAAAATCAAAAGCATTTGAATTTAGTTTAAACAAGGAGTAGGATTTCGAAGTGTCCAAAAATGTTGAACATTTAGGAAGAGCTTCGATTAAAGAGATAAGAATTGTTGGCAAGGTTTGAGGCAAGGAATTATATAGAATGGCATGGGATTCATTTGCAAGTGTGTTATGGTTAATTCCAAAACAATGGAGTATTTAATATAGCCCCCTAAATATAGGGAGGATATGTTATAAAGAGAACTCACCATGTGAATTCCCTCGATTTAAATGTATCGAATATCCACACGATTTGTTTATTTGATTTTTTAAAAAAAGGGCGCATGATGACATGATGCAAAGATGAATGCAACGAACCAAACAAATCACACGACGAATCTCGGAATCCATGGAAGGCATCTGGAGTGCCGGTCTTGGGGCATCACAACTCTCCTCCACTTACAACAGATCTCGACCCGAGATCTAAGGATGGGACCAGGGAGAAATGGAAGAGGAAGGGGTAAAACAAAGTTGCTTATTGACAAAAGAGTGAAACCAAAGAACCTTGAGAGGTTAAGCAATTTCCAGGAAAGAGTACACCGGAGATGAATGAAGTTGAAAACACTCCGTAAGAAGAGAGGAACAAGTAACATTACGAGAACCTTGTAGGTTGAAAGACATGAAGCAAGAGTTTCATGAACCAAAAGAACATGACCACACCGGTGTAATGAGATAGCTAACAAACAAGAATGATAGAATTTGTACTCCGGTAGAAAGAGAAGGTAAACTTGGTAAGTTGAAAAGAACTTAAATATAGAACACAACACACTGGTTAAATGGATAAGCAAGAAAATAACATGATCTTGACAAAACGAGGTGATGGGTGAAGAGAGCAACATCACGATGCGTCTGGAAGGAAATAATAGAAGTTGGATTGTCGGAAAGAAAAGAATTGAGAAGAAAATGACATCTTCTACCACAAATGAATTTGAGATAGCATGTTTAAAAATAAGTATTGAACGGAGTTGTTGGAACATCAACAACGAAAGGAATAAGCTTGTTGTGGGCTTATGGATAACATCACAAAATTATGAGGTGACGACCGTTCACTAACGGCAATTGGTCGGATTGAGGTCAACAAAGAGATGAAAACTTCTTCCACCAAGAGGATAAAGAGCAAGCTTGGGTCATGCATAATCACCACAAATAGCAACAATCCTTCAGGAAAAGCTTTAGGTGAAATCTTTACCAAGATAACTCCAAGGAAGAAAATGATGGGTTTAGATATCTCATTCCTGACAACTTGTGAATCATGAAACATCAAGGAAATTGTCAAAAATGACATAACACCACCTCAAAAGGTAATGTAGAAAGAATTGCATTTCAGAATGCACGATGAAGAATTCTTGAGCTCTTCCAGCAAGAATCTTGACGAACACTTGAAGAATGAATTAAATCCTTAACTAACCACCATGAAGGACTCTGGTAAGAAAAGAATGATGAGATAGAATTGAAGGATGAAAATAATAAGATTAAAGCCTGGCGATGGTTTAGATGGAGCTTCGCGACAAGACAAGCGAGAAAACTTGGATCTCTGGAAAAGAAAAATGAACAACTTAGAACCGAGATATTACTCATCATGAACAATCTATGAAGGAAGGAATTACTTCACCATGATGAAGTAGAATAAGAATTACGTTATGCTTATCCTCATAAAATTTAATTTATGACAACGGGATTTGGCATGCAACCTATTCTTGTTGAAAGGATTAAGAGAGATATCGCGCAAACTCAGTGGACCACTGGTAGGATTTTGTAAAGAAACGAATGATTTAGTATGATAACACGGAAAATGAATCTTGAACGAACCAGCGTAAAAATTGAAACTGAATGAAGAAAATAGAATGAGTCACTGGGAAGAATTAGAAAATGAACGATGATACTTGGGAAAATTTAGATACAAGAGAATGAAGAGATCACGAGCTGACTAGAGAATACTTGAGCAATGCACCGGTAAGATTTGGAGAATGAGAGCTGAAAGCTGAGAATGAATAATTATGAGATGATGGGCTCCATAGAATCAAACTGAAAAGACTCCTGAATTTCTCCTGATGGGTGAAGAGAATTCTCACAATCAAAAACAATTATGAGAGGATGGTATAAAGCTAGAATCATGAATCTCTAAGAGAATGGAGCAAGATTTAGATAAAAGCTCTTCCTCGGTCTTCAAAAGCTGAGAATGACGACGAGAACCGCCACTGAAATTGTTGAGACACTCCGAAAATGAAGAATAGAAAGGTTGAATCAACAATGAAAAGAATTTGAAAGATCTTGGAGAAAGACATGACTGATGATTATTCATTCTTACGTCAAACTTTAATATAATTTGAGAATAGCTCCGGAAAAATTAGAAGAGTCAGGTAGGATCCTGGAAAAATACCTATGGGTTAGGGCCCACTCAAAAGAAACACTGTTGAAATGATTTTAAAGAGAGATTGCACCAGTTTAATTAAATGGCTTGAATAAAGTAACAACCTCGAAATAGCTTGAACGGATTAGGAATGGAAACACGAATCATTTGAGATATCTTCAGCATTCCGGATATGAATATAGAGAGGTGATTGATGAAAAGCGCCTTGGATAAGACATTCCAACATTGGAAAAACATGTGAAATGAAAAGAAGAGATATAATCAACACCGAAGCTTGAATTTAGTCCACCGGGGAAGAACGAAGAATGATAAACTTAAACTGTTGCGCATCTTCATGAGAGATCACCGGTTAAGAATATTGAAGAAAAAGAATGAAGAGACTTCACGTCAATAAAATGGATACTAGATTTGAGATTTCTGACTTCTGGAAGGAGAAGGGTGGGAGGGTGGGAAAAATAAAGGCAACTTGGGACGGATGAAATAAACACCATTGCGAAGAACTGAGAATTGATCTAGCAAATATTGAAAGGATAGGACCAACTTGAAGAGAAGCACACCGGTTGGAAAAAAAATGATAAGATAATCTTGATGATCAAGAAGGATTAGTATTCACATGGAAGTATGAGAACACCGCTTAGGAAAGGTATGGAATCAACAGTTGACAATGAAGCAACTCGAATACCACAACTCAAAACAAAACAAAGTATTGGCTTGCAGAATAAGCCAGAAACAAATATATGATAGTGATTTCGTCCGAAATTTTCATGGTGGGGCTTGCACGGGCTCGATCGTACAGCACCATCATGTAGAAGGCAGTGCACATGACATATGAAGCGTCACTGAGTCAACATAGCCAAGGAATCTTTAGGACACAATTAGACCACTGTAAAACCAACCTTGGATAGGCGGACCACTAAACGTCAAACCCCAATGTCATATCATGCATCTGTCGAAAAGATACCCTAGGTAAGTACTTGAATTCCCACCTATGAACTCCCGAAACTTTCTAGTTATGCAATCTGGTGTTGGGGATACAAGGAGGCACAAATATATCACACAACTAACAAGCCCTACGCTCCAACTATATCCATCCTTCAACACATAACCAAGAAACCTTCGGAAATTGTGTACCTCAGACCTTCGAAAACATCCGATATACTAGATGTGGCAATACATCTGATCGCTCTCCCCAGTACTGGGTGTCGTCAAACTACTCTCACCACAAAGAGTATAGAAGCGTTTTCAATGTCGGCGAACTCTGGTATTCCGGAACTAAAATGATAAGAATTATGACAAAAACACCTTGGATCTCAACTCCCTGGGACACTGCCACAACCCCTAAATGTCAGGAGGCACCAAGACAGAATTCCCGTCAAAATGATATCGCAACGATCCAACAATACCCATGTGATCCTAAAAAAAATTGAGTGAAAAAGAGGAGACTGAAGTCAAAACATCTACATTAGGAGTCCTCACCAGAACGACGAAGGGGATAAGGAGTAAAAAGAATTCCTACTCTCCGATATAACTAAGACTCAAAATAGTTTTTGCTTCTAGCCTCAACAACGGCAGTGGTTCATTCAATCAAGGGGGCTCCTAAGGTCGGTAAGGCTCTGATACCGACTTGTCACGCCCAAGATGCGATCCTATCCCGATCATGTGACGAATTCATGATTGGGGCACAACCGCATTCCGAGCGCTTAGCAAGGTGGATATCATTACAAAATACCATGTAATGAATAGATGAGAATACAAGATAAAGGCTTACACTCGCCACAAGTTGCATCATTCATACAACAATACATCAATACATGGCAACCATCATGCAGAAGAGCATGATCCGGCTACGGATGAAATCAAACGAAAAATAAGAATGACATCCACCCTGCTGATCCCAGGATCCTCGACCCGGAACCTATCCCTTGATCGAAGAAGAAGAAGAAGAACTCCAAAACAAGCAAGCATCGCACTCGAATTAGACCATCGCATTACCTATACCTACAACTATTGTTGTAGTAATCTGTGAGCCACAAGGACTCAACAATCCCATTACAATGGGTATCAAGACTAGCAAAGCTTAATAGGTATGGAAAGGATAAGTGGTGAGGTTGCAGCAAGCGGCTAAGCAATGTATGGTGGCTAATTTACAAGTACAAGAATAAGATGAGAAAATACACAAACGGTCGCAACTAGTAATCATCAAGAAGTGATCCTGAACTACTTACGTTCAAACATAACCCCACCGTGTTCTCTTCTTGAACTCACTCAAAAAGAGACGGACATGGTTACGCACGCGGTTGGTGTATCTTACTGAGTTTACTTCAAGTTCACTACAACCGGATATTAACAAATTCCCATCTGCCACATAACCGCGGGCACGGCTCTGGAAAGTTTAAACCCTGCATGGGTGTCCCAACTTAGCCCATGACAAGCTCACGATCCACGGATACAACCCTCCATCGCGGGACCTGCTACCTCTTGAGCTTGTGTTGGTTTTTCCTTGAAGAGGAAAGGGTGATGCAGCACAGTAGCATAAGTATTTCCCTCAGTTCTGAGAACCAAGGTATCAATCCAGTAGGAGATAGTACACAAGTCACCTAGTACCTGCACAAACAAACAAGAACCTCACAACCAGCACGATAAAGGGGTTGTTAATCCCTTCACTGTCACTTACGAGAGTGAGATCTGATAGAGATAATAAGATAAATATTTTTGGTATTTTTGTTGTATAGAATGGAAAATAAATAACAAATTGATAGGAAAATAATATGATGGAATATAGACCCGAGGGCCATAGGTTTCACTAGTGGCTTCTCTCAAGATAGCAATTTCTACGGTGGGTGAACAAATTACTCTCGAGCAATTGATAGAAAAGTGAATAGTTATGAGAATATCTAGGCATGATCATGTATATAGGCATCACGTCCGCGACAAGTAGACCAAAACAATTCTACATCTACTACTATTACTCCACACATCGACCGCTATCCAGCATGCATCTAGAGTATTAAGTTCATAAGAACAGAGTAACACATTAGGCAAGATGACATGATGTAGAGGGATAAACTCAAGCAATATGATATAAACCCCATCTTTTTATCGTCGATGGCAATAATACAATACGTGCCTTGCTGCCCCTGCTATCACTGGGAAAGGACACTGCAAGATTGAACCCAAAGCTAAGCACTTCTCCCATTGCAAGAACAATCAATCTAGTAGGCCAAACCAAATTGATAATTCAAAGAGACTTGCAAAGATATTTAAATCATGCATAAAAGATTTCAGAAAAGAATCAAATATTGTTCATAGATAATCTTGATCATAAACCCACGATTCATCGGATCTCGACAAACACAACGCAAAAAGAATTACATCGAATAGATCTATAAGATAATCGAGGAGAACTTTGTATTGAGATCCAAAGAGAGAGAAGAAGCCATCTAGCTAATAACTATGGACCCAAAGGTCTATGGTAAGCTACTCACACATCATCGGAGAGGCTATGGTGTTGATGTAGAAGCCCTTCATGATCGATCCCCCCTCCGGCGGAGCGCCGAAAAAGGCCCCAAGATGGGATCTCATGGGTACAGAAGGTTGCGACGGTGGAAATAGGGTTTCGTGGTGCTCTTGGATGTTTTTAGGATATATGGGTATATATAGGAGGAAGAAGTACGTCGGTGGAGGTGCGAGGGGCCCACGAGGGTGGGGGCGCACCTGGCCCCCTGGGCGCACCCCCTGCCTCGTGGCCTCCTCGCTTCTTTCTTGACGACCACTGCAAGTCTCCTGAATCACATTTTTTTTCTTCCAAAAATAACTCTCCCGAAGGTTTCATTCCGTTTGGATTCCGTTTGGATTCCCTTTGATATTCCTTTTCTGCGAAACACTGAAATAGGCAAAAAAGCAGCAATTTACCCTAGGCCTTTGGTTAGTAGGTTAGTCCCAAAAATAATATAAAAATGTAAATTAAATCCCATTAAACATCCAAAACAGATAATATAATAGCATGGAACAATAAAAAATTATAGAAACGTTGGAGATGTATCAGGACCCTCCGATTAGACTCGGAATCCTGGTGCACAAGACATTTCGACAATGGTAAAACAAATCCAGCAAGACCTCCCGGCATGCCGACACCCTGATAGTAGCAGCGTGTATCTCCTCTCAGGACATGTCCGGATGGGACATCCTACTAGTAAAACCAGCCCTCGAGTTTCCCCGAGGTGGCCCCGCAGTCGACCCGTTTGGGACCAACACCATCAGCACTGCCCCCCTGCTATGTAGAAAATCCTCGGGTTCATGAGGGCCTATGCCAATTAATTATTTAGTTCAAGTGTTATTATGGCAAATGTTAAAACCAATGTTGGGCCTTGCTGGAAGAGTTTTATTCAAAGCGAACTGTCAAGATGGCCCCATATCCCTCACTGTGTTAGGAACGCAAAATTAAGGAACATAACACCGGTATGACGGAAACTAGGGAGGCAAGAGTGGAACAAAACACCAGGTATAAGGCCGATCCTTCCACCCTTTACCAAGTATATAGATGCATTAATTAAATAAGAGATATTATGATATCCCATGATATCCATGATATCCATATCCCAACATGGAACAACCTGCAACTAGCAATGCTATAAGAGGGGCTGAGCAAAGCAGTAACATAGCCAAACAACGGTTTGCTAGGGTGGTGGAAAAGGTTAGTGGCTGACATGGCAATTTGGGAGGCTTAATAAACAAGTGGTAGGTAGTGCGACATAGCGATAGCATCGAGACAACTAGCATGGCAAAGATAGTAGTGATATCCAAGGTGACGGTCATCTTGCCTGAAATCCTGCTAGGAAGAAGGCTGGATCCATGAAGTAGATGAACCAACATAGTCGATCGAATCCTCACAACCGCAACATTACCGGAACTATCAAGAAAAAGCAACACCGGAAAGAAGCAAACAACATGGTAAAAAACATCACATAAACATTGCATGATGCACAATCAAGTATGATGCATGTCTGATTTAATGAGCATGGCATGGCAAAGTGCAACAAACAACACTACAAATTAAGTGGAGCTCAATATGCAACGAGTTGCATATTGAAGAAACACCACATTCAATTATTTAGTTCACTCTCGTTTAATCTACTCAACAATATTAAATGTTGGTTAACATGGCAAGAGGTGAAGCATAAGCAAACTAACTATTTACGCAAGTGTAAAAGAGGCCGAAAACACCAAACAACAATTCCGGAAAATCCCCATATGCATATTTAGCAATTTAAAGGAAACAACAATTATAATTTTTTTAAATGTTGTTATCATGATGCGGATGACATATGCAAGTTTTATGAATTTTTTATGAAAATGTTGACATGAGCATGTTTTGAAGCATTTGTCACCATGGTGGAAAGAAAGGGTGCCACGACAACGAATCCAAAAATGATGCCACGACAACATACCGGTTCCGGTAGCTCATGGAGATACCAGTCGAAAAGAAGTGTGAACCTATGGAACATGCAAAAGAAGGTGGGGTGATCCCGCCAACCGAGTGTCCCACATGTTGGTGGCATGGAATCGGGGAATGTGCAAGGACACAAGTTGGGCACGGTGCAAACGCGAGCATCTCATACAACAAAGCATTCGTCCACGGGTCATCTTGGCGGTTATACCTTCGAAGTGTGCATTTCGAGGCGGGCGGGTTCG
Source organism: Triticum dicoccoides (assembly GCF_002162155.2). Classification (NCBI taxonomy): domain Eukaryota; kingdom Viridiplantae; phylum Streptophyta; class Magnoliopsida; order Poales; family Poaceae; genus Triticum; species Triticum dicoccoides. Next base: position 324,883,132 of record NC_041390.1, read on the forward strand.
ATGTGGTGTGGATGTACATAGGTCATCGTGGGAAGTATTCGTCCTCGCGACGATAGTGGAAGTAGTGGTGCACGTTTCAATAGAGGTACTCGTCGATAGTTGTACACGTTCGGAGAGGAACTTGGCATTTTGGTCTGTCGTCGTTCGATCGTCTGTGTAATCTTGCCGGTGGTACTTGCCGCTTGCAGTTCAAATCCGAGGTCATAGTCGTGTAGTTGAACTTGACAAAATAGGTCTTCGATGACGGTAGTGGTACATCTCGTCATGGAAATTGGTGCATCCAAGGTCTTCGTGTGTGAGCAGTTGTACACGTTCGTCGTGGGACTTGACGGATCCGAGGTCTCCGGGCGTAATGGTACTTGGCGTCTCATCGTGTAGTCGTTTGCCATAGTCGGATTTGTCAAAAATGCACACCGGCTGTAGTCGTGGTACTGGGAGGCAGGAAATACACGGCGGGTGCACGAACTTGGCGTAGGTATGTCCTATAGGGACGGCCTTGGAGCTTGGCAGGGAGGAGAGCAACGGTGTCTCTTGGTCCCGTGAGATGGCAGGAGCATGGGGAGGGCAGAGCTTGGTGCGGATCCATGGCGACGAGGTGCGGGGGTCGCCAGACGGAGTTAACACAGGGGAGGCGCTAGTCCTTGTCGTCATGCTCGGTCCCGCTTGATCGAGATGACGGCTGTAGCGGGCGATGGCACTCAGCAGAGAAGGGGAGGTAGAGGAGCAGGACTCTGGCGACGAGGTGCAGCAGCAAAGCTTCGAGCTCGATAAGCAGCGGCCAGGAGGATGGCGGCGTGGAGGTGGGGCGGTTGAGGACGCGGTGCGGCTGGACGGCGGGGTCGGACGAGGAGCACGGGGAGGAGGGAATTGGGACGTGGGTGTAGTGCGGTACCTATTGGTCTTGGTCACCAGTCGGCACAACATGGAGGAGTAGGGGGAGAGACAGTCGGGGACGGGGAAAGTGTGTGAGGAGTTCCTCTCCCTGGCGATGTGTGTGTTGCATGTGGCGGTGTGAGTTAAGAAGTGGGTATAGGTGGCCAAACGGACCGGGATAGCTGGGCCGGCCTGGTAGCACGGCCGGCAAGGCATGGGTCAGGCATGGCACGGCACGTGCTAAACGGGCCAGGACCGTTATGCGGCACCCCATGGGCCATGCCTGGGCCTAAAGGCCGAGCACGCGGGCCGGCATGGCACGGCCCGATTATCTTTTTTTAATTTTTTATGTATCCTAATGTGGCCCAACAGGTAAAAAAGGCTAAAAAACGCCCAGTGCGTAAAATAGGTGGCAGATTAGAAGGCCTAGCGTGCCTGTGGGCCGGCCCGATTAGCATATAGGCCGTGCCTGGGCAGCAGGCTGCAGGACGCGTGCTGGCACGGCACGACCCGTATAATAATCGTGCCACGACTGGCCGGGCCGTGCCAGGCACGATTAGGATGGGCCATGCCGTGCCGGGCCGGCCCGTTTGGCCAGCTATAGAAGTGGGGATCGAGGAAGAGGGAGGTTGAGCGGGCTAGGGTTAGGACAGGGTTGCGGCTAGGCCTTGGGCCATGAAGCAGATGGGCCGGCGCTGGAATTGGGAGGTCCAGCTGGGCTTTCTTCTCTCTCCCTCTTATTCTTATTTTCTAAAAACACAAAATAACAAAGGAGAAAAGGAGAAGGAAGGAGGAGTTAGGGAAGAAGTTGGACATACAGATAATTTTCCCAGACCCACAAAAATGTCCTTGTTCCAAGAAAGTTGGAGTGGGCAAGATTGCTAGGTTTAAATTCAAAAGCATTTAAATTTAATTAAAATGGTTTGAACAAGGAGTAGGATTTCGAATATTGGAGTGATAAGAATATTTGGCAAAGTTTGAGGCAAGGAATTATATAGAAAGGCATGGGATTCATTTGCAAGTGTGTTATGGTTAATTCCAAAACAATGGAGTATTTAATATAGCTCCTTAATATTGGGAGGTTATGTTGTAAAGAGAACTCACCATGTGAATTCCCTCGATTTAAATGGATCGAAGATCCACATGATTTATTTATTTGAGTTAAAAACAGGGTGCATGATGACATGATACAATGCACATGATGCAAATATGAATGCAATGAACCAAACAAATCACACAACGAATCTCGGAATCCATGGAAGGCATCTCGAGCGCTGGTCTTGGGGCGTCACATTGCATTATTGACTGATGCTATGTTTGTCAATCTCTAATACAATTTTCTACTTAAAATTTTCCTTATGTGGTGCCATCACCTACCATAGGATTAGTATATGATCGTATTGATTTATTTCATTTCTCTTTTTCCTTTATTATTTCTTTCTCCTTATTTGCAACATGAGAGTACAGAAAGAAAAAAACGCACATTAACTTTATTATATAACTTGTAAATGATTACAAGGATAGATCACTAAGCAAACCCTCAAAGAAGGAAGGATCGAACTAAACTTTTATTCATCTAGAGCAAAAGATCGAACTAAAATAAGTAAAAGCAAAAAAGATAGTGGGATGATAGGATACCGGGGCACCTCCCCCAAGCTTGGCAGAAGCCAAGGGGAGTGCCCATACCTGATACTCAATTCTCTTTTGGTGGTGAAGAAGATGATGGTGGTGATGAAGCGATACTGTCCTTGAGGATGACTATGGGAGTCCTGGATTAGGAGGTCTCCGGATAGCCGTACTATCTCCATTGGCCGGACTGTTAGACTATGAAGATACAAGATTGAAGACTTCGTCTCATGTCCGGATGGGACTCTACTTGGCGTGGAAGGCAAGCTAGGCAATACGTATATGGATATCTCCTCCTTTGTAACCGACCTTGTGTAACCCTAACCATCTCCGGTGTCTATATAAACCGAAGGGTTTTAGTCCGTAGGACAACAATCACAACATACAATCATACCATAGGCTAGCTTCTAGGGTTTAGCCTCTCTGATCTCGTGGTAGATCTACTCTTTTCACATCCATATCATCAATATCAATCAAGTAGGACATAGGGTTTTACCTCCATCAAGAGGTCCCGAACCTGGGTAAAACTTCGTGTCCCTTGCCTCCTGTTACCATCTGGCCTAGACGCATAGTTCGGGACCCCCTACCCGAGATCCGCTAGTTTTGACACCGACATTGGTGCTTTCATTGAGAGTTCCTCTATGTCGTCGCCGTTAGGCTTGATGGCTCCTACTATCATCGATAGCGATGCGGTCCAGGGTGAGACTTTTCTCCCCGGACAGATCTTCATATTTGGCGGCTTTGCACTGCGGGCTAACTCGCTTGGCCATCTGGAGCAGATTGAAAGCTACGCCCCTGGCCATCAGGTCAGATTTGGAAGTTTGAATTACACAGCCAATACCCGTGGGAACGTGATCTTCAACGGATTCGAGCCATAGCCGGGCACGCCGCACTGTCGCGATGGGTATGACCTAGCTCTGCCACCAGACGGTACCCCAGAGGCAGCAACCGCATCAGCTCCGACCCTTAGCCCGGAGCCAACTGCGCCAATCGAGGACGGGTTGCTAGACACCACTTCAGGGGCTGTAGTTTCAACAGCGATCGAGCCGAACACCAGCATAATCCTCTGCACAGCCCATGACTCCAAGGTGCCGGACTCTCTTCCGGACCCCGAACCATCCGCGCCCTTGCCAATCGAATCCGATTGGGCGCCGATGATGGAATTCATTGCTGCAGATATCTTTCAGCACTCGCCCTTCGACGACATTCTGAATTCACTAAGGTCTCTCTCTTTGTCAGGAGAGCCCTGGCCAGATTGTGGCCAACAGGATTGGGTTGCGGACGACGAAGAAATTCGACTCCCACCCACCACCCACTTTGTAGCCACTGTCGATGATTTAACCTACATGCTTGACTTCGACTCTGAAGAAATCAACGGTATGGACGACGATGTAGGAGACGAACATGAACCAGCACCTATAGGGAACTGGAAAGCCACCTCGTCGTATGATGTATACATGGTGGATACACCCAATGAAGGCAACAACGACGAGATAGCGGAGGATGACCCCTCCAAGAAGCAACCCAAGCGCCGACGTCAGCGGCGCCACTCTAAGTCCCGCCAAAGCAAAAGTGGTGATACCGGCGTAGGAGATAATAACACTCCAGATAGCGCCGAAGACAACAACAACCCCCTCCAGCAAGATTTAGAGCAGGAGGATGAAGGAGCCAGCTCTCCTGAGAGACTGGCCGGCGGAGAGGAGGAGGATGACAATTACATGCCCCCCTCCGAAGACGAGGCAAGCCTCGGCGACGATGAATTTGCCGTACCAGAGGATCCCATCGAACAAGAGCGCTTCAAGCGCAGGCTTATGGCCACGGCAAATAGCCTGAAGAAAAATCAGCAACAGCTTCAAGCTGATCAAGATCTGCTAGCTGACAAATGGACTGAAGTCCTCGCAGCCGAGCAATATAAACTCGAGCGTCCCTCCAAGAGTTATCCAAGGCGCAGGTTACTTTCCTGACTGGAGGAAGAAGCGTATGAAACGGCTGATCGGCCACCTCGCGGTCGCGATAGAGAGGCATTTCAGCCAAAAGCTCAGCCTCCGCCCCAACGCCATTCAAGTAAAAAGGCATGGGGAGATACGCCAGACATGCGAGACATATTGGAGGAAAAAGCAAAGCATTCAAGATCGATCTACGGATCACGAGGGCGCACCACTCTACGAGATGATAAACGTCACGCCGGATATAGTAAAAGCAAATTCGGCTGGGGTGAACACAGCGGGCAGGACCCATTCGAGCTGCGTCGTGATATACCCAATACAGATGCGCCGCACACCCCTTATGCTTCATAGACGAAGTAATGGAACATCAATTCCCAGAAGGTTTCAAACCTGTCAACATTGAATCATACGACGGCACTACAGACCCGCGGTATGGATTGAGGACTTCCTCCTCCACATCCACATGGCCCGCGGTGATGACTTACATGCCATCAAGTACCTGCCACTCAAACTCAAAGGACCAGCGCGACATTGGCTTAATAGCTTGCCAGCAGAGTCCATTAGCTGTTGGGAAGATCTGGAAGCCGCATTCCTCGACAACTTTCAGGGCACTTATGTGCAACCACCAGACGCCGATGACTTGAGCCACATAATTCAGCAGCCAGAAGAGTCGGCCAGGCAATTCTGGACTCTGTTCCTTACAAAGAAAAATCAAATCATCGACTGTCCGGATGCGGAGGCCTTAGCGGCTTTCAAGCACAACATCCGAGACGAGTGGCTAGCCCGGCACCTTGGTCAGGGAAAGCCGAAATCTATGGCAGCCCTCACGATGCTCATGACCCGCTTTTGTGCGGGAGAAGACAGCTGGCTGCCTCGCAGTAATAACATATCAAAGAACCATGGTACCTCAGATACCAAGGACGGCAATAGCAGGTCACGTCGCAACAAGCATAAGCGCCGCATTAACGGCGAAAGTACTGAGGATACGGCAGTCAATGCCGGATTCAAAGGCTCTAAACCCGGTCAGCGGAAAAAGCCATTCAAACAAAGTATGCAGGGTCCATCCAGCTTGGACCGTATACTCGATCGCTCGTGTCAAATACACGGCACCCCAAACAAGCCAGCCAATCACACCAACAGGGATTGTTGGTTGTTCAAGCAGGCCGGCAAGTTAATTGCCGAAAACAAGGACAAGGGGCCACATAGCGGTGACGAGGAAGAACCCTTGCAGCCGCACACTGGAGGACAGAAGAGGTTTCCCCCACAAGTGCAGACGGTGAACATAATATACCCAACCCACATCCCCAAGAGGGAGCGGAAGCGTGCGCTCAGGGACGTATATGCGTTGGAGCCAGTCACCCCAAAGTTCAACCCTTGGTCCTCCTGTCCAATCACCTTCGATCGCAGGGACCACCCCACTAGTATCCGTCACGGCGGATTCGCCGCACTGGTCCTAGACCCAATCATCGATAGATTTCACCTCACTCGAGTCCTTATGGACGGCGGCAACAGCCTGAACCTACTTTATCAGGACACAGTGTGCAAAATGGGTATAGACCCCTCAAGGATAAAACCCACAAAAACGACCTTTAAAGGCGTCATTCCAAGCGTAGCGGCCCACTGCACAGGCTCAATTACACTGGAAGTGGTCTTCGGATCCCCGGATAACTTCCGAAGCGAAGAGTTAATCTTCGATATAATCCCGTTCCGTAGTGGTTATCACGCGCTGCTCGGACGAACCGCATTTGCTAGATTCAATGCAGTACCACATTATGCATACCTCAAGCTCAGGATGCCAGGACCTCGCAGAGTTATTATAGTCAAGGGAAACACAGAGCGCTCTCTCCGAACAGGGGAGCACACCGCGGCCCTCGCAACAGAAGCGCAAAGCAGCCTCTCAAGGCAATCTATCAGTTCGGCATTTCAAAGTCCGGACACCTTCAAGCGCGCTCGGGGCAATCGGCAAACAGACCGCCTGGCATGATCTGAGCTCGCGTAGCAATACGACGGCCACCCCAATCCCATCCCAATGGCGTTTTTCATGCCACGCGTACATAATTACGCATTAAAAATACCATGGGCACAGATGGGGAGGGGGAGGCACAACTACGACACGCCACAAAACGTGGCCTAAACCGCACCAGGGGCTTCCCGTTTGGTTATTTTTCCTTTTCTTTTAGGACATCAATCTCTGGAAACACTGTCTGGCAGCTCTATTGCCGAACACATGATACAGCAACCAAGGAAGCCGACAACTACAGAATTCCCAGGTGGATTACAGATTTATATAATTCCTCAGCTCGCCCTTGGAAGGGACATAGTCCTACTCTTTTGCTTATTACACTATCTGTATCACTGTGCTTCAATGCAATTTTTCAATATACAATACATGACATTATGACTATTATCGCATTTTTGTTATATATATACATATATATGTGTTCATTAATAACGCCTAGCAACCGTACACTCTGGTACAGCCAATGCACCAGGGGCTTACGTACCCACAATATGGTGTGAAAAGTCCGAACACTTTCACAAGTGCGGCACCCCGAACTTATAGCATTATATGCATCAGCTCCAAATCATGTCTTTGGTCAAATGTTGGGTTTGCCCGGCTCCTATGTTTTGGTACCTTACGTTCCGCTCTATCGGCTAAGGTAGCGCTAGGAGAACTACTGCGATTGTGCCCCGGTTCTGCCGGGCCGAGCACCTCAGTAGAGAAAGCTAAAACTGACTATCATGATAAGGCGAGAGACTGGTCGCTGTTCGGCAAGGTTTTTCGAGTCCTTAAAGACTTATGCCGCTTAGGGCGAGGGGCTGGCTCCGTCCGGCTTACAGGCGTGTATCACGCCCTGAATTCGGCCTTCCGAATACCAGGGGCTTCGCCGAAATTTAAAATTATAGAATTCTATGGCTAAGTGAGAGTGATAAAGCATTATTAGTCCAGTTGCCTTGTTCGTTGTGCCGAGCACCTCCCTCGAAGGACCCAAACATGGGAACAAGAGTGCTCAGGTTTATCCCGAACACCCCGGCACTCGTGGCATGGGGGCAGAAGCCGAGGACTAGCCATCTCTCAGATTAGATAAACAGCCAAACAGAAGGTAATATTTTAAATTCACACAAGCGTTGCATAGCGAATATGATACAAGTTTTCATACATACAGGACAAAACGAGCAAGTCTCATTCAAATATTACATTTTGCGAACACTCATCCGCGATAAGACGGGCGCCCGGCAGAACACCCTCGTAGTACATCTCGGGGTGGCGGTGCTCCTTGCCCTCCGGCGGCCCCTCCTTGATCTGCTTCATGGCTTTAGCTTGACCCACTGTGTTTTGACACGGGCGAAAGCCCGGCGTGCTCCTTCAATGCAGGAGGATCGCTTGACGACCTCCAGCCGGGGGCAGGCATCCACAAGCCGCCTCACCAGGCTGAAGAAGCTATTCGGAAGGGCGTCGCCAGGCCACAACCGGACTATGAAGCCCTTCATGGCCTGATCGGCCGCCTTGTGTAGCTCAACCATCTGCTTCAGCTGGTCGCTCATTGGCACCGGATGTTCGGCCTCAGCATACTGAGACCAGAACAGCTTCTCCGTCGAGCTTCCATCCTCGGCCTGGTAGAATAATGCGGCATCAGACACACTGAGGGGCAAATCTGCGAATGCTCCTGAAGAGCTCCGGATTCGAGTAAGTAATCAGTAATGCACCTTTACATGCTTGCTTTGTATATAGAAAGCCTTACCTGCCTCTATCTTCTTCATCGCGTCGATCTCCTGAAGGGCCTTCTGGGCCTCGGCATTGGCACTCTTCATGCTCTCACGGGCCGCGGCAAGCTCAGACTGTCTCGTCTTCAAGTCAAGCTCCAATGCCTCGTGCTTTGTCACGAGAGCCTGGAGCTCTTGCTGCACCTCGCCCACCTCAGCCTCGTGTCTCTCTCACTCGGCGCCCTCCTAGGCCGCCTTTTCTTCGGTCTGGGACATCGCTTGCTTCAGGGTCGCCACCTCGGTCGTGGCCCCTGGAAAACATACAATGATCCTGTCATTTAGCAATCGTGTCCTTTTTCTCATCTACAGACGGGGTATTACTTACCCATGTTCTCCTCGAGCTGCCTCTTAGCAAGGCCAAGCTCCTTCTGGGACCCCTCGAGGGCCTCCTTCAGTACAGCGACCTCCGCAGTTAGTGCGGCGGACGCCAGCAGCGAAGCCTGCATATGCATATTGACATACTTATATTAGACTCCTGCGATATTATTTGATCCTCTGTTCGGCTTTTCTTTGTGAACACCGAACAAAGCATCAGGGGCTACTGTCTATGCGGTAACACTTCTACTACATTTTAAAACACTTAGCTCGAAGCCTATTAGAAGGCTAGTACATGCTTCAGTCAATCCACTCTTGGCGGACTGAACCTTCTGGATCACCGCACTCATGATAGTGCGGTGCTCCTCCTCAATGGAAGCGCTGCGAAGCTCTTCCAACATAGTGATCAGCGCCTCTAGATGGACAGAGGTCACCGGCACAGGCGTCTCGCCCCCCTTAGAAGGGGACCACCCGCTCGAGCTCGGGACCGTTGGAGGGTCCGGCGCGGTGTTCGGCTGAGGGCCGAACTCGGAGCTCTCGGGGACCCCGTCCCCTCGGCTCCCAGAGTCCGAAAGGTCGCCTGGAGGCGCCTCCGAGATTATCCCCCTCGATCCGGTGCCTCTTGAGACAGCACCTCGGCGTCATCGGCTGGATGAGGGAGGTGGCGGTCGGGACTGGATCGCTATCCATGTCCGACGAGCCCAGGGAGCCGTCCGAGGATACCTCGATATTGGTCTGGGGTGGCCTGCACAATTGAGTTCGGTGTTAGGGAAAGCAATGCAACAAAGGAATCCTGTGGGTTACTTTGGTATCTGAATACTTACAATCTCCCCTGGGGCTTCGACCTGGGCAACCACTCGTCTCCACCTTCATCAGCGGCGGTGGAGCTGTCCGGAAGGAGAATCCTTCCCTTCTTGGACCCTCCGGCCTCCCAAGTTGGGGCGGCCTTCCTTTTCTTGCCTCCCCCAGTCCGTGGGGGAGCCTCTTCTTACTCTTCCTCGTCTTCGGGGGAAGAGTGCACCCCAGAGTCATCGGACGGTGAGTCGAACGACGCCTGGCGTCGGGAACTCTTTCGAGCTCCCTTGGCCTTCTTGGTCTTCTCCGGCACCTTATAAGTTGCCGGAGTCAGCATCTTCGCCAGAAGAGCGCCTGCGGGGCCTTCGGGCAAGGGAGCCGCACAGTCGATCTGTCCGGCCATCTTCTGCCAGTCCTGTCAAAATTACGGGAGTTTAGATCCCGCATAGAGTCAATCTATATAAAAATAAGTATCCTGTGAAAGGTAAAACAACTTACTGCACTGGCATGGCGCTTCGCGCTGAATCCGTGATCCTCAGTAATGGGGGGAGGGACCTCGACGCTCTTGAACAGCACCCTCCAGGCATCTTCATGAGTCGTATTGAAGAGCCTGTTCAGAGTTCGGTGCTGCGCCGGATTGAACTCCCACAAGGTAAACTCCCGTTGTTGGCACGGGAGTATCCGGTGAACGAGCATAACCTGGACTATCTTGACAAGCTTGAGCTTCTTGTCCACCATGTTCTGAATACATGACTGGAGTGCGGTCAGCTCTTTTGAATTACCCCAGGACAGGCCCTTCTCTTTCCAGGAGGTGAGCCGCATGGGGATGCCAGATCGGAACTCGGGGGCCGCCACCCATGCGGGGCCGCGCGGCTCGGTGATATAGAACCACCCCGATTGCCACCCCTTTATGGTATCCACGAAGGTGCCCTCGAGCCATGTGATGTTGGGCATCTTGCCCACCATGGCGCCTCCGCACTCCGCCTGGCGGCCGCTCACTACCTTCGGCTTGACATTGAAGGTCTTCAGCCATAAGCCGAAGTGGGGCTTGATGCGGATGAAGGCCTCGCACACGATGATGAACGCCGAGATGTTGAGGATGAAGTTCGGGGCCAGATCATGGAAATCCAGGCCGTAATAAAACATGAGCCCCCGGATGAAGGGATGGAGAGGGAATCCTAGTCCGCGGAGGAAATGGGTGAGGAATACCACCCTCTCATGGGGCTCGGGGTGGGGATGAGCTGTCCCTCATCTAGGAGCCGGTGCGCGATATCGTCGGGCAGGTATCCGGCTCTCCTCAGTTTCTTGACATCTCCCTCCGTGACGGAGGAGACCATCCACTTGCCTCCTGCTCCAGACATGGTTGGAGAAGGTTGAGATGGAAGTGAGGACTTGGGCGCTAGAGCTCAAGTGTGCGGGAGCAGATGAGCAGAGGCGGAAGAAGGCGTGGATAGAAAGGTGAATCCTTATCCCTTTATATGGGCGGACAAAACTAAGAGTACCCACTTGCCTGGTAAAACTCGCTTATCCCCCAAGCGCCGCAATTGATGGCGCGGTTGGGTTACCCACGCCCGTATTGATGAGAATCCCGTAATAAGGGGACATGATCTCTGCTTTGACAAGATGTGTCGAAAAACTGCCTCGCGTTATGTGCGGGGCTGGTTAAAAGAAACGGTTTGAATGATCACCGGGCCATGACGTAACATCATGTTGCCAAAACAAGCTAGCGGATTAGATCTGCGAAAACATTATTCTCTCTACGGTGAAATGTGGAACTTATTTTGCAGGGTCGGACACTATCCTCGTATTCAAATTCTTCTGTGATGTATTCGGAGGAGGAACCCGCCTTGCAATGCCCAAGACAACTGTGCGCCGGACTCATCGTCATTGAAGCCTGGTTCAGGGGCTACTATTGGAGTCCTGGATTAGGTGGTCTCCGGATAGCCGGACTATCTCCATTGGCCGTACTGTTAGACTATGAAGATACAAGATTGAAGACTTTGTCTCGTGTTCGGATGGGACTCTACTTGGCGTAGAAGGCAAGCTAGGCAATATATATATGGATATCTCCTCCTTTGTAACCGACCTGGTGTAACCCTAACCCTCTCCGATTTTTATATAAACCGAAGGGTTTTAGTCCGTAGGACAACAATCACAACATACAATCATACCATAGGCTAGCTTCTAGGGTTTAGCCTCTCTGATCTCGTGGTAGATCTACTCTTGTAACACCCATATCATCAATATCAATCAAGCAGGACGTAGGGTTTTACCTCCATCAAGAGGGCCCGAACCTGGGTAAAACTTCGTGTCCCTTGCCTCCTGTTACCATCCGTCCTAGACGCACAGTTCGGGACCCCCTACCCGAGATCCGCCGGTTTTGACACCGACAATGACACTCCGGAGGTGGGTGATGTGCTCATGATGCAAAATATTTTCACGAGTGAGATACTTATTTTGTATTCGAACTATCTCAATAATGCGAAAGGCTTCAATCACAGTAGGAGTAAGATGAGTGAGGTAAGGTTTAAGGAAATCTTCCTCTTCCTCCTCAGCTGGTAGCACTTGTTCGAAGACCGGAGGCTGATCTACGGTAACCTCCTTGCTCTCATCTCTTCCAACGGCTTCCACGGGCTCTTCTCTCTTCAGCTCGATCTTCATCTACCAAGCATCCTCTTCCACGTTGTTGGAGGAAGTAGAACACATGATGCCTGGCCCGACAGATATGACAGAAAACAGCAAGAAAAGAGAACAAGGGATTTCTCTGCGATACGGTGATGAACAGGTTCGAGAAGTATATATAGATTTTTATCTTGGAGGACAAGTATATGGTAGAGAAACAGAGTATGGAAGGTGTTCCAGGTGGGCACAACCCACCTGGGCGCGCCAGGCAGGCCTGGCGCGCCCTGGTGTCTTGTGCCCACCAAGGGACGCTTCCTGGAAGTTTCTTTATTCCCAAAATTCTATAATATTCCAAAGCTGATAAAAAATATTTTTGCGGATATTTCAGAGCCCGTTTACTTACCGTATCTCGTACCTCCTTATTTTCATGATTCTGGAGTGTTTCAGAAGGACTCTTTTATGTGTTCTTCTGGTGTCACAGTTTGGATAATATTACTTTCAACATTAATAGGCATACCTGAGATATAATGGTTTATTCGTTGCCCATTGACAACCTTCGGGTTAGTACCTTCGGAATTATTTATTTTGATGGCTTCAGACCGATAAACCTCCTTGATGACGTATGGGCCTTCCCATTTTGAGAGGAGCTTTCCTGCAAAGAATCTGAAACGAGAGTTGTACAAAAGAACATATTCTCCGACTTTAAACTAACACTGTTGAATTCTTTTGTCATGCCATCTTTTAACTTTTTTCTTTAATAATTTTGCATTTTCATAAGCTTGGGTTCTCCATTCATCTAATGAGCTAATATCAAATAACCTCTCTTCACCAGCAAGCAGCAAGTTTGAAGCCATAATTGAGTTATTTGATTGCCCAATATGCTTTATGTTCTAACTCAAGAGCCAAATGACAAGCTTTTCCATAAACCATTTTATGAGGAGACATACCCATAGGATTTTTATATGTTGTTCTATAATCCTAAAGTGCATCATCTAATTTATTAGACAAATTCTTCCTGGACGTATTGATAGTTTTTTGCAAAATTAATTTTATTTCTCTATTGCTAAGTTCAACTTGACCACTAGACTGAGGATGATAGGGTGATGCAATTCTATGGTTAACATCATACTTGGCGAGCATTTTACGGAAAGCACCGTGAATAAAGTGTGAACCACCATCAGTCATTAAATATCTAGGGACTCCAAGCCTTTGGAAAATAACTTCCTTAAGCATTTTAATAAAGGTGTTGTGATCAGCACTACTGGTTGGAATAGCTTCTACCCATTAGAGGAAGGAAAAGGTCCCATGTAATCAAATTTCCAAACATCAAATGGTTCAACAACAAGTGAATAATTCATAGGCATTTCTTGATGCTTACTGATATTACCTATTCTTTGCCATTCATCACAAGATAAGACGAACTTACGAGCATCCTTGAAGAGAGTAGGCCAATAAAATCCAGATTGCAATACCTTGTGAGCAGTTCTATCTCCAGCATGATGCCCTCCATAAGCTTCGGAGTGACATTTCCATAGGATTTGTCCCTGTTCCTGCTCAGGTACACAACGTCTAATAATACCATGTACTCCTTCTTTATAAAGACTAGCAAAAAGGCTCGTGTGTTGCAACGGGGAAAAATATCGATGTACTTGCTTATTAAAGAAAAGCTAAGAACCAATCAAGATCTTTCAGAAATGGAAATTCTCTTAATAACATTCCAACTCTATAACATTAGTAATAACATTTATAACTCGTGAATACATTTAATTCAATGATGCTTCGCTACAATCAAACACCATTTTCAATGTAATTGGGTTGACCGGGTCGAGGAATTGGATGGAAGAGCGTCTTTCGTATCCCACTGGCGAGAGCAGGATAAGGATACTCTGTCCTTGGGCTAATATAAAAGGGAAAATTGAGCAATTCATGTCATTGATCTGAGCCACTAACTCTGTTTTCCATTCGATTCCGATTCCCGCTCCATTCTCTCATGTTCATCTTGTCCACACCACATAAAGGTTATGTGTTTAATTGCATATTTGCATCTCGGCATCTGGTTCTGTTTGTTATAAACAGAACAAAATATTAGATTGACTCAAACTTTAGTATAGAGACCTTACCGTGTCTCCGATCATCTGAAAGTCATGTAATCTTGTGCTTTCAGACACCGAAATTGAGACATGGCCAAGCATGTTATCGCTGTTGTGCTGCAAATGGTAGGTGCAACCAACATGTATGAGGCCACCAAATAATTCTTTTGTGTTATGAATGAACTCCAAAAGGACCAATCGTACTAAAATATCATGGTAGTTTTTAATAGAATGTATTCCTCTCCAACTTAATTAAATGAATATATAATTGAATGGATGTCACGTGCCACCTTAAACCTACAAAGGACCGATTATCATGTGTAATGTTTTGTCCCATTCAATCGTGTACAATTAATCTAGTATCGCAAGAAGACTATGGGCTTTCCTTTGGCAATGTTCTAAATCTGGTTCTTCAACATGTGTAAGACAAATATGAACATATATGAAAATGAAGATCCAACAAATACGCTAGAAAAAGTATATGCAAAACTCTGGACTACAAAGAATTTAGTTTCATCTTGCTGTCTGGACATTAAGTAAGAACATGAATCAATTTACCTGATGAGGATGTGTCTAGTTTCAGCTTATATTCTCACCGGAAAGGATTTTTTATGATTACTATGAAAAATCTCCTCATGCACCAAAGCACCTGATGAAATTAGAATGAAACTTCAGGGTGTCACTACTTGAGAACTTGCCCAACATTCCAAATTACAAATCTTACCTAAAAAGAATGGGTGAGAAACTCTACCCTGTTTGTCTATTATGCTAATCTTTCATCACACGATACATTTAGCTCCATCAATTAACATAAGTAGAACAGTCCAGCCCAATTTTCCTTCAGTCTGAACCCCACGACGTGCAAAGGAAGCTCCTATTCAACGACCGGTAAACAGAGTGCATGTGTGCTCCTAGACTCACAATACCAATGAAACTCAATTGACCATGTGTTATGGGTAAGGTAGCAATGTCAACACGCTACAACAAATCTAGAGCCAACGAAAATTCAACCTCATCCTTGGCTAACCTGAGGTACTAATGGATTTCAGGGTTAGACCAAAAAGGACCAAGTCACATGGCACTGGCACAAAACCAAGGCTGCTCATGGCAATGTCGAATTGTGGTGCAAATTGCTGGGAATGCAAACTCACTGTAGGGTCTTGGGCAGGCTTGTGATGGTAACGTGCCACTTGAAGACTAGCTAAATCAAATCACGATCGAGCTGGGTCTGACCCGGTCCATAGAGCAAATTCACTCTATTAATTGCATGTACCAAATTTCACGTAATCCTCCTGACCCGGTCAAGCTGCCGCACTCATCTTCGATAGCAGAGTGGAAGATGCCAAGCTAGCATCAGCGGACGCAGTTACTTAGTGGTGTGGTCGTATTAAGTGCCACCAGGTCATCCCAGTCGCCGCAGCCTCACCTAAGATCGCCCACGACGCACACTTGTGGAGGTGCTGGGGCGCGAGTCCGCCTCCGTGAGCGCTCTCCCCCATCCCCGATGATGTAGACCTCCATGAGCCCCCGGCTTGAGGAGACCAGTTGGGTGCTCATGGGTGTGCTGCATCTGGCCGGGTTGCACCGATGGCCTTGGATTCCTTTGTGACCGACGCCATCCAGCCGAGGAGTAGATGGGCTCCGGTGGTCAGAGATGGGGTGGGTGGCGGCGCTAGTTCGGGTAGGAGGGGATTTGGGGTTGTGATCGAGCAAAATAGAAAATAAACAGCAGCTCGATCCCCTCCTCCTTCCTTCCTCTAAAACGACGATGGAGAGAAGAACGGCCGCACTTTCTTGACGAAGATGGATGGTAACCCCCGGGCCGATGTGTCAACCGTGGCCTTGTACAGGATGGTGACGCGGATCTGCGTCCCCACACCTATGGATGGGTCGGAGCTCTCCCGCCGAACCACCGGTGAGGCTTGTGTCGAGGGCGCCACCGACCTCAGCTCCCCTCTTGGGTCGATCCCTCATCCTTCCCTCGTGTGCCAAACAAGGAGGGGAGCACCGCGCCCCATCTCCTCTTCATCCTCCCGCCCGAGGTACAGCAGCCGCCAACGCATGAGAGAATGGGCGGTATGGATAAGAGGAAGACTGCTTTTTCTGAATAAAGGATTTCGGGTTGAATAAAAGTAAATGTAGGGCTATTTATGTAAAAAGCGAAATGTTTTCTCCGATCCACTTAAAGAGGGACTACGGGTTGAATTCCAAAAAGTTTAGGGACCTTTTTGGAAAATTGCCGCGACGGTGAACCCAAGAGACTCAACCCGTACTTTACTATTAGGGAAATATGTGGGTCATCCCAAAAGTAATGTCTTAAATCACAGAAGATCTTTTTTCTTTTGTTGGTATGTGAAGCTAGGTGGTAAATATTTAGCAACAATGTAATTAGCATAATCAGCATACCAAGGAGTATTGTGAGAAACCTTTATTGCAGCTAACTGCTCATCAGGAAAACTATCATCAATAGGTAGTGGGTCATCAAGCACATTTTCAAGCCTAGATAAATTATCTTCTACTGGGTTCTCAGCTCCTTTTCTATCAATGATATGTAAATCAAATTCTTGTAACAAGAGAACCCATCAAATAATTCTAGGTTTAGCATCTTTCTTTTCCATAAGATATTTAATAGCAGCGTGGTATGTGTGAATAGTTACTTTGGAATCAACAATATAAGGTCTAAACTTATCACAGGAAAACACAACTGCTAAGAATTCTTTTTTAGTAGTAGCATAATTTCTTTGAGCACTCTCTAGAGTTTTACTAGCATAATGAATAACATTAAGTTTCCTATCAACTCTTTGTCCTAGAACAGCACCAACAACATAATCACTAGCATGACACGTAATTTCTAAAAGCAAGTTCCAATGAGGTGGTTGAACAATGGGTGCAGAGATTAAGGATTTCTTAAGTGTTTCAAAGGCTTCTAAAAAATCATCATAAAAAACAAAAGGAATATCCTTCTACAAGAGACTAGTAAGAGGCCTAGAAATTTTTCAAAAGTCTTTGATAAATCTCTTATTGTCGGTGGGAAACGACACCTATGGGGTCACTGGGATCCCTTCTATGATTGGTGGGTGCGGGGTTGTGCAAAGAGCGGGTCTGGCGGTCAGCACACAAATCGTTTACCCAGGTTCGGGCCGCGGAGATGCGTAAAACCCTACTCCTGCTTTGATGTATATTGGAGTGTTCTTGTGTTCTGGAACTAGCTACGGTTTCTCTCTAGTCCAAAAGAGCCAAATCCCCCTCCAGTACACCTCGGGCCTCCTTTTATAGACAAAAAGGGGTCACCACAGTGGCACACAGGAGGTGGAAAGGTGTACAGGGGCCGAGTCTATCCCCTGGCATCGTCGGACAAACACATTTAATGCGTTGCCGACGTGCCCCTCTTGCTTTATTGGGGACGACAAAGAAGCTCGTCCCAGCTGTCGTCGCCTTGCCTGGCTTCGACGCAAGTTCAAGATGACGAGGCGTTTTAGCGCCACGTTGGCTTGCTGCTAGGCTGGCGCGGTGGTGGAGCCTCCACGAAGATCTGCATGCTACCACGCAGGTGCTTGCTAAGTTGGTGTAGAGGCCGCGCGCTGCCACGCAGATGAGTGCCTAGCTGGTCGAGCTAGCAGCTGTATGGGGAGCGACGGTGGAGTCTTGGCAGATGCAGGCCTCACTGCGGCCCCGCGGCCATCCTCGGCAAGGGTCTTGCCGAGGGCGCGACAAGGGTCTCGCCGCGCCACCGCGGTCGTCCCCAGCAAGGATCTTACCGGGGGTCTCGTGGATTTTCTTGGCAAGGATCTCGCCAAGGATCATCATCTTCTGGTTCTCATCTGATCTTGTGTATCTATGATCTCTATAAAAATCTACATGCCACCACGGAGGTGACTCCCGAGCTTTGGTTCCAATATGGTTGATGGTGTTGGAACCCCTTGGGCTAAGGGTGGCGCGCTCTGCTGGCGTCAGGCAAGTTGCCTCGGCAAGGATCTTGCCGAGGCTGCGAAAGCCACCCCGGCAAGCATCTTGCCGGGAGAGTCCACCTCTCCCTCTTGCTCTCTTTGCGTCCTTGGTCTTGGCGTTGTTGTGGTGGTCTTGTGCTCTGGCATCCCTCCTCTGCCCCGCTTAGTGCGGCCGTAGGCGTGGCTCTGACTGCCCGTGCACAAGTAAAGGGGTGCAAAAGGAGAGCCCCTACTTTTGTACACCAACAGGAGCCCCTGGGCCTGGGCCACACATAAGCGCGATGCGTTGTTGGGCTAGGCCCAGAACGGTGCGCGGGCAGGTGCGGTGGATTTTTACCGCAATAAATTCTTCGTCCACTATGCTTCCCCACGACCTGCGTTGAACGTGCGACGTGGGGGGTCATGCGTTACGTGGGGGTTTCGCCAGAGTGCTTCCCAGAACAACGCTCTTCTGCCACTACTTTTATCCTCGGATCCAGAAGGGAGGTGCCATCCCCGATTGTGTCACTTGGATCCCAAGGCCCCTTGAGAAGGGGACATATCCAGAGGGCGATCAGAAGTAGAGGTGGGAGGAGTGGCAGAGCCGGTGGTGCTGGATTGAGCAGAAGGACCCAGAGAAATTCTGCCAAGTTCGCCAGACGCTGCCAGTTCGCAGAGATGACTGGGCGATGTCAACGCCCAGGACGGGAGGCTCACGATCGCCACCACCAGTATCCACCGCCTCGCCGCTGCCGGTTTCACCCTGGAGATGATTGGGGTGGATTTTATCCGCCGCCGCGTCGCTCCTCTGCACAACAAGGGGAGGCCAGCTTGGCTTTTCAGCAACGCGGCTAACATCATGCGGCTCCGCCCCGGCCTGAACCACAACTTCATGGTGATGCAGCACGCCCACTTCTCCCAGCGGCTCTTCCAGCTCGACGTGAGTCACGACGGCAGGGCCGAGAGGGTCGGCAAGGCTGCGAAGGCCGGCAAGGTCGCCAAGGGGTCCTTGTTCGGGTTGCCGGCAGGGGTGGTCCCGCTGAGCAACAACTCTCGCCAAACCAACATCATCGCCATGATGCCGGACTTCAATGCGCACGGCCTTGACTCGAATTGGGCTGAGCCGGAGGAGGATTAGGTGCAGGAGTTCTTCGACACCATGGTGGAGAAATACGTCCGCGAGGAGCCACTGCTCATCCAGGACACTACCCAGGAGGAGCTGGACTACATCGCCGCCAGGGCGGCAGAGGTAGAGCTCACCAAGGAGGCTGGCAGCGCTAGTGGCGTGGAGGACGAGGCCACGGCAGCCGCGGAAGAGAAGGAGCTTGCCCAGTGGGCGGAATCCGCTGGGGAGGCCAGCAGCGCCGGCACCGGGGCCCCTCTCATCGAAGATGACATCGATGAGTCATCCGAGGAGGAGGCTAAGGCTGTCGAGCCCCCGTCCACAGGGAGAGGGCGTGTCCTACGGCGGGCCGTCTTTGGTGAGTCGGTCCGGCCCGGCAGGACCGCGCAACCGCAACAGCCTCTGGAGGCGTCCATGAGTCAGACGAGGGCCGCAACTGCGGGGAAGGCAGTGAAAGTTGCGCTGGCGAAGAAGAAAGCAGCTGCCCCTTCTCCGTCCAAGCGTTCCTGAACTCCACCTGCTTCCCCTCCTCCTGCAGGTGACGACACGGAGGTCTTCTTCGACTTGGGTGTCTTAGCCCGAGGAGGAAGAGGAAGGCCTCGGAAGAAGAGGCGGAGGATGAGTAAGTGTCTCGTCTTTTGTCATCTCCGTCCCCTCGGACCGTGACACTTTTCTTGACTTGTCGTCATCTTCGCAGGGAGAGGGAGACGTTGGCCCAGAGGGTGGCGAAGAGGGTCAAGGCCTCGACGGGCGGCCAGCCCCCGGCGGTCACCTCGAGTACCACGCTGCTGGTGGTGGAGAGTAGCCCAAAGAGCAGCCCCGGCGCAGCCCCCAGCGTGCGTTCATCACTCGCTCCTCATCGACGTGTGCTGGGGCATGATTTCTTGGTGCTGACCTTGCTGTGGTTGCAGGAGGAGCCACTGAGGGCTACCCCCAACACTCTGCCCCTATCAACCACGCCGCCCCAAGGCGCGTCCCCGGTAAGGGCGCCAAGCACCGAGCCCATGCGCACAGAGGAGGAGGAGGAGGCCCTGGGCGCCGGTGGCTCCGTCCCGGCACCGAATGTCGGTGGGGAGGGGGCCACTTCGTCCCAGTTTGGCGCAGGTGAGTTGTTTGCCTCCCATTCCCGCTCGTCTTTCTTCTTTCAAATTTTGATCTTGACTTCGCCTCATTTTCCTTCTCGGTACCCAGATCCTTCCTCGGCGGACCAGGAGGACGTGGACACCGTCATTGAAGTGGTCGCCAGAGAGGCCATGGCCGAGGCCGACAAGATCGTTGCTGAGGAGTCTGCCAAGGACGTTGTTGAGGACGCCGCTGAGGGGCCTGCTGGGGAGGCCAGCGAGGCCGCTGCCGAGGAGGCCGGCAAGGGGCCTGCCGGGAGGCCTGTAAGGCTGCTGCCGAGGAGGAGGTGGTCGACGACCAGCCTTCCTCCTCCGCCGCTTCTGGCTTGGGCAAATATCTGAAGGTGGGCGACGACTTGTTTGTCCACCTTCCATGGAGGGCGACCACCAGGGTGCCCGCCGAGGGGGAGGTGTTTGATGACGAGGTGCTTGCTGCCGCCGTGCTTGAGGTTGTTGACGTACCGAGCGTCGGTGGCGGCGGTTCACAGGAAGAGCGGCTCCTCCAGAGCATGAGCGCCAGCTTCCACAAGCTTCAGGCGCTTCACCGCGCCCGCCTGGACAAGGCTAAGTCCAGGATGGCAGTAGTGGACAAGGCGGAGGAGGACCTCGAAGGGCACGTAGCTGAGGTGCAGGCTTGGTTCTGCCAGGCTTGTGAGGAATTTAAGGCCGCCCAGGACGAGCTAGCCGAGCGCAAGCTGGAGCTTGTAATAAAACAGGCCGATGTCGAGAAGGCCCAGGAGGCGGTGAGTCGGCAGGCCGCCGAGGAGGAGGCCACTCAGCGCCAGCACCAGGTCGAGATGAACTCCCAGGAGGAGGACCTCACCACTCACGAGGAGAAACTCGCTGCGACGCTCCGCGGCAAGGACGAGGAGGTCAAGGAGATCGTCGTGAAGTGGACCCGGGAGCTAGAGCAGAGGCATGAGGAGGCCCTCAACGCTGAAGCCCAGGCCCATGCCAGCAAGGTGAACGAGCTGGAGATGGAGCGGGACAAGCTGAAGAAGCTTGTCCTGGAGCTGACGGGAGAGAGGGACGCGGCCAAAGGCACTTTGGCTGACGCGCAAGCCACATCCCTCGCCAAGGCCGAGCTGCTCTCCATGGCCAACGAGTCCATCAAACACCTGAAAGCTGAAGCTGGAGGGCCTTGAGGGGACGCTCTCTGAGGTCAGGGCCTGGGAGGAGAACCTGACCAAGAATCTGGAGGAGGAAAGGCAGCTGTGGAAGAACGACGCCGTCAGCCACACGGATTTCGTGGCAGGCGAGAAGCTGTGGATCAGCCGCCTCACCGATGTTGCCAGCAGGATCACCACGCAGCTGGCTACCATGGGGTACGTCCCGGAGCCGAACGTGAGTCCTAATGCCAAGCTGAATCTGTTCTTTGAGGGTGTTCTCGGGGCCCTGGAGCGGTTCCACTCCAACAGGGCGGCCTCTCTGGCCGAAGAGGCCCGGGGGCTTTGCCGGGGTGCCATGACCAAGGTCCTCACCAAGATGGCGTACCGGAACCCTTACCTCAACTTCGAAGCTTCGCTGGATATCTTGCCGGACGACATGGACCCCGCGCCGCTTGAGGAGCGCATCGAGCCCGTCATCAGCCGCATCAACGGAGTTCAAAGGGTACAAGGCCAGCGCCGGGACTAGGCACCCTGTTTCTTATCGCCGCTGCAGGTTCATGGCCAAGATGATTTTTATCTTTAGTTAGAACCGCAACAAAAAATGATGTAATATAACCCTGCAGTACTTTCAAAACGATGCATGTTATTTTCCCGTTTGATCTCCCTTTGTATGTCCACCCTACGTTAAACGGGTAGGTTTGTCGGCATGGAAACCCATGCGGCGCCTTAAGGACGGATCCTCAATGGCCTGCGGGGTATGCTTGCTGTCGGGCAAACCACCTCACTACTCTTGACGCAGCCGCTCGAGTTGTCGAGCGTACATGAGTCAGAACGAGAGCGTTGCCAATCGCAGAAGCTCACCCTGTCGTTCTTGACGCAGCCGCTCGAACTGTTGAGTGGACTCGATACAGAACGAGAGCATTGCCAATAGTGGTAGGGCCCATTGCGTGCATGTTTTCCATACATAGGGCAAGATCGTCAAGGACGATAACCTTATATATAAAAAGGAATTACTCAAAGTCTTGCATCACTTAGCTTTTCTGCCACTCGTGAACGTTCGCCGCGTCCACCGAGGACGTCATTTGTTTGGTCGTCTTCTTGCTTGAAGTGACGACCATGATGAAGTTGTTGCTTCAACCATACCAGATTTTCACAACTGCGCACCCCCTACTTGGCGCGCTAGAGATGTCGGTGGGAAACGACACCTATGGGGTCACTTGGATCCCTTCTATGGTTGGCGGGTGCGGGGTTGTGCAAAGAGCGGGTCTGGCAGTCAGCACACAAATCGTCTACCCAGATTTGGGCCGTGGAGATGCATAAAACCCTAGTCCTACTTTGATGTATATTGGAGTGTTCTTGTGTTCTTGAACTAGCTACGGTGTCTCCCTAGTCCAAAAGAGCCGAATCCCCCTCCAGTACGCTTCAGTCCTCCTTTTATAGACAAAAAGGGGTCGCCACAGTGGCACACAGGAGGTGGAAAGGTGTACAGGGGCTGAGTCTATCCCCTGGCACTGTCAGACAAACGCATTTAATGTGTTGCTGACGTGCCCCTTTTGATTTATTTGGGACGGCAAATAAGCTCGTCCGAGCTGTCGTCGCCTCGCTTGTCTCCGACGCGCGTCCAAGCTAACGAGGCGTTGTAGCGCCACATTGGCTGGCTACTGGGCTGGCGCGATGGTGGAGCCTTCATGAAGATCTGGATGCCACCACGTAGGTGCTTGTTGAGTTGGTGTAGAGGCCGCGCGCTTCCACGCAGATGCCTGCCTAGCTGGTCGAGCTGGCAGCTGTATGGGGAGCGGCGGTGGAGTCTTGGCAGACGTGGGCCTGGCTGCGGCCCCGCAGGCGTCCTCGGCAAGTGTCTTGCCGAGGGCCCGGAAAGGGTCTCTCCGCTGCACCGCGGTCGTCCCCGGCAAGGATCTCGCCGGGGGTCTCGTGGATTTTCTTGGCAAGGATCTCGCCATGGATCGTCATCTTCTAGTTCTTATCTGATCTTGTGTATCTATGATCTCTATAAAGATCTGCATGCCACAACGGAGGTGCCTCCCAAGCCTTGGTTCCAATATGGTTGATGGTGTTGGAACCCCTTGGGCTCAAGGGTGGCGCGCTCTGCTGGCGTCAGGCAAGTTGCCCCGGCAAGGATCTTGCCGAGGCTGCGGAAGCCACCCCGACAAGGGTCTTGCCGGGGGAGTCCACCTCGCCCTCTTGCTCTCTTTGCGTCCCTGGTCTTGGTGTTGCTTTGGTCTTCTTGTGCTCCGGCATCCCTCCTCTGCCCTGCTTAGTGCGGTCATAGGCGCGGCTCTAACTGCCCATGCACAAGTAAAGGGGGGCAAAAGGAGACCCCCTATGTTGGTGGAAACGACACCTATGGGGTCACTGGGATCCGTTCTACGATTGGCGAGCGCGAGATTGTGCAAAGAGCGGGTCTGACAGGAAGCACACGTATCGTTTACCCAGGTTCGGGCCGTGAAGATGCGTAATACCCTAGTCCGGCTTTGGTGGATGTATTTGAGAGTGTTCTTGTGTTCTTGAGCTAGCTACCGGGTGCAACTTTGCCCAAAAGAGCTGAATCCCCCTCCTGGTCCCCTCGGGCCTCCTTTTATATGAAAAAGGGGTTGCCACAGGGGGACAGCAGGTGGAAAGGTATACAGTCGACAAGCCTATCCTCTGGGACCGTCGGACAAACTCACTTAATGCGCCGTCGACGTGCCCTCCTAACTTTATCGGGGACGCCAGGGAAGCATGTCCCAGCTGTCACCGCCTCGCCTGGCCTCGACACACGTTCGAGCTGATGAGGCATCGTGGCGCCACGTTGGCTGGCTGCTGGGCTGGCGCGGTGGTGGTGCCTTCATGAAGGGTCGCATGCCGCCATGCAAGTGCTTGCTGAGTCGGTGTAGAGGCCGCCCGTCGCTATGTAGGTGCCTGCCTAGCTGGTTTAGCTAGCAGCTGCTTGGGGACGATGGTGGAGTATTGGCTGGCGCGGGACTGGCAGTGGCCCTGCTGATGCCCTCGGCAAGGGTCTTGCCGGGGGGCCAGCAAGGGTGCTGCTGTGGCGTTGAAGTCGTCCCCGGCAAGGGTCTTGCCGGGGGTCTTGTGGATTTCCTCGGCTAGGATCCCGCTGAGGGTCGCCGTCTTCTGGTCCTCATCTGATCTCACATGTTTATGATCTTGATGAAGATTTACATGCCACCACAGAGGAGCCTCCCGAGCCTTGGTTCCAATTTAGTTGGTTGGGTTGGAGCCTGTGCGCTCAAGGGTGGCTTGCTCCGCTGGCATCGGGCAAGTTTCCCCGGCAAGGCTCTTGCCGGGGCTGCAGAGGCTGCCTTGGCAAGGATCTTGCCGAGGGAGTCCACCTCGCCCTCTTGATCTCCTACGTTTCTGGTCTTGGTGTTGCCTTTGTTGTTTCGTGCTTCGGCTTCTCTCCAACTTCCCTCCTCTGCCCTACTAAGTGTGGCCGTGGTGCGTGGCTCTGACTGCCCGTGCACAAGTAAAGGGGTCAAAAGAAGAGCCCCTACTTTTGTACACCGACACTTATAGAAACCAGCATGACTTAAGAAACTACGAACAACTTTTATATCTTTAGGACATGGCATTTTCTCAATTGCATCAACCTTATCTTTGTCCACTTCAATACCTCTTTCAGAAATTTTATGACCCAAGACAATGCCTTCATTAACCATAAAGTGGCACTTCTCCCAATTCAAGACAAGATTTGTTTGTTCACATCTCTGCAAAACTCGATCAAGATTGCTTAAACAAACATCAAAAGGCTACCCATAAATAGAAAAGTCATCCATGAAAACCTCAACAATCTTTTCACAAAAGTCAGAGAATATAGCTGTCATACATATTTGATAGGTAGCAGGTGCATTACATAAACCAAAAGGCATACGTCTATAACCATAGGTTCCAAAGGACAAGTAAAAGTGGTCTTTTCTTGATCAGGTTGAGAAATAGGTATTTGTGAAAAGCTAGAATATCCATCAGGGAAGCAAAAGTGTGTGTGCTTAGATAATCTTTGAAGCATTTGATCAATAAAAGGCAAATGGTAATGATCTTTTCTAGTTGCTTTGTTTAATTTTCTAAAAGCAATTACCATTCTTTAGCCTGTAACAATTCTTTGTGAATAAGTTCATTCTTATCATTAGGAACAACAGTAATACCTCCTTTCTTAGGAACACAATGAATAGGACTTATGCATCTACTATCAGCTATGGGATAGATTATACCTGCTTCTAGAAGTTTTAATATTTCCGTTCTTACCACTTCTTTCATCTTTAGATTTAACCGACGTTGGTGATTAACAATGGGTTTAGCATCAGGTTCCATATTAATTTTGTGCTGACAT
The DNA here is from genome assembly GCF_002162155.2 of Triticum dicoccoides. NCBI lineage: Eukaryota > Viridiplantae > Streptophyta > Magnoliopsida > Poales > Poaceae > Triticum > Triticum dicoccoides. The sequence goes on from NC_041390.1 coordinate 324,908,788, forward strand.
AGAGTGGGACTAATGCCCTTTAAATCATCAAGAGTATATCCAATAGCAGCTCGGTGCTTCCTTAGAACTTTCAATAATCTTTCTTCTTCATGTTCTGAAAGGTTATCACTGATAATAACAGGATATATCTTCTTTTCATCAAGATAAGCATATTTCAAAGTGTCTAGCAAATGTTTTAATTCAAACACAGGATCACCTTTAGGTGGAGGACAACCTCCTAGAGTTTCAATAGGAAAATTGTGTTCAAGTAGAGGACATTGTTCAAAGAAAATTTTATCTATTTCATTTCTTTCATGCATATGTAAATCATTTTCATGGTCTAGCAGATATTGTTCTAAAGGATCAGTAGGTGGTACAACAATAGAAGCAAGACCAATTAATTCATCCTTACTAGGCAATTATTTTTCATGAAGATTTGTACCAAACATGGAAAAATTAAACTCATGAGACTCATTACCAAAACTAACACCGTTAGTTTGTTTCTCACAATCTGTCTTAGCATTAACGGTGTTAAAGAAAGGTCTACCAAAGATAATGGGACAAAAGTCATCTTGTGGGGAACCAAGAACAAGAAAGTCAGTATGGTATTTTATTTTCCCACACAAGACTTCAACATCTCTAACAATCCCAATTGGTGATATTGTGTCTCTATTAGCAAGTTTAATAGTAACATTTATGTCTTCTATTTCTAAGGGTGCTATGTCATTCATAATTTCTTGATATAAGGTGTAAGGAATAGCACTCACACTAGCACCTATGTCACATAAACCATGATAATAGTGATCTCCTATTTTAACTGAGATGACAGGCATGCCAACAATAGGTCTATATTTATCTTTCTTATCAGGTTTGGAAATTCTAGCAGCTTCTTTACAGAAGTAAATAACATGCCCATCCATATCTTCTTACAAGAGATCTTTAACCATAGCAATACTAAGTTCTACTATAATCTGTTCATCGGATTTAGGTGTTCCAATATAGCTTTTGTTAACCATAGTTGAAACTTTAGCATGTTCCTTTATCCTAACAGGGAAAGGTGGTTTCTCAATATAAGCAGAAGGACAATTGGATCAACATTGTAAAGTATAGTTTCCTTTTTAACTAGTACTAGTTCTTTAATTTCTTCTTTAATAGGTGGGTGTTATTTAAACCACTTCCCCTTAGGGAGTTCAACATGAGTAGCAAATGATTCACAAAAGGAGGCTACTATCTCAGAGTCAAGTCCATATTTAGTGCTAAACTTTTGAAAAGCATCGGTATCCATAAAATATTTAACATAATCGTAGTCAAGTTTAATACCTGACTCTTTAACTTCGTCGAGTTCCCAATCTTCAGAGTTATGTTTAATTCTTTCCCAAAGATCCCGCCGGAATTGAATAGTCTTCTTCATAAAGGAACCAACACAAGAAGTATCAAGCGTGGTTTGATCATTACGAGAAAGCCGAGCATAAATTTTTTTGATAATAATTTCTCTTGAGAGATCATGATTGGGGGATGAATATAACATTGACTTAAGCCTCCCCCAAGAAAGAGCGATACATTCTTCTTCATGAGGCCAAAAATTATATATATAATTCCGATCACGATGAACTAGATGCATAGGATAAATTTTTTGGTGGAACTCCAATTTCAAACGATTCCAATTCCATGATCCAATATCATCGCATAGCCTATTCCATGCCAATGCTTTTCCCTTCAAAGATAAAGGGAAAACCTTTCTCATAACTTCATCTCCGGGTAAACCTACAAGCTTAAACAATCCACAAATTTGTTCTACATATATCAAGTGCATATCAGGATGTTCGGTTCCATCTCCTGCATAAGGATTAGCTAGCAGTTATTCTATGATACCCGAAGGAATTTCATACTCAATATTTTCAGTAGGTGCAGTAGGTTGATGGGTAGCTAATTTTGTTCCGGACAAGGTGAAGATACCCCGAACAAACCCCTCAAAGGATTGTTTTCCATAGTAACAAGTGACAATAAATTTCAGAACACTATATAAATGTTTCCTTACCAAATTCCACTTACCAAAGGTGCTTCACACCCCGACAATGGTGCTAGAAAATAGCCTTGATGACCCACAAGTACAGGGGATCAATTTTAGCTCTTTTCGATAAGTAAGAGTGTCGAACCCAACGAGGAGCCGAAGGAAATGACAAGTAGTTTTCAGTAAGGTAATATCTGCAAGTGCTGAAATTGTAAGTAGCAGACTAGTTTGATAGAAAGATAATTTTAACAGGCAAGTAACGATAATAGTAACAAAAGTGCAGAAAGGTAGCCCAATCCTTTTGAGGCAAAGGACAGGCCAAAATGCTCTCTTATGATAAGCAAAGCGTTCTTGAGGGTACATGGGAATTTCATCTAGTCACTTTCATCATGTTGATTTAATTCGTATTCGCTACTTTGATAATTTGATATGTGGATGGACCGGTGCTTAGGTGTTGTTCTTACTTGAACAAACCTCCTACTTATGATGAACCCTCCTGCAAGCATCCGCAAGTAAGAGAAAAGTATTAAGAATAAATTCTAACCAAAGCATTAAAGTTTTGGATTCAATCGGTCCCTTACGGAATAGAGCATAAACTGGGGTTTAAGTTTCTCTCACTCTCGCACCCCATCATCTAATTGCTACTCCACAATGCATTCCCTTAGGCCCAAATATGGTGAAGTGTCATGTACCTGTAGTCGACGTTCACATGACACCACTAACGGAATCACAACATACATACTATCAAAATATCGAACACATATCAAATTCACATGATTACTTGCAACATGATTTCTCCCGTGACCTCAAGAACAAAGGTAACTACTCACAAATAATAAACATGCTCATGATCAGAGGGGTATTAAATAGCATATTGGATCTGAACCTATAATCTTCCAGCAAATAAACCATATAGTAATCAACTACAAGATGTAATCAACACTACTAGTCATCCACAAGTACCAATCCATAGTTCTGGTAGCAAGATTGAACATAAGGGATGAACTACGGTTTGAGAAGAGATGGTGATGTTGAAGATGTTGATGGATATTTCCCTCCCCAAGATGGAAGAGTTGTTGGTGATGATGATGATGATGATTTTCCCCTCCGGGAGGTAAGTCCCCCCGGCGGAATCGCTCTGCCGGAGGGCAAAAGTGCTCCTGCCGAAGTTCCGCCTCGAGGCGGCGACGCTTTTTCCCGAAAGTCCTATCCTTATTTTTTCTAGGTCAAAATGATTTATATACCAAAAGATGGGCACCTGAGGTGGGTCGAGGAGGGCACAACCTACCAGGGCGCGCCTGGGCTCCCCGGCGCACCCAGGTGAGTTGTGCCCACCTGGTGGCCCCCCTCTGGTAGTTATTTGCTCCAATAATTCTTAAATAATCCGTAAAAAATCATTGTGAAGTTTTAGCTTGTTTGGAGTTGTGCAAAATAGGTGGCCTGACGTAGCTTTTCCAGGTCCAGATTTCCAGCTGCCAGAATTCTCCCTCTTGGTGTGTACCTTGCAAATTATGAGAGAAAAGTCATTAGAATACTCCAAAAAGCATTATTATGGATAAAAACATTGTAAATAACAGCAAGAAAATATAATGCAAAATGGACGTATCAGTCGTTGCCGCCAAGAAAGCTGGGAAAGGAGATGGCACGTACTGCAAGATCCACCAGACCAAGGGCCATGACCTTCAGGAGTGTTACTAGGTTGAGTAGCTTCTCATGAAACAGAGGGCATAATATGATAAGCGTGACAAGGAAAAAGGCCAGAATGCCACTGGCGGAAAGGGTAGAGGGGGTGAAGAAAATTGCCCCGGCAAACCCTTTCGGAACCAAGGAAAATGTGAGTGCGAAAGGGAATGAAGAGGAAACTAGTGAGCTGGAATTTCCGAAGGCCACTGACGCCCTATGCATTGATGGGGGTGCATCTTTGCACGCCTCCCACCGCCAGCTCAAGTGATGGGCACGAGAGATCAATGCCGCGGAGCTAGCGCCAGAGGTCCGGAAACAGCTCAAATGGCCCCACATGCCAATCATCTCTGATGAGGAGGATCACGCTGGTCGCACCACCGCGGTAGGATGCTTGCTATTGTTGGTCTCCCCAACAATTCACAACCTCGAGGTCACAAAGATGTTAGTGGATGGTGGGGCCAGGCTGAATCTGATTTCCCCGGCAGTCATCAACAAGCTTCAGATAGGAGAATAAGAGCTAGAGGTTACCGGCACGTTTCAAGTAGTTAACCCTAGCAGGAGCCATCCTAAAGGGAAGATTACGTTGCCGGTGACGTTTGGTCGAGAACTGAACTACCGTACAGAGAAGGTTGTGTTTGATGTGGTTGACCTCCCCCTGCCGTACAATGGGATTCTTGGACGCCCGGCCCTAGCCAAGTTCATGGCAGCATCCCACTATGCTATAACACTATGAAGATGCCTGGGCCACTTGGAGTCATCACTATCCCATCGGATGAGAAGGATGCAATTGTCTCCATGGACAAGATGTACCGGGATGCAGTCACAGCAGAGGCTGCGGCAGTAACAGCTCCTGCCAAAGAAAGCAAAGGAAAGAAGAGGGATTGTAGGACCTCCGGCAAGGAGTCCAGGAAGTGCGCCCACTCTGAGTGCACGACACCCATTGACGATGTGCCTGAGTGTTCCAACAGCAAGACATCCAAGGTTGCTGCACCTCAAGTGAAGAAGGTCCCGGCAGGGCTGGCTGGCATTGACGATACTTTCACCATCATCGCCACCCTTAATGACAAATAGGAAAGCATGCTCATTGCCTTCCTGCGGGTGAATATCAATGTGTTTGCTAGCAACCATCTGATATCCCTGGTGTTCCCAGGGAGGTAATCGAGGACCACCTTGTTGTCTGCTCACACACCCGACCTATCAAGCAGAAAGTACGGAAGCATGCCTTGGAAAGGCAGCAATTCATTGCCGAGGAAATCAATAAACTGGAGGCAGCTGGTTTGGTCAGAGGAGTACTACATCCTACATGGTTAGCAAATCCAGTGGTAGTCCGGAAGACAAATGGGAAATGGAGGCTTCGCATTGATTTCACAGATCTCAACAAGGCTTGCCCGAAGGACCCATTTCCTTGCCGCGCATCGACCAGATTGTAGATTCCACTTCAGGGTGTGATTTGCTCTCCTTTCTGGACGCGTACTCTGGATATCACCAGATCTTCATGTCCAAAGAAGATGAAGAGAAGACATCGTTCATCACCCCATGTGGTACGTACTGCTTTGTGTGCATGACATTCGGATTAAAGAGTGTTGGGTCCACTTTTGCAAGGGCGGTTCAGATTGGTTTTGAGCCATAGTTACACAGAAACATAGAAGCCTATATGGATAATATCGTGGTCAAAACCAAGGATAAGATCACTCTTATCTAGGATTTGGAGGAGACATTCGCTAATCTGCGCAAGATAAACTTGAAGCTTAATCCGAAGAAGTGTGTGTTTGGTGTCCCCTCCGGCAAGCTGCTTGGTTTCTTCGTGTCCCATCGGGGGATCGAAGCTAACCACAACAAGATCAAAGCCATTGAGCAGATCCAAGCCCCAAGGACAGTTAAGGATGGGAGGCACTTGACGAGATGCGTTTCTGCACTATGTAGATTCATTTCCAAGTCTGACGAGCGTGCCCTGTCATTCTTTAAAATTTTGAAGAATGCAGGGCCTATGAAGTGGACCCTGGAAGCAGATTAGCTCTGCTGGAGTTGAAGGCCTACCTATCGTCTGCGCCTACCTTGGTTGCACCCAAACCCCAAGAGCCATTGTTGCTATTCTTGGCGGCAACCAACCAAGTGGTCGGTGCGGCCTTGGTAGCACAACGAGAAGTGGATGAGGCACAAAGTTGGCAGATAACGGTAGAGTTAGAAAAGGATCAGAACAACAATGAGCACGGTAACAAGAGAAACCCCAAGGACGCGGCAAGGTAGAAAGTGGTGCAGCACCTGGTGTACTTCGTCAGCTCCTTGTTACAAGGGGCTAGATCGAGGTACTCTGGCGTGCAAAAGTTGATCTTTGGTCTCATTATGGCCTCAAGAAAACTACACCACTACTTTCAAGCCCATGAGATCACGGTTGTCACTCGTTTTCCATTGCAAAGGATACTCCGAAACCCTTAGGCTACCGGTAGAATAGTGGAGTGGGCTTTGGAGTTATCCAACTTTGGTTTGAAGTTTGAGAGCACATCAACTATTCATAGCAGGACACTGGCAGAGTTTATTGTAGAATGGACGCCAACCCCTAATGAGGAAGTGACAGAGACAGCTATTCCCGGCAAGGAATCACCCCAAGAATGAATTTTGTATTTTGATGGTGCTTTTCCCCTACAAGGTGTAGGGGCTGGCGTGCTTCTTGTTGGCCCCTTCGGGTAGCACTTGAAGTACGTCGTCCAAATTCACTTTTCCCGGGAAGAAGCCACCAACAATACAGCTGAGTATGAAGGGCTCCTTGTCGGGCTCAGAATTGCAGCAGAATTGGGAATCAAGAAGGTGATCATATGAGGAGATTCACATCTTGTGGTGAGACAAGTCAATAAGGATTATAAAAGCCCATTGATGGAAGGATACGTCGAGGAAGTGAGGATATTGGAGGACCACTTTGATGGGTTGCGAATAGAGCATGTACCCCGTGCGGAAAACAACATAGCTGATCACCTGTCAAAGTGTGCTACGCAGAAGCTTCCTGTGGAACTAGGAACTTTTGTTCTCCGTCTCTCTCAGCCCTCCATATCACCAGCCACAATGGACAAGAAAAGGAGAAAGTTGGACTACGGTAAGCCTCTCCTGATCGAGCCATCCGCTCCCGGCAGAGACCCTGCCGAAAACAACTCCTCACAGCCTACCGGACCACCCCCTCCATCCGGGCCTATGGACCCCGCGAACGAGGCTGGTGCTCCCGCAGCAGAGGAGGTGCAGCTAGTCCTCGTTGCCGAGCCCCAGGCTCGAACTTGGGCAAGGCACATCGTCCGCTTCCTCCAAACCGGAGAACCTCCAGGCAACCAAGATGAAGCTGAGAAAGTAGCTCGGAGGGCCAATATATATCAGTTTCTCGATGATACTCTATACAGAAGGAGGCCCATCAGTGTGAAATTTAAGTGTGTCTGCTGGGAGGATGGAAAGGAACTGTTCGCTGATATTCACATAGGAATGTGCGGCTCACACATTGGATCAAGGGCATTAGTTGGGAAAGCATTCCGGCAAAGATTCTATTGGCCTACAACCCTCCAAGATGCGGTAGAGCTCATCACGACATGTGAAGCCTGCCAGTTCTATTCCAAGAGAACACACATGCCTGCCCAAGCCCTACAGACAATCCCTTTATCATGGCCATTTTCGGTCTGGGGGCTCGATATCCTCGGCCCCTTCCCCCGAGCAATCAGGGGCTTTGAATTCTTGTTCGTCGCTATCGACAAGTTCACAAAGTGGCCGGAAGTGACTGCCGTGAGAAAGGTGACTGCTTAGTCGGCTATAAAGTTCTTGAAAGAATTGGTGTGTCATTTTGGAGTTCTGGCAAGGATCATCACCGGCAATGGCACCCAATTCATGAGCCACGCCTTCATGCAATATGTTCATACCCTAGGATGCAAGATCTCATTTGCCTCTATGGCACACCCCTGGAGCAATGGACAAGCTGAGAGGGAAAACACTGAAGTGCTACGTGGACTCAATACAAGAACTTTATATATGCTGCAGAAGCATGGCAGGCGGTGGATCGAGGAGCTACCGGTAGTTCTCTGGTCCCTCAGAACCACACTTAACTAAGCTACCGTGCAGACTCCCTTCTCCCTGGTCTATGGGGCAGAAGCATTTATCCCCATGGAACACATTTACGGGTCCCCTCGAGTGCTTGCCTACGATGAAATAGTGCAAGATCAGCACCGTCGTGACGATGCTGTGCTACTCGAGGAGAACCATCTCCGGGCTGCTACGCGTGTTGCACACTACCAGCAAGCCCTGTGTCGCTATCACACCTATAGGGTTCATGCCCGATCTTTTGAGGAAGGTGACCTTGTCCTTAGGCGCGTTCAGTCCGCCAAGGATACAAACAAGCTGTCACCGAAGTGGGAAGGCCCTTACCGGGTGGTACGAGTCACCATACCCGGTGCAGTCCATCTGGAGACCGGAGATGGCAGTCAGTTGCAAAACTCACGGAATATTGAGCATCTTTGCAAGTACTACCCGTAAGGTGCGAGGCTGCTGGGCACTGCCTGGCAGCCACCCTTTTGTACAGGCCTTGCCTCAGCTGCATGTAACCCTTTGTACAAAGTTGGGGTGATGACCCAGCGCTGTAGGTGGGTCCTCAACTAAGATTGCATGCATGCATCAGCACACCAAGATCACTGCATAAGCATTTCATGAGCATTTGCATATGCATATACATAGGATCGCATCCTGCATTCATTCTCATCTACATGAAGTTGCAGGTTCCTGCCATGAAGTTGGCTTCGACAAGGAACGAGAAGATTGCACATCACCATGATCCCCGGCAAGCCAAACAGATAAGTTTTACCTCTTGTCCATTAGTGTTTTGTAAAGCTATAACTTTCACTGGTACGCATCGGTGCTATACAAACAGTTTTTAAGCCCTTTCCACGATGGCATTTGGAACCGTCGCCTAGTGAGTGATGGCGATAGGGGGGTCCTTCCCACACAACCCAGAAACCGTCGGGGATAGGGAGCCTTGATGCATACAGTTGTCCCTATATAACCGTTTTCGATATCTCAAATATCCCAAACGCTTCATCCTTGCTACTCCTTTGTGTTCGCATTGCCATCGTAGTTGGAGTTTTGTGGTTTTACCTAAAACCAAACAAATTCCAGGCACGGGAGCTTTCTAGGCAGATTCTAGGCACGAGAGTTTTACGATGCCTGACACATCCCAAACAGTTCATGATTATGAACCGTGTATGTCGTGGAATTGTCACGGCAGATGTCCTAGTGAAAGGACTTAGTCGTGGAGCCATCGCAATGGGTTAGCTTGAAGGGGTTAAAACGTCCAGTTGTGATGGAATTTCTAGGGTTTCGATGACCAGGGAGCGAATCCGCTTTTCCTGGCTCTCAAGTTATTGTTTGTTGTCCCTAAACCACCGTCGGGTCGTCCCTTTATATACACAGGTAAACACTTGGTGTTTTACAGAATCCGGAGGCCGGCTCATACACGTGCCCGTCTCGGTTTCTACCTTTCCTTGCTTTACAATATAAGTTACATATCATATGGCGGTTTATATCTACGGGCCTTCATCCGCCATCGGGCCCTGGGCTTTCATGTAGATCTCCTCTGTAAAGCGTCATACCTCTTGTCTTCATGGGCTTCGAACATGACTAACTCCTTGTGGGCATAACCCGACCCCTCATGGCCGGTTTATACTTAATAGTAATATCCCCAACATTAGGCCCCAGATTGATTTGAACTCATTCATGTCAATCTTCAACATTTAGAAAAATTCCTCCTTCTGCACCCTCACGTAGATCTTGTAAATCGCCGTGATGTCATCATCCAGGTTCATAATAAACCGCCATGACGTCACCTATTGATTAAAACTGAAGATAACCTTCATTAATGATCCTCCAACAATCGAGGCTACAACTTTGCTACACATCCATTTTTGGGCTCCTCAATTTCCGCTCCTGTCGCTTATCTCTTTGTCGTATAAATAGGGCCAAGATTCCCTTTCCTTTCCTCATGTTGCCTCTTCGTCTCTCTTCTATCTCGCGTCGCCTCACCACCCGAGCGTCACCGCCATCGTCGACCTTCGCTTCTGCCTCAACTCCGGCCGCTGCATCACCCTGACTGTACCATAAACCCGCAGTGCCTCTCCGTTGTTTCATATCTTAAGTAAGTCATTCTTCCTTTCCTCTGTAGATTTTCTAGGGTTCGCGCGAGTTCATAGAGAACTTCATGGTGTTTTTCCCTTGTTCTTCATTAGATCCTATGAAATGAACTCCAAACTTGATGTACTTCCATGCGGTAGTAATGATAACCCTTATTTTGCCATCAAACCATGTTCTTTGTGCGCAAAAATCCGATATGGAACTTCACAAACTGCTCATGCACAAATCTTTTTAGGTCTAAATATTTTTCCTTTTCTTGACATGTGGTAGATCTAAAACTCCAATGTGAACCTATGAAGCCTGTTTTCCCTCACTTAGTCGTTTTTTTCTTCAAATCTGTACTTTCATCATCTGCATAGGCGGTTTATCCTTTAGAAAATAATCTGCCATATGCCATTAGTCCCCTCGTAAACTGCCAGTTGCCTTACCATTTATGCGGCTATATCTCCCACATTTCTAAGCATGACTTAGAGGCATAACCGCATTGAAAGCAATGTCGCAAGTGAGGTAATCTTCACACAACCCATGTAAAACATAAGGGAAAGAGATACATAGTTGGCTTACAATTGCCACTTCACACAATACATGAATAAAGCATTACATCATCCAGATACACACAAGGTCCGACTACGGAACCAAAATAAAAGAAGACTACCCCAAAAGCTACATAGATCCCCGATCGTCCCAACCGGGCTCCACTACTGATCAACTTGAAACGGAACAACATAACGAACACGATCTTCATCAAGCTCCTCCTTGAGCTCGGTAGCGTCGCCTGCACGGTTTCATCGGCACCTGCAAACTGGTTTTGGAAGTATCTGTGAGTCACGGGGACTCAGCAATCTCACACCCTCATGATCAAGACTATTTAAGCTTATAGGTAGGGAAAAGGTATGTGAGGTGGAGCTGCAGCAAGCACTAGAATATATGGTGGCTAACATACGCAAATGAGAGCGAGAAGAGAAGGCAAAGCACGGTCGAGAAACTATGATCAAGAAGTGATCCTAGAACAACCTACGTTAAACATAACTCCAACACCGTGTTCACTTCCCAGACCCTGCCGAGAAGAGACCATCACGGTTACACACGCGGTTGATGCATTTTAATTAAGATAGGTTTCAAGTTTTCTACAACCGGACATTAACAAATTCCCATCTTCCCATAACTGCGGGCACGGCTTTTGAAAGTTCAAATCCCTGCAGGGGTGTCCCAACTTAGCCCATCACAAGCTCTCACGGTCAACGAATGATATTCCTTCTCCTAGGAAGACCCGATCAGACTCGGAATCCCGGTTACAAGACATTCCGACAATGGTAAAACAAGACCAGCAAGACCACCCGCTATGCCGACAAATCCCGATAGGAGCTGCACATATCTCGTTCTTAGGGCACACTGGATAAGCTAAGCGTACGGGAGCCAACGTAACCCAAGTTGCCAAGGACGGCCCCACACGGTGCTCTGGGTTGGACCAACACTCAGAGAAGCACTGGCCCGGGGGTTTAAATAAAGATGACTCTTGAGCCGGCCGACCCAAGGGAAAGAAAAGGCTAGGTGGTAAATGGTAAAACCAATGTTGGGCCTTGCTGGAGGAGTTTTATTCAAAGTGAACTGTCAAGGGGTTCCCATTATAACACAACCGTCTAAGGAACGCAAAATCCGAAAACATAACACCGATATGACGGAAACTAGGGCGGCAAGAGTGGAACACAACACCAAGCATAAGGCCGAGCCTTCCACCCTTTACGAAGTATATAGATGCATTAATTAAATAAGAGATGTTGTGATATCCCAACAAATATCCATGTTCCAGCAAGGGACAAACTTCAATCTTCACCTACAACTAACAACACTATAAGAGGGGTTGAGCAAAGCGGTAGCATAGCCAAACAACGGTTTGCTAGGACAAGGTGGGTTAGAGGCTTGGCATGGCAATATGGGAGGCATGATAAAGCAAGTGGTAGGTATCGCATCATAGGCATAGCAATAGAGCGAGCAACTAGCAAGCAAAGATAGAAGTGATTTCGAGGGTATGGTCATCTTGCCTGAAATCCCACAAGGAAGAAGAACGAGTCCATGAAGAAGACAAACGGACGTAGATGAACGGATCCTCACAACTCGGGAACGAAACCGAAGCTAACGCGAGAAGTAACCCGGAAAGTAGCAAACAACATAGTAAAGAACCACCACATAAACATGGCATGATGCACAACCAAGTATGATGCATGTACGGTTTAATGAGGCATGGCATGGCAAAGTGCACGAGCAATTCTACAAATTAAGTGGAGCTCAATATGCAACGAGTTGCATATTTATGAAACACCACAACAAGTTATTTAGTTCGATCTCGTTTATGTACCCAACAATATTAAATGTTGTTTAGCATGGCAAGAGGTGAGGCATAACAAGACTACACCATCTCAACAATTTAAATGGGGCCGGATATAACATATAACAAATCCGGTAAATCCCCATATGCATTTATCAATTTGGTGCAACAACAATTTAAACATTTTAATTGTTGTTATCATGATGCGGATGATGTGAAAAAGTTTATGCAATTTTTTGTTAAAAGTTGACAAGAGCATTAAGAAGAATTTGTCACCGTGTTGGAAATAAAGGGGTGCCACGGCAACGATAACGGTTCTGGTAGCTCATGGAAATACTGGTGCAAAAGGAAAAATGACGGGAGCATGCAAAAGATGGTGGGGTGATTCCGGATTCTGGGTGTCCCCCGATTTGGCGACAAGGGAACGAGTGACAATTTGGACACGATGCAAACACGAGCATCTCAAAGATCGCAAGCATTCGTTCACGGACGTCGTCTCGAGGTTATACCTTCGAAGCGTGCATTATCGGAATGGATCGAGTTCGGCGGTAGGGGTACACGCGTCAAAGGAGAAGTAGTTGTTCACGGGGTCGTCGTGGGAAGTAGCCGTTCACGTGATGGTAGTTGAACTTGATGTTTGCGTTACACGGGTCTTTGGCGACGGTCGTCGTACATGGTTCGGAGTGGTACTTGTATCTTCGGACTTGTCGGTCTCGATTCCTGCGACGGTAGTGGTATACGTCTCGTTTTCGGAGAGGTACTTGGGGTCATTTGAACTTGTCGGTCTCGTCATCTCAAAGGCGTGCTAGACGTTCTTAGCAATTCCGAAGGCGACGGTAGAGGTACAAATGTTCTCGCGGTACTTGGGGCGTCGTGGAACTTGGCGCTTGGGGTATTGATAGCTCGAAGGGGTACTTGGCGGGTCTGAGGTCTCTGGCCGTAGTGGTTCTTGATGATATGGGTAGTCGAACTTGACGAAAAACGGGTCTCCTCGGGGACTTGATGCATCAGAATTCTTCGGGTTTGTAGTGGTACTTGGCGTTCGGAGTCCGAGTCTTGCGGGTGGTGTTGGTCGGTGGTGAGTAATAGCTCTGGTAGGGGGCCCGTGATGGTGGTGCTCCACACATAGGAGGATTGACCAAGAGGAGTAATGATGCTGGTCAGAGGCAAGCATCCACGCGACAGCGTGCTACAGGAAGAGAGATGGGTGGCGGAGCTCCATGGCGAGGCAGAGCCGCGAGGGGCATAGACGGGGGCGACAGGAGCCGGCGGGGCTCCTGCTGGGCGCAAAGGAACGACGGCTGCAGGCACGGGTGCTCGAGGAGCTCCTCTCCTCGAGTGCTCGGCAACAGGGACTTTGCGAGGAGGAGGCGCGCAGGAGGCAGGAGGTGAGGCGTGCAGGAGGCAGCTTGCGAGGGGCCATGGCGAGGAGGCGGACATCAGCGGCCTGCTAGCCGGCCACGGCTGGAAGCGGAGGACACCGGGTGAAGGCGCATCGGGCACGCCCAAGGGAGGTGGCTTGAGGGAGAACGAGAGCATGGGAACGAAGGAGAGGGAGGTTGCTCGGGCGCTGCTCCAAGGAAAGAGATCGAGGGAGAGAAGGAGGAGCGATGTGGGAGGGAAGTCGAGGTGGGAGGCGGCGCTGGATGAGGACAAGAGGGAGAGGGAGTGTGGCTCCCTAGTTTTCCTGGCGGCACAAGGAGGCTGACGAGGAAAAGGAAAGGATCAGGAGAGAGAGGTAGCGATCGACTAGGTAGCGCTAGGGTTAGCTGGGGAGTGGGCCTGTGAGGCCTCAGGGAGGTCAGCTGTTGGGCCTTGGGCCACTGTGGCTGCGGGGAAGGAAGGCCGACTTGGTGGAAGGGAGGCCCAGGTGGCCAGAGGCCTGGCTGGTATCTCTCTCTCTCTCTCTCTCTCTTACTCTTTTCCATATTAAAACAAAACAAAAAAAGAGGAAGAAAAAGAAAGAGAAGGTAGGGGTGGAATCTGGGCATGGGGACAATTTTCCCGGACTCTTAAAAATATGCATGGTCCGAGAAAATTAGAAGTGGCAAGATCGAAAGATATGAATTCAAACTCATTTGAGTTTAATCAAATGGATTGAACTACGGCTAGGGTTTTGAAGTGCACCAGAAATGTTGAGAATTTAGGTGGAGCTCGGGGAAGTGACAAAAGAAATTATAGGACAAGTTTGGGGACCAAACATGAAGCGGAAAAGGGCATGTGATAAATTGCAAGTGTGTTATAGGTGATTCTGAAAATGGAATATTTAGTATAGCTCCCTAATATCGGGAGTTTATGTTATCAAGAGAATCACCATGTGAATTCCCTCGGTTTAAATGGATCAAAGATCCATATGGTTTATTTAATTGAGTTAAGAAAAAGAAATGACATGATGGCATGATGCAATGCACATGATGCAATGACGAATGCAACGAACCAAACAAAACACACGACGAAATCCGGAAACCCTGGAAGGCATCCGAAGCTCCGGTCTTGGGGCGTCACAAGCATCAACCTCTGGTTTAACAATTTTGCATGCTTGAATGCTTTTTCCTTAACCTGCTATGCTTTATGCTTGCTAACCATGAGTCTTAAACCGGCATCAATCTTTTCCAGCTCCGTATTCGAAATGGCCAAACAGTTCTACGCTTGTAACTGGGTCCCTTCCCGGGTTACTGAAGAGCAGTTAGATGGATGCGTCAGAACTGGTGTTTTACCAAAACAAAGCAAAATCCACTGGAGTATTCCCGGTCCAGAAACTCCATCTACCCCAAAAGACGGTGAGGTAGTGGTATTTGTTTATCACATGAACAGTGGTTTTAAACCGCCCGGATCCAATTTTTTCTGTGATGTGCTTGCCAACTTCTAGGTCCACCCTCAAGATATTTGACCCAATTCTGTGTCGAATATTTGCTACTTTCAAGTGTTTTGTGAAGCCTATCTGCAAGAAGAGCCAATTGTTGAATTGTTCCGGGATTTTTTCTATTTGAACCGTCATACTAAATTCATAGACGGGCCCAACACTGAACTTGGCGGTGTCTCCATTCAGAAAAGGATGGATGTCAGCTTCCATCACGCCAAACATCACCGTCATCCTAAGGATTGGAACCAGACTTGGTTCTACTGTAAGGATACTTCCCCTGAAGATGAAAACCCTCTGCCGGGTTATCGTGCTCACCGGCTTACCAACACACACACCACTTCCGCAACGACTGACTGCCAAGGAATGGTCGACATACACACCACAACTCGCCAAGCTCAGAGCCTTCATGGCTAACGGTTTGACAAGAGTGGACTTTGTTCGTAGCTGGATATCTTGGAGCATTTTACTGTTAAGCCGTCACCCCGGTTTAATGTGTGAGTACACAGGGGACTTAAAAGATCCTCAACGTCATATTAATATTTAGCTAACAAAGGCTGAAGTTACTGAATCTGTTAAGAAGATGCTGAATGAACTGGAAGCTGTTTGCAGTAGGACCGGGTTAAGTCCCTTTTATACATTGAATAAACCGCCAGCTGTAAGAATTGCCTCACTCCTGCTTTGTACTTGATATTCTTAACTGTGCAATCTTTTATATCCTTTGTCCATCTTTTTAACAGGGTGATGACTCATTCTGGAAGAAGAAGCCGCAGGAAAAACCGGCCAAGACCCCTCGACCTAAGACAAAGGTTGTCAAGAGACCTGCCAAGAAAAAGGCAGCTGAGCCCATCGGCTTAAACCTTGATGATGACCTTGATGATCCGGACGTAGAGGTAGAACTTGACTCTCTTGGTTCATTTTTCATACACCTCATTGACAATGATTATTATCAGGATGACGCTGAAGGCAGCCAAGCCGATGACGCAGAGGTAATTATCCTTTCCTCCGGTTCAGGTCCTCTGCCAATGCAAAAAATCCGGCAAGCAATCTGGAAAGTAAGATTTTCTCACCCCCTAGCTCACTTGGACCCAAACTTTATACTGAAGAAACAGTAACATGAAGCTCGCCGCATGACCCAGAATAGTGGCCAAGTAGTCACTTCAGTCGGTTTACTCAACACTCCGGTTCAGAAACGTCGATCTGAGGTCTCAAACACTTCCGATACTTCTTATCCCAAGGCGGGTTATTTCCGACAACCTCTTAATCTATTTGATTCATATTATCAGGGAATGCCTCTTTCATCATCTGGCGAGTCAACGGCCACACAGCTCCCTCCTCTTAAGACTGTTCCTGGGTAAACACTTTAAATTTACTCCTTTTAACGCTTTATATTTGCGTGTTATACCGACCTTTATATCTTTTTCTTTCATAGCCAAGGCCAGACCCAGCAAGAAAGCTCGGGTAGATAAACTGTCTAATGAAAATGTGGTTATTGAACCGGAGAGAACTCCAGAACCACAAGGAACAAACGTTGATGCCATGTTTGATAACCCGCCGCCTCAAGATCATGACTTTGTTGTTGAACAAGTAGAAGTTGATGCAACAGTCCCGGCTGATAAACCGGCAAGACCGGTCCCAACTGGTGATAAACTGTCTAGTCCAGCTAAGGCTGCTAATAAACCGTCAACTCCAGTAAAGGTTGCCGGTGACAAGGAAGATGATGTTATAATTACTGGCGTTGGCCACACCACCCTTGGCAATCCTGTTGCGTTATCAAAGCATAGTGCCAAGGAGGAACTCTCTGCTATGGGCAAAGGCAAGTGGAGCACAGATTTTCAAGCTACACCCACCTCAATGCCCAAGAACTTCATTCTGGTTTCTTAAACCGGATGTACACAAACCGCGACTATGAAGCCGGTTTAGTGAATCTGATGAAGGAGCGATATAAGGTAACTTCATAACTGTTTCTCTCTTATGTCTAAGTTCAAGTACCAACTCCATTAGCCCCCAATGGCCGATTTATGATGCCAATCTAAACCGGGACTTTGCAATATCTCAACTTTGTACACCTATCCTCCAAGGGTTGGTTGATTCTTTAAAGATGAGCCGGTGCTTTCACATTGTAATCATGTAACTTTCACCTATGTAGCCCCCAAGGGCCGGTTTATCTTTCCCAGCTAAACCGGAACTTTAACCAATGTTACTTTGAGCAAACGTACATTAGCCCCCAAGTGTCAAGAATAATACTTTTATTGTGCTTGGGACTTGTAAAAATTTTCTGATAATCAAGCAAATAGGCATTAGCCCCCAAGTGCCAAGTGTATAACTTGTTATGTGCTTTGCACTTCAAATATTCACTGCCACCTCATAATATGTCCTTCTCTTATAGGCTGAGCTGAGCAAAAAGCAAGCCCAAATCGCTGATCTTCAAGAAAACATCAAATCTCAACAAGCGGAAACCTCCAAAGCCAAAGAGGAATTGACCAGTACCTTAGCAGCCATGGAGAAGCTAAAAGAAGTTTTTAATAAGGAACGGGCAGATTGGGGCACAGAGAAAACCGGATTACAAAAGGGAGCTGAAGACGCAGAAGCAGCCCTTAAACCGGTGGTCGAAGAACTGACTTTCTTAAAGCGGCAAATAAATGCCATGACCTCTGCTGTGTTTGGTAAGTATCCTCATCTGAAGCTTTTCATTATATCATCAGTTGCCGGTTTACTGATGCTTGCCATGACACAGGAACTCGCATTACCCATATGTGATCTCACATGCGGATGAAGCTGAAGGCTGCCTATATGCTGATAGAGCAGTTATATTCCGGAGCCCAACGGGCCATTTGCACCGCTGCGCATAACAAACCACTAAAGGAAACCATTGAGAAGATGTCAATGCTGCCCGCCCGGTTGGATGAGCTAAAAAGATCAGCTGCAAGGTCTGGTGTGCTGACTATGCTAATCCGGGCGAAGGCATGGATACCAGATCTTGAACCGCCAGATATAGGCAGAGGCTACCCTGGCGTAAAGGAGGATGGTTCAGAATTTAACAATGACGATTTTCGAAGGTGGACAAGGGAAATGCACCCCATAGCGAGAAAATTGGCTAAGGAAACATATCTATCTCACTATCAGCCGGTTTATGATTCTGATCAAAAAAGATATCCTACGCCAACACATGATGTAGAAGATCTTATTCCGCCAATCCGTAAGCACACCTATGCCCCTGATGTTGACCCCTCAAACCTTATAAGTGATGAAGCTGTGTTCCAAGCTTTAACTGGAATCGATTGGGCGACCATTGACTTCCATCCACTGGGTAGAGAGGAGGAAGATGCTCCAGCGCAGGACGATCCACAGCCTTCAAGGAAGCCTGGTGATGAGACATGATCCGGAGGCCGGTTTATCCTTCCGCGTATTGCCATACTTGCTGAAAACAATTATTCTTTTTGGGCATTAAAGCGCCTTGTAATAGGCTAGTTCAAAATACTTGTTCTGCTATGCCATCGTGCATATTTATGTTGCTTAATACTGTTAATCCATCTTGCTTCAGAATATATTATGTTCAAAACCGTAGCGGTGTTATGCAAACTGTTCCTGCATACAAGAAGTTTGAAAGTGTCCTGGAGGTTTACCGCTGGACGGGTCATGATGCCCAAATACATAGCCGGGGTTTATAACCAAGCCTGTACTTTGAAAATAATCAAAGATGATACATGTGATATCGAATCAAACTGTTGGTTGACCAACCTTTATATATTTAGGATGATAACCCCAATCTTGAGTACTGATAACTCCTTCCATGTTTGCCAGTTTATGATAAAACCGTACCTGGTTATAATAAACACCGGTGTATTCGTATATAATGTTGGTGACTTGTAGTCAAAAACTAGACCGGGTCAATAAGCGCCGGATTATAATTGATCATGTACTAACAACTTGTCATTGATAGCCAGCCCCGGTCAATAAACGCCGGTTTATCATAAAATATTATAAATCTCACCAAAGGAGAAAAAACTTGGTAAAAACATAAAAAGAATATGCAAGGCTTTTCATGGGCTACCAGGCCCTAAATCGAGGCTTTTCATGGGCTGCCAGGCCACTGAGTTAAACCATTTATCGAACCCTTTTAAGATGGACCTCAATCATTAACCAATCGTCGTTCTAACTTTGACAAGTTCAGGGTCTATGAGATTGACTTGTCAAACGTTCGGCGGGTCATACTAGGTTTACCTGGACGGAGTGGCTTACTTAAAAAAAGGCAGGATAACCCAGGGTTTTAGGTGAATACACCTGGCTTCCAAGCCCTGCTTGATAGCCTATTGCAAGGGTGCAAACTCTTTGTTCTTTGAGAACCAAAGAGCCCCCAAGCAACATTTGAGCTGTGCTTGGTGGGTGCCTATGTTTGAGTTGTGCTGTTGCAACACTCTCTTTGGCCCCACATGATTTCCTTTTGGCCTTAAGCCAATCAAGAGGTGTAGCTATGGTTCGAATACGACCAAGCCCCCTAGTGATTTCCTTTTGGCCTTAAGCCGATCAGGAGGCGTAGCTATGGTTCGAATACGACCTAGCCCCCTAGTGATTTCCTTTGATATGTGTGTCTTTATAAGCCATATCAATAGAACTCTGCTTTATAAACAGAAGCCCCCATATAAGCACACATGATGCAATAAAACAACAAAGACCCCGCTTTAGCTGAGGCTCCGGTTTATTATATTGACCATAATATATACATTGTCATAATTATGTACATAAGAAGAGCCTATGGCTCAAGTATAGTAAGGCCGAAGATGAGCTATATTTCACGGCTGTTGGGTCTCCTCCTACGATTTACATGAGTCTTTGTGCTCTCGAACATCGGGAAGGTAGTATGATCCGTTGTGTAAATTTTTGCTGACCACAACTTGTGCATATCAGTCTGATCCTGGATGAGCCGGAGCACCAGATTGCCTTCTTGAAAAGTTCTAGTTTTAACCCGGCGGCTGTGATAACATCGTAGATCTTGTTGATAAATCGTAGAACATGCCGCTGCGAGATCACACTCTTCATCTAACAGGTCCAGTGAGCCCTGACGTGCTTTCTGATTATCAGCTTCAACATAAGCCACCACACAGGGAGAGTCATGACGGATGTCACTAGGGAGAACCGCCTCTGCTCCGTAAACCATGAAGAAAGGCGTGGAACCCATAGATCTGTTCAGTGTGGTGTTGATACTCCATAACACGGAAGGTAACTCCTCCACCCAACAGCCCAGCGTCCGCTTTAAAGGAACCATAAGCCAGGGCTGGATGCCTCTCAAAATCTCTTGATTGGCTCTCTCTGCTTGACCATTAGATTGGGGGTGAGCCACTGATGACACGTCAAGCCGGATGTGCTCACGTTGACAAAATTCTTCCATAGCACCCTTGGACAGATTAGTACCATTATCATTTATGATTCTGTGTTGGAAACGAAAACAAAAGATCACCTTTTTGATGAATTGAACCGTCGTGGCCGCATCACACTTACTGACTGGCTCTGCCTCTACCCACTTGGTGAACTTATCAACCGCCACTAGTAGGTGGGTATTCTTGTCCTTGGACCTCTTAAAGGGCCCAACCATATCCAGCCCCCAAGTTGCAAACGACCAAGTGATTGGAATCATCCTTAATTCTTGAGCCGGAACATGAGTGCGGCGTGCAAACTTCTGACAACCGTCACACCTCTTTACCAAATCCTCAACATCAGCATGAGCCGTCAACCAATAGAAACTGTGACAAAAGGCCTTAGCTACCAAGGATTTTGAACCGGCATGGTGACCACAATCTCCTTCGTGGATCTCACACCAAATCTCTCAGCCTTCTTGAGGAGACACACAATGCTGAAACGCCCCTGTTACGTTGCAATGATGCAACTCCCCATTGATAATGGTCATTGACTTGGATCGCCGGATTATCTGTCGGGCCAAAGTTTCATCGTCCGGTAACTCCCCCGGTTCATGTACACCAAGTATGGGACTGTCCAATCCGGGATAACGTGAAGAGCCGCCACCAATTGAGCCTCTAGGTCAGGAACAACCAAATCCTCCTCTGTAGGTATCTTGACCAACGGGTTATGTAGCACATCTAGGAAGACATTAGGCGGCACCAGTTTACTTGAGAGCCTAAGTGTAACGCCCCGAGACCGTTGTGCCAGGTGTCCTCCAGTTATTCGCTGTTGTTGCCTTGTCATTCGCTTGCGGTTGCATCTTGCCATGTCATCATCTGCATTGCATCTGCATGTTTTCAAAACTTGCATTCATCCGGGGTATCCCAGTTCTCACCGTTGTCCGTTCTGAGCCCAGACACACTTGCACGTGCCCGCGACATGTCCGAAATATTATTTTATAAGTGGTCGGGAAATGTTCTCGAAATGGGATGAAAGTTGGCGTGTGGTCTTATTATAGTGTAGGTAGGCCGCCTGCCAAGTTTCATCGCATTCGGAGTCCGTTTGACACCCCAACGGTTAACTATAGCGACAATATAGTCGGTCTAACGTCGGACGTTTTCGGTCTCCAGAAACAGTCGTCGGGCCTCTCTCTCTTCTATTCTCTCAGCTCGAGCCCTTCTGCACAGCCCACAAGTTCCAATCGACCCCTCGCGTGCGTGTCCGAAACTTCTCCGGACGCGACCCAGACAGTCGTCACCGTTGGATTCGGATCATCCCCGAACATCTACAAAGCATCACCGTTTTCCTATTTGGGCTCCCTAGCCTATTTTTCCCGACCGTCTGATTTTGATCGGAGGGACGAGATAGCCCCTAAACTAACCCACTCACTATATAACTAGACCAACCCTAGATCCTAGGTAGTTTGTCCCTTCCATCCATCCCATCCGCCGCCACTCTCCTTGTTTTCAACGCCGGCCAATCCCCACTATTTTCAATCGATCTGTCCATCCAACTGCATCTCCCATTGCCAGCCTCATCTACATCCCCGCCTCCTCTTTCCTCAGTCTTCCCCGCAGCCAGCCGGCGCCCGATCCAGGATAAGTGTTATCTGGCATTTCCTCCGGTGCCTGCAATTCTGTCCAATGATTGATGAAGTCCACAAGTGCTCGGGATTTGATTGCTGTGCGAGGCGTATATTTTAACCCATGAGGTCCAAGCTCAATAGCCCACTTGGTGACCCGGCCAATGGCTTCCCTGTTTTGGATGATATCCCCCAAGGGGGCGAACTGACCACCATGATAGGATGACCCTGAAAATAATGCTTGAGCTTCTGGCTTGCCATGAAAACCCCATACACCAGCTTCTGCCAATGTGGGTTCCTCTTCTTGGACTCAATCAGTACCTCACTGATATAATAAAACCGGCCGTTGAACCGGATACTCCTTTCCAGCTCCTTTCGCTCCACCATAATAGCCACACTAACATCCCGTGCATTAGCAGCCACATATAACAACAAGGGCTCTTTATCAACAGGAGAAACAAGGGCTCTTTATCAACATAAGGATTGCCTTTCCTCCCAAACGGCTAATAAACCGGCTCAATGCTGCAACACGACCCGCCAGCCGCTGAACATCGTTAATACAGGCCGGTTTAGCCACAGACATAATAGTTGTGATCTTCTCCAGATTAGCTTCAATGCCCCCGTTAGACACCAGAAAGCCCAAAAGCTCGCCTGGCGGTACACCAAAGACACATTTGGCCGGATTAAGCATCATCTAATAAACCCGGAGGTTATCAAAAGTCTCCTTTAAGTCATCTATCAATGTTTCCTCCTTTCTGACTTCACCACAATATCATCCACCTAAGCATGAACACTACGCACAATCTGATTATGAAGACAATTCGGTACACAACACTGATAAGTTGCCTGGGCGCTCTTGAGCCCAAAAGGCATAGATACATAGCAGAAGGCTCCAGAGGGAGTTATGAAAGCTATCTTCTCCTGGTCCATAACTGCCATTTTCATCTGATGATAACCGGAATAAGTGTCCAAAAAACACAAACGGTCACAACCCGCCATAGCATCAATGATTTGATCAATACGAGGGAGAGCAAAGGGATTAGTTGTTCAGGCCTTGTTCAAATCTGTGTAGTCTACACACATACGCCAAGTGCCATTTTTCTTAAGTACCAGCACCGGATTAGCCAGCCACTCAGGGTGAAAGACCTCCACAATAGACCCTGCTGCCAAGAGCCGGGCTACCTCCTCACCAATAGCCTTGCGCCTTTCTTCATTAAGAGTGTGCTTAGCGAGTTTCCTCGGTACACCTGGCATGTCAGAAGGCTTCCATGCAAAGATGCCCCGGTTCCTACAGATGAACTCGATGAGCGCGCTTTCCTATTTCGGATCCAGGTTAGTGCTGATGCTGAACTGCCTGGATGAATCGCCAGGAACAAAATCGACCACCTTAGTCTCCTTAGCGGATTTAAATTTCAAAGCCGGATCATGCTCTGTAGTTGGGTTTTTCAGAGAAGTCATATCTGCCAGATCAACATTATCTTTGTAAAACTTCAACTCCTCTGTTGCACAAACCGAATCAGCATAGGCCACATCACCTTCTTCACATTCCAAAGCAATCTTCCGGATCCCACGCACTGTGATGGTTTCTTATGACCCGGGATCTTAAGCTGCAGATAAACATAACAGGGCCTTGCCATGAACTTAGCATAAGCGGCCGTCCAAATAGGGCATGATATGGGCTCTTGATTTTCACCACTTCAAAATTCAATGTTTCTGATCTTGAATCATGATCATCTCCAAAAGCAACCTCTAGTGCTATCTTACCAACTGGGTACGCCGACTTACTAGGCACCACGCCATGAAAGACGGTGTTCGACAGTTTAAGATTCTTATCTATCAATCCCATGCGGTGGAAGGTTTCATAATAAAGGATATTGATACTGCTTCCTCCATCCATGAGTACCTTGGTGAACTTGTACCCCCCAACCTGAGGTGCCACCACCAATGCAAGATGACCCAGATTATGAACCTGGGGTGGATGATCCTCTCGACTCCACACAATGGGTTGTTCAGACCAGCGCAGATAACGGGGCACTGCCGGTTCAATGGAGTTTACTGCCCTTTTATGAAGCTTCTGGTCGCGTTTACACAAACTAGTGGTGAAAACATGGCACTGCCCACTATTCAACTACTTTGAATTACTCTGATAACCCGATTGCTGATGCTGCTGACCCCCCTGATGATTGTAACCGCCCTGGTTACCCTGATTGCCTTGATTTCCATTTCCAGTTTGATTGCCTTTAAATCCTGAACCGGAGCTGCCTCCGCCATAACCCGTCCCATGAGGACCGCCTCCTGAACCGCCGGGCGGTCCCTGGTCGTAGTGGAAAGAACTTGAATTTTTAAACTCCCGCATGGTAAAACAATCCTTCCAAAGGTGCGTAGGTGGCCTCTCTCGTGACCCGTGCTTTGGGCAAAGTTCATTTAACAGGTGTTCAAGATTGGGACCTGAACCTCTACCCCGCTGGGGTGGTTTACCCTTGCGGCGCTGAACATTATCCTGGGTGTTGGTCTTAGCCACAAAATCCAAGTTGTTATCTGCCTTGCGCTTATTGTTGTTCTCATGAGCCGTCGGGTTATATGCTGCTACCCCTTGGCACTGCCATTCTTCTTTCCCATCCCCATCTTTTCATCCTCAGACTCAGGGTCCTCGGTACTGTCTGAATCGGCATACTTAACCAGAGCTGCCATAAGCGTGGCCATGTCATTGCAGTGACGCTTGAGCCTTCCCAACTTAAGCTTCAAGGGCATAAACCGACAATTGCCTTCCAATGTTAAGACGGCCGTGTCAGCATTGATGCGGTCTAACGAATGCAGGATAGTTGAGACTCGCTTTACCCAATGGGTTGTGGACTCCCCCTCCTCTTGAACACAGGCAGCTAAGTCCACAATTGACATGGGTTGTTTGCATGTGGCATTGAAATTCTGGATAAACCAACTTTTTAACTCGGCCCATGATCCAATGGAGTTAGCTGGTAAGCTTTTTAACCAAGTACGAGCTATCCCTTCCAACATCATGGTGAAGTACTTAGCACATGCCGCATCATCCATGTCCAGCATCTCCATCGCCATCTCATAGCTCTCAACCCATGACTCAGGGGGTAAATCGGCAGTGTAATTGGGCACCTTACGAGGACCCTTGAAGTCCTTAGGTAGCCACACGTTACATATGGCCGGGGTAAGACACGACACCCCCAAAGAACTGAAAACCACACCTGGTTCCACTGAAGTAGTTGGACGAACCGGAGTAAGCAGACGGGCCGTGCACTGCACTGCTAACTCGGCTTCTTGACGCGCTCTACCGTGATCCACCACATCCTGGGCATTAGCACCGCCGCCCGCCGGGTTATGACCTCGCGGTGGGTTACGGTTTCTCGCACTACTTGATACGGCCGGTTCATCAATATGCCTGCTGCCGCTCCGACTTGGACGAGGGGTGCGTGGTGGAATGAATCCTCTTGCGAATGTGGGAATAAGCCTGCTGCTGAGTCAAAGCTGTCTGAAGGAGCTCCCTAGCCCGTCGTGTTTCAACTACTACTGGAGACTCTCCATCGATCGGGAGAGCTGCCAATCCTGAAGTGGCGGCAATGATGTTATCCAACGGGTTAGAATAATGACCCGGAGGCGTTGAAACGTGTTGTGTTGGGACATTGTTCTGACGAGGCGGATCCTTCACGCGTGGCTGAACCAGCGCCCCTGTTCCAGGCGCCTCCACCCAGTTTACCACTGGCTGGTTGCTGGTGCCTGCTCCTGGTGTGTTAAAGAGGTTCCTTCCCCTGTAAACCGGCGGCAAGTGAGACCGGTACATTGTCCTCATGACATCATCTGACACACTCTGATCCAGCATAAGCCGATAGGCCTGTGCCTCTAATCCGGCCCTCTCAGCGGCCATCCTGGTATTCTCCGCTGCCAGATCTACATTAGCTTGAGCTATATGATCCTTGCTTGTGCCTCTAATCCGGCCCTCTCAGCGGAAATTTCCATGTTATGCCGATCCTGATTTGCCGCGTCAACCTCAGCTGCTAGAAATGTTGCCAAAGTGTTGAATAAATCAGACAAAGCCTCAGCCGGCGGTGGAGCAGAGCCCCTGCCCCGGCTGGTGTTGCAGCTGCTGAACCGGAAATCACTGTTGCGGTGGTAGAAGAGTGTCGCACTGATTGTGTACCGGCCATGAAGATCTCAACTCGGCTCGGCGGATCAAAGAGGTCCGGAATACTATCGCCATCGGAACCACCACTAATCCGGCCATCCTGCAGCTGATACATCGACTTGGTCTCTCCGATTGAAGACTCTTCATCAGAGTAGACGACGATTTCGCCACCAGATACCGATCTATCCTCAGATTCTGCTCCGTGGATGACTCCCACGAAGGCATGCTTTACGGCAGCCTGAACTCGGGCAGGTCTTGCACGCTGAGTCGTCTCAATGATGTCGGTGCAGACGTCCAGCTCAGGGCCCGGTACGCCGATCTTGCCAATGAAGACGTGTATTCCGCCAAAGGGGACCCGGTACCCGTACTCGATCGAGCCGGCCTCAGGGCTCCAGCCTACATCGTCGATGTAGAGCTTGCTGCGACGACTCTTGGTCATCCGGCCCACAACATATCCTTTGAGTCCTTAAAAGCTTCCCTTCAAGAACTCGAAACCATCATGCGATTGCCCCGCGGTGGGTGCCAACTGTCGTGGAATTGTAACGGCAGATATCCTAGTGAAAGGACTTAGTCGTGGAGACATCGCAACGGGTTAGCTTGAAGGGTTTAAAGCGGACAAGGGACACAAGGGATTATACTCGTTCGGCCCCTTACGGTGAAGGTAAAACCCTACGTCCGGTTGTGATGGAATTGCTAGGGTTTCGATGACCAGGGAGCGAATCCGCTTTGCCTGGCTCTTGAGTTATTGTTTGTTTTCCCTAATCTGCCGCCGGGTCGTCCCTTTATATACACAGGTAAACGCCCGACGGTTTACAGAATCCCGAGGCCGGATCATACACGTGCCCGGCTCAGTTTCTACCTTTCCTTGCTTTACAATATAAGTTACATATCATATGGCGGTTTATATCTACGGGCCCTAATCCGCCTTTGGGCCCTGGGCTTTTACGTAGATCTCCTCTGTAAAGCGTCATACCTCTTGTCGTCATGGGCTTCAAACATGACTAACTCCTTGTGGGCATAACCCGGCCCCTCATGGCCGGTTTATACTTAATAGTAATATCCCCAACAGTGTACGATAGGTAGACAATCACACACATTTAGTTTTCCCGCATCGTATGTGATAGTGTCTGACATCACACACGCTTTGCAAACGGCAACTGTGTGCATTGTTACACATGTTTCCTCCCCGTGAACCGTGTCGCATTATGATGTATATCGCACACATTGTGCTTTATTAACATTGTGCGCTGTGATGACCTGCACACCGTAATTTCACCCTAATTTAATTGCTGCTATTTAAAATTGTACCTAATTTAAACTTGAAAGTAGGCTATAGCTTTATTCATATCCATCAGGTTCAAACAACCAATGCATTATTCGATTCATAGCTACATATGTTTAAGAATTACATAAGCACCAAATAAAGAATGATGAACCAGGGTTCTATACTTGTATTATTACAGATGGTAAAGAAACAGGCGACAAACATTCCGGTTGCTGGACAAGGTGAAGAGGAATGGCCCTATTGTGCTCTCCTGGATACAGAAGGCATGCATGACTCTAGTCCAACCCCTTGTGATGGCCGGCCGCCAATCATGTAGTTTGAGAGGTAATCTTGAGTAAACTGCTTCAGGATCCACCGTAAAATAAAAAAGATTCAGACATTGTCATCTAACACAACTCATTATGGGCAGTAAAAAGAAGGCTACATGTTTCTTACTTACCATCCTTTAGTTCACTGTTGTCTTGCATAAAGTGTAAACAAATAGTTCGATTGACATCTTTTAACCCATTTTAATAACAATCTTTATCAGTTTCCTCACTTGATGTTGGTTCATGAATATCTCATTGCCCCATACGCAGAAAGGGTCGAAGTGTGGATCTTTGGCAATGATATATGTACCTAAAAGCACCAAGTTAATATTAGAAGCTAATCAACAATTGAAAAATGATGTAGTACAACACTCCCTCCATCCCATTATATAAGGTTTTATTACATGTATATCTAGACATCATCAGAACATTAAGGTAACACTCTTCCTTGTTGCTATGTAGCCTGGGATTGCATATTTAGTCATTCAGTACAATGCATGTTGCTATGTAGCCTCAGATATATTAAATATGGCCCTAGTTAACCTACTTATAAATGGGTTATAGATATATTCAATGAAATGTCCGATTCGATGATTAATCCCTTATCAGCCCCATGCTGTATGGTACCAGCTACTAATATCCTGAACAGTGAGTACATATAAGCAATGTGATGAAACTAACCTCGATGGAAAACAACACTATTCTCAATATTGTCCTACATGAGTACATATAAAGGCATGTTAAGCACAACAGGCTAAACATCAACCAAATATATCCCTGGTAGACAACATAATCTACAATGATAGCTTCAGTGTGCAGGCTTAAGCACGCTAGTTAAGCAAAACAAGAAGTGGAAAGGTGTGTTAACGACATTAGGCATAACATTTAGAAACAAGCAAATAGTCATTCAAACTGGTATTGTGCAGGTCTAAAGTACACTAGTTATTGATATAAAATGAAAAGGCATGTTAACTGCAATATCCTTAACAACAACCAAATATCGTAATTCATAGTGGTATTGTTGAAACAGTTATTGATGAAATTGAACTGCACGGAAAATAATTGCACATATAGTGCATCACATTGTGAAGAACTAAAATAAACAAGTCATAAGGCCATCTCTAGCACTACAAAAAAATACACTTCCGTGATAATACGTGTTTGTCATAGTAGGTCATGTTTCCTGTCGTGCATGTACATCCATGACAATTTTATGACAGAATCAAGATAGTCATACCTATGTTGTCATACAAGTGTTCCATGACATTACCAAAACTGTCATCACAGAAGTATCCACTTCCATGACGATAAATCACGCGTCAGAGAAGTGCTTTCTTCAAGGGTGACCGACACGTGGCATGCACCGTAACGGGTCGCCGTTAAGCTATCAGGTTCCAGTTTGGATCTGATACCCGTTAACAACGCGGACCAATGGGCATTTTCCACTTGTAAAATCATCATTGGCTGGAGGAAACACGTGTCTGCTCCTCGGTGGGCTAGATGCCGTCCGTCCATTGGAGGAGACATGCCTATGATACATCGACACGTGGCAGGGCCCAACAGAGGCCCATATAGGTGAGAAAGGCCGGCCCAGTCAAAGGCCCATAGTACTTACTCAGGTACTAGTGGGCCAGCCCAATAACGGCCTGTTTAATAAAGGCCCATTTACGGCCCGAAGCCAGATCTGGCCCGTTAATTGTTCGCCGAATATTTGGGCCCAATTACAGACCAGTGACTTTCGGCCTCTTAGATGCCTGATGTAGACATGGGCCCATTTTAGACTGGCGTGTATTTCAGCCTGGGAATGGCCCGTGCTGCCCATGGGCCATATATTGTCCGATGCGACATCCGGCCCACTAACGGCCCGTGATAAAGGTGGCAACAGTTCAGCCCAACATGACTTTGGATCTGTTAAAGGCATGTCGTATAATTTGGCCCGTTGATTCCTGTACTAAGCTTTTGACCTCTTAAAGGCCCATGATATCAGTGGGCCAACTAAGGCCCGTGATATGTTTCGGCCTGGTAACGGCCCGTCATATAACTGGGACAAAAAGGCCCGATTTACATTACAGCCTGCTGAAGGCCCGTCGATGACTAGTGAAAATTAAGGCCCAACATGCATTTCAGCCTGCTAATGGCCCATGGTTTCTTCTGGGCCGTAACAGGCCAGCAGTATATTCAGCATGTTAATGGCCCAACGCTACATGGGCCAAACTAAGCACTGGGTCCACAAAAAGGCCCAACTAAAATTTGGGCCGAATATAGGCTGTAGTAAGTTGTGGGCCTGGCGCAAATTGTGAAGGCCCCAATGGCCATTGGGGCCCAAGAATGATGTAGGCCGGCCCAATTGTGGCCCGCTAAAAACTAGGCCCGATAGAGGCGAATGTTTCGTCCCGGTCGACTACATCATATTTTTTTCAGATAGGGAATGATGGAAGTAACTAGTAGGAATTAAGAACAAACCTACTCTATACAATAAAGAAATTATGGCATAGTAACTTAGAATAAACCTACACTATACAATAAAGGATTTATGGTATATTACATCCTGGGCATCAAAGTTTGCCACCAATGATCATAAAGAGCAACGAAGAAGCAGATTACAAAAACTGGGCACCATTGCAGCGTAAAAAATTAATATTGAACCGATACCACTTCAAGACAGTTCAAGAAACATTAGCCTTGCGTGGGAAATGTTGTGCAAGCTGCTGAGCAAGGATGTGAGACCGGCCTAGCATATTGGGAATAGCTTCTAGGTGTAGTTGTTTAGTAATGAGGTACTCATTGGTGTTCTCCGCAATCTTTCTTAGAGATAGGACTTCAAGTCGAAGTTGAGTTGCGGAATGCCTTTCTGCTAGAACTTGGGACTAAAGAAGTCAAAGTGATTCAGACAACTAATTCTGTGAGCTGGTCTGACTGCTAGTCTCAAGTAACTTGAACACCGCATCAAGACAAGACTTTGCGGTTGTCTCGCTATCTTCAAGATGTTTTGCCTTCTTTGCTGCAATATATGTTGGTTTTGTCTCACAACCTTCAGTAGACTTGTGCATGCTATCAGGCATATCACCCTGAAACAAGTAGAGAGATGACATGTTTTCCACGTGTATAAACAAAGATGATAATTGTGCTATCAATTCCATCCAATTTCAAATTAGAAAATAAAGAGTAATTTCAAAATATCATTAGCATAAATTGGCATTGTTCATAATGCGGGGAGCTTCACCACACTACTGGATTACCATGTCAACATAACAAGCATAGATGAAGGGCAAAGACAATCATTGTATCTATTCTGGTTAATGTGCATGGCACGTTGTTCATATCATCAGCCACATCGGTAAGATAGAACAGGAGATGACAAGGTGCAAACGTGGGCTACTTCACCACACACTAGATTATAGATCAACAAAATAAGCATACATATAGGGAGTATTGAGTAATGTGCATGGTATGAATAAGGAATTTGGTTTTACAAGTAAAATTTGGAACTTACGGTTCTTGCGAACATGCATTTTAATAGAAATAACAAACTAAACAGAGTAAACGATAGGGAGTACGAGCAAATTAAATAGCAGTTGAGGATAAAGGCTTTAGAAGGACTGACTTACATTAATAGTGAACACCGGCTTTATAATGCCCTTCTCCATGTCAAGGGAAGGATAACTCAAGAATTTCAGCACAACATCTTCTTCATAAGCATTGCCTGTACACTACATTTTGTAGAGAGTAATTATAGATATGATAATACTGGAAGGGATAGAGGATAATGAAGATAAGATGCAGATTGATGCTACATAATCAACTACCAATCCCTGGAAGTACAAGTGTTACAGGACAAAATGTACGGACAAGAGCAATGGGCTACACTTCTGCACTGGCATTGTCTGTGTATTCAAAATTTTGGTAAGTTAAAATATAGATCTGATATTTTCTAGTAAATGGTGGGCGAGGGAGATAAGATGCAGAATGCTACACAATGAACCAATCCATCTTCCCATAATACAAGAGTGTTTTGAACACTGGTGTACTGTACAAAACGTTCTTATATTAGGTAACACAGGGAGTAGCTGTTAATGTAAGTACAGTGATAGATGACGTTCAGTCCTTACAAGAGTAATGCAGAGCTAAACCTCTTCAAAAGCATTGGGTTGATTCTAAATTTATGTAAGAGTCCATACGGATCTTATAATGTCCACCAAATGGATGATAACGAGGCTAACATGTGCAGTGATGCTACATAATCAAATAGCTATGAAAGCAAGTATGGTCATACAGGGCAAGAGGTACTCACAAGAGTAATGCAGTGTGTAGTATAGTTGTGAGGTTCCATGGTCCCTTGAGAATGAATGTTCTTCTTCTAATAGTTTTTGTACAAGTGAGAAGTTAAGGCAAATGCAGAAATGTAGTTCAAATTGTGATGTGATATCATAGACAGTACCTTACGCTGGAGACGAGACCAATGTGTAACAAGATTATTCTAGTCACTGTCGGATAAATGTAGCACCGTAGACTTTACAGAAATTTCGTTTAGACGCTTGTCATCAAAGTGTGCTTACCTCAAGTAGGAACGATACTTCATCAACGAGTGCTTGAAAAGCGCAACCAACCCTTGCTCGTCTTGACAATCCAGTTTGGTTCTCGCCTATTTAAAAGAATGAAATCTTGTGTCTTCTGTCAGCAGAAACATATGTAGTAATTACCATGAATAACATTAGTACATTACTTATGCGTAAGTTGCGGAGGAATATTGGAAATTGTTCTGTGTCTGTGGTATAATCTTTCCATGAAGGAAAGATCCGCACAAAGTTACTGACAACACATATAAGCATCGTCTTCTAAACTGGGAAGAACTAGAACAAGGGTCCTCTTTGCTGTAATTGGGGCTCTCTCTGGTTTCAAAAGGGATTTGGAAACTGGATTTGGTGTACTCTTTGTTGGAATGGGGGTTTTGCGTCGTAGAGCTAGTGCTATGTCAACTGGCATCATCATACTGTTTGCTGCAGTTGGGGTCTGCTGAGTTGGGGCATTAGAAATGACCAGTGTAGTAGGGCTAGAGTCTGCTAGAGTTGGGTTGTTTTGTGGGTCAGGTGATATTGCAACTACACCTAATGGGCTGTTCGAATTATCAGGTGTCTTTACCTTTTTCCAAATACATTGCTCGTGTTCCTCCGCCATCAGCAATCGCCCTCTTCCTTCTAAACGTCTGATACAGAAGAACAACATTTGAATGGATAAATATGGTATGATGACAGATGGAATATGTATTGAAAATGGATAGGCAGGGCATATTCACATACACGATGTGTAAACTAAGCTAATGTGTGTGCAAAAAAGTAGAAGGACTGCAAAGCATCAGTTGCAAGATATGCGCGACCAATATAACCTTGGAAAGTTAGAGAAAGCACCTTGATGGGTGAATAAGATTGGGCATTTGCCTCTGACTCCTCCACTAGGGAGCTACATTGACTTAGGTCTCCCTCTAGCTCAAAATCATTGTTAGGATAATATTCTGAGCATGAATCTGTAGGTGGAGAGCGTTTGCATTGCATTGCATCAAGACTTGATTTTAGTCCCTTAATGCCAAGTTTGACAGCCATGGCATTGTTATTCTTTATTCTTTTCATGCGCGCAAGCTTGTAATCATTATGGTGCTGTTCAGAATCTGAGATTAATGTAAACATAAAAAGTAGTCAGATTATCTATGGAATGCATTGCGGATTCAACTCGAAGAGTGTCTCCCTATAAACACCTGCATATGCAAAGTTCACCCCCAACTGTGCTAACCAGACCACACACAGAAATACACACCTCTTATGTCTCTATAACAGGAAGACACACATTTCAAAACTGAAGTCGGAACATTATAATCATATCAAATTCGTATTTGAAGAAATAAACTAAGGAATTATGAGTGGCATAATGTTTAGCTTCAAGGGTGGAGTGCTGGTAATGCGACCCAAAGCAAGTAGGCAGATTGTATTCCATGTAAAAGATCGTAGTCCATGTAAAAGCTGGAAATGACACTTTCTTTCTATACAATGCAGTGTACATTGCCCACACATGATGGAAGAGATCACACAGAGAAATACTATTCACTCATGTCTACATTCCAGTATTTTGAAACAGGGTGGTCCACCCTAAAAGAATATTGACAACAAATATGACAAGGCAAGCATAGATGTAGTGAATCAATCATTTACTTGTGAGCTTACTAGGACAAGTATGCAGAATTGTAACTACAGTAAGAGACCGTCAAAAATCTGAATCAAGAAGTTTGTCTAGCACTTATTGTTTGCAACTAATCGACATGAATAATTGGATATCATATCGAATGAGTAAGAAAGACAAGTAAAATTGTCAACAAACATGGCCTGCAGTAGTAATCTGGGGAAATGTCACTACGACCACCAATCCAAAATGACTAGTGTCTGTTCCTAGGGCCGGAATTTTGAAACCGTGTGAACTTTACAGGTACTAAAGATTACTGAAATACGTCTGAACCATTAAGTGTAGGTAGCACTCAGCACACAACAAACCCTAATGACAGTCCTGCCTAATGAGTACTAAATCAATTAGAAAATGGGTGATGAGGAGTGGCTGCTGAGTGTTGAGGACGTATCTTAGGATAAATCGGGATGGCTTAGTGGGTGCTGCACGCCTGAGTCCTGAACGAACTGGGAAGGTAGGCACGGCGGCGCTCCCGGACAGCAGTGACACTGTTGGGTGAGAGACTCCTGACCTCCTAGTAGTCCGGCGTCTCCTCCTAGCTAGAGTCATGATGTCCGGGGACAGCAATTCGCCGGCGAGGCATGTGGCTGGGGGCGAGTAGAGATCAGAATTGCATAGCAGAACCGAGGGGAATCGGGGCCTGGGCCGACCCAAAATCACAGGGTGGGCCGCGGCCCACCGTGGGCACCCGGTTTTTTGAAACTAAATTAGGAACATTTAGCTGACCAATTAAACTACTCTGTTTTAATAATATCAGATTCATATTTGAACAACTAAGCTTGTTTTGCTTGATGGGTGGAGCAGTGCTATTATGACACGAAGCATGTATGTAGACCGTATAGTGATCATAAAAGGGGGAAACCCTAAGCATTTTTTTGGCAAAAGAGGGTTTCCCCTCCGACTTATATTAAAGAAACGACCACGGAACCAACATGATCAATTAAACCCTATTATGACTGTGCCATGGCAGATTTAAAGCTGCAAACCAGAGAAACGCTATTTAACATCCATTGTTTGCTTCGAACTAAGAACTAAATTCTAAGAGCTGAAAAGAAATTATAGTAACCAAGTTATGATCTATTTTCTGGTTGAGATCAAAAAGTTGAGGAGACATGAAGTACCACCTCTCTTGCAGCGCCGTGTAGGCATCGGGAGTGCAATGGCTGTCAGTGGCATTGAAGCAGATCTGCGACGGTAGACGGGTGCATCTGGGGATAAGTCCCGTTGTGGTGGAAGAGAAGGTCATGTGAACGGCCCCGACAAAGAGATGACGTCACTGATGAAGCAAGAGGACGCGATGCAAGTGTCTTAGTCCATCGCCGTGGATGAGAAACGTCCATATCTAGCAGTGGACGACGCGGTCTTGGTAGGCGCTGCGGCATGGTGGAGGACGGTGGCGATTGATGGGGTGGAGGACGGCGGCAATGGATGGGGTGGCGGACAGAGGAGGCTAGTGTGGGGTTGGTGTTCTAGCACGAACGGTGTATGAATGTGAAAATGGAGGGAGAGGTACGCGGAACCATGTTTTTGGGACACGCCTGTCTGAAATATGGGAAAGTTACGAACTTAGCCCCCGTTTAAAATTTGGACGTCTCGTCGGTTGGGGATAGGATGGTAATCTCGCATCTCGCCAATATTTCCCCAGAGTGATTTCGGGCGAGGAGAGGGTGTTTTGGCGCCCATGGTTAGCGCCCATGGTGTATGAATGGGGCTGACAGGTAGGGCGGTTGTGTCACGTCTGAGTTATGTTACAAACCTGCACCTATTGAAAATATTTACCTACATCGATTTCAGCCGAGTCGAGTTTGTTTTGCCGCCCACCGTGTATGAATGGGGAAATGGAGGGAGAAACAGAGGTCTTCCGGACGAGCTTGAATCAAATGTGTTTTGCGGCCCATGTTTGGCGCCCACCATGTCGGAATGGGCTCAGAGGAGGTCGAGTCACGTCTAATTGAAGTTACTAACCTAGACCTATTGAGAGAAGTGGAAATCGGGCCGATGGATTGTTTGTGTAAGGGGTAGACAGTAATTTTCATCTCCCAAACACTTGGCTTTGCGCATCCGACATGGGAGTGGACATTTTCCCGCTTCTTTTGAATGTTGGGACAATAAGCATCCACGTTTACGCTGGCAACTAAATTCGAATCCATTTTGTATTCCTATACGAATCTTTATGAATCATTCTATGTGTTTTTGTATATCTTCAAAAGCACGACAGCGGTGTATTCCACTATCATATATGAATATGATTTACAAATGCTGATACTCAAATTCAGAAGC
Source organism: Triticum dicoccoides (assembly GCF_002162155.2). Classification (NCBI taxonomy): domain Eukaryota; kingdom Viridiplantae; phylum Streptophyta; class Magnoliopsida; order Poales; family Poaceae; genus Triticum; species Triticum dicoccoides. Next base: position 324,945,024 of record NC_041390.1, read on the forward strand.
TAGAATCCAGTTTAAGGTGAATTCGAATATTTGGAACACTTTATGTCCAACTCAAATGTCACACACTTCATAATGTGTACTCCCATTTAGATATGTACACAAGCGATGTATCAAGATTCAAATACTGAGTCAATCAACAAAGAATGTACATAACTAATAGACATATAAACACTTATAGAGTATATGGATCAATAATATCAACTAACATACATAAGCCAGGCCGCTATACTTTTTTTGCTAGAAGAGCATCCTTTTTTCAGCAAAGCTAGTACATCATCTTGGCCCTTTCCGATGCGTGCCACTTATGGTCCATCTATACTACTATTATTGCTGAATGCACATTCAGCCCGATTGGCATATTTGTAGGTTTGGCACAACAATCAAAATGAAATGTCTCCGAGTCTTATCAATTAATACAGAGTTGTGCTAAAATAAAATTACAAACCAAAAAACACAAACAATTATTACATGATCTCTAAAACAAATGGTTTGATTGATTACATGAACAAACAACACAAAGGTTATTCAACGATGGAAAGAACATTTCACCTATGATTTACCAACTGGGAATTTAATTTCCTTTTTTCCTTCAGGAGCTTTACAATGCAGTCAGTCTCAGCTTGCTTCGTTTTGAAATCCACCAAATATTTAATGGTTGTCTTGAGTACTGCTTGTGATTGTGTTGTTTGCTTCCTCAACTTGTCAACTTCATCTCTAAGTGCAGAAGCAGAGTCTCTTTCTACCACTAGTTTAGCCTCTAGAGCATCAATAGTTGGCAATTCATGATGCACGATTGGGTCGGTGCCTCTTCTGTGGGATGATACAAAGTCCACGGGGACCTCGCTCTTTGATCTTGGGCTAACCTGTTTTTCCATTAAAGTTTCGATTGGATTCCGAAATGTTGAAGTTAGCAAAACATCTCAACTAGAAGTTATAACAGTAACCCAGTTAAACAAACAAGGAATTAAAGAGTTTCAATTGGATGTTGAAAAGTAGTTATTAACATCATTCTAACCGGTTGTTGTTGCAGTAGCAAAGCAGTTAAACAAACAAGTTTTGCAAAAGGTACCTATTGTGGAATTGGAGTTTCTCTTGGATCCTAAAAAGTTGAGTAGCCAGTAATGTGATTAGAGCAACCGGTTGCAGCAGCAAAGCAGTTAAACAAACAAGTTTTGCAAAATGAACCTATTGTGGCATTAGAGTTTCTCTTGGGTCCTGAAAAGTTGAGTACTGAATAACTTGATTAGAGCAACAAGTTACTGCAGCAAACCTGTTACACAAATATATTTTTGAAAATGTACCTGTTGTGCAATTGGACATCCAAATGGATCCTGAAAACTTGAAGGTGGTTAGATGATTATAGCAACAAGTTACAACAGCAAACCAGGTAAACAAGGAAGTTTCTGAAAACATACCTGTTGTGCCAACGGAGTTTCAGTTTGATCCTGCAAACTTCAATGTAAGCAATCAATAAATAAAGTTTTGCAAGAGCCATAAGAAACTAGCATCAAACTAGTAAAACTAACCAGTTTTGGCAATGTAGTTAATTACACATGAACTATTAAAACTAACAAGTTCTTGGCAACATATTAAAGTAAAAAGTCGGTACCGTTTACCAGCAACACAGACATTTGTAAATTTCTTTGAGGTAAGAAAAATGATTCCAACACATATATAAGTTAAAAAGACAGTGTCCCTCATATAAACCTGATAGTTGTCTATCTATGAACATGCAAAAATTACTAGTGCTACAAGTAATAACAGAAAACCATTTAAACATTCAGGGTATCAGAACGTAAATTACACATGAATTCTGCTGCACCCTAGAAGTACATATGACCAGCTATCTATGTGCTTAAGTAGCTATTTAAGTTCAGGCAAACAGGTAATTCTTAACAGTAAGTATCGACCACATAGATAGGCGCAGTCTATAATAGGATTAATAGACTATGGCTTTATGTAATCAGTAGCAAACTAAGTTAAGCCAAGCAACGTAATTAAACAATTTTGCAATAAGTGGCTAACTAAAATTCCGAGAAAGAGGTAACTGAACTTACGCTAGCTCTTTGTACGGGCACACTGCAACTTATTTTTCGCTTACAAGGTTCTACGAAGGAGTCCATGGAATCAATTGCTTGGATACGCAGTCCCAATACTTCTTTCTTCCCACACTGCATTGGTAAGTCGAATGGTTAATCTGGTAAGATGGTGCATCCTTGATATGTTATATGAGGACGTGTAGTCAGACTAGTTGTAGCCACACACATCATACTGGCTTTTACTGTATATTTCATGCGATTACATTTGGCATATCGAGATCTAATCAATCTACAATAGGATGAAAAGAATGACATCCTTCACATTATTGGCGAACTCAGTTAATAGAAACAAGCAATTCAACCATTCTGTGGGAAAATAAAAAGCGCCACTGGAATATTTTTCACTACCCCAATCATACACGCAAAAAGGGACGATGCCACCATAGGGGCTGGTATGGGCGGCTGCCTCGGGTGGCTGGAAATTGTGCACCTAGTTTGAGTCGTCTAGGTTGGCCCAAGCTAGTTTTGTTCGTCCCAACGCACGAGGAGGCAATGTAAAAAAGGAAGAAAAACGTTTCAATTTGGATGGGCCAATAATGTAAGTGCAAGGTAGGCCCTATAGTAGGCTCGCGGCCCAATTGAGCGCCTCCCATATCGATCGACAGCAAGAAAAATCCCAATTCGTTTGCTCCAGCCTCTAGTCTGGTTCGTTCCTAACCTAGCCGCCGTTGGACAGACCGACACATCACTTCCTTGCGCCCTCGTTGGAGGGCGGTCGCCGGGCTTCAAGCGAATGGAAGAACAAGAAGATGAAGATCCAACCGTAGGTGTAGCCTGCATGGGAGGCAGCGGCGGCAGCACGGGCATAGCATCGAGCTTGTGCAAATGGACAGTCCCAGCTTGCAAGAGCAGCATGCGCAACGAGCAGGTACATCACATCCCTGATTATATCTAATTCAACTGTTCAATTTCTGGCCAATAGTGAAACCTGACGGTGTTGTAAAACTGCTTGTATGTGGGGAATCTATGAGAAAATGAAACTAATTTCTGCTTATTTTATAACTCCCCAATCATTACTGAACTGACCGAATCTGATGTATCTAATCAAGTTTCCGGTGCAAACATACAAGCTCATGTTGTTCTTGAGCCTAAAGTGTCTAAGGAATAGACTGCTAATGAAGGATTTGATGCAAACATTTTACATGCTCATTGTGATGAACATATAGTGCCTAATGAGGGATCTAATGCAAGCATTTTGCAAGCTCCCATTGAAGGATTTAGTGTCTAATGATGATCTGATATGTTGAGAGAGACATAGAGATTTGCAGCAATTGATGACAAGCAAATTATAGTACATTTTCATGGCTTGAGAAAATGTCGAGGCCATCTACCAGAAAGTCCCCGTATCATGACAACTTAGCATAAATACTTTTCTAATATGTTGTTTGAAACTATTGGCATACTTGTGTAGGATAGATATATTGATATGCAGTTTGCGCACTGGTTATAGGTGTAATCACACTTTGATATTTTCAACTAGAGAATGAATAATTCAAGAAGGTACAAACGATGTTAGTAGTCCTTGTACACCATGTTGCATTTTGTGTTTTTTGGTTCTTACATCATTTAGTGTTTTATAATCTGAACTACTTTGGATCATTAGCTGGTTTTCAAAGTGCATGTAGCTTCACATTTCTCAGGTTATGTTCAATTTCAGAGTGCAAGTGCCTTTGTATTTTTTAAGTTAAATATTCGCCCCTGGTAACTTGAATTCGTGGATCCACCAATGCACACAAATCATACACGCAGGCCAATATGAATTAAATGAAATGCAGGGACTTACGCTAGTTCGTTGTACGGGCTCACTGCAGCTCTGCTTGCGCTTGGGATGTTCCATGTAGAAGTCCATGTTACCACTTGCTTGGATGTGCAGGCGTTGTGCTCCTTTCATCGCCCTCTGCATTTTTGACACGGTGAATGGTTGATCAAATAAGAGGAATCGACCTTGCTGTTGTATCAGAGGACAGATACTTACAACATTATACGGGTGTGCAGGATGTGTACCAGATCCCACAGCGCCGTCATGCTTCGCTAAAAAATGGTTTTGCTTGTTTGAGATGATATCTCCAGAAGAAATAAGAGTTAAAGCCAGAGTTACATAGGCGTGTAAGCTAAGAGAGCACTGAAAGGATATCCAAACATCATCAGAACAGTGCACAAGGGAGTGATGTGTGGATACCTAGTTCGGGCCGGCGTTTGGTAATGCTCGCCTAGCTAGAGTGTGGGTCACTTCAGAACCGTTGAGGGTGATGCGCTGGCTGGCCGCGCATGGATGCAGATCTTGAGTGGCAGCTGAGCGCTATGATGCGGTGGACGAGACCATTGGTGAAGCCCCAATGACCTTGTGGGGGGCGGAGGTGCGACGATGTGCTCGGTGAAGTAGCCCCGGTGAGGTCGGAGACAACGTCGATGAAGTGCACCTGATACGGTGGAAGTTGGTGTTTGTGAGGCACGTCGGTTGCGGCGGCCGACGTTGTCGGTGGACCACCCGGTGTGGTGGATGAGAGCATAAATGAGGTAGTTCCGGTGCGGTGGTGAAGCGCGACTGTCGTCTCCGTCGTCATCGTCTGGCACAAACGTGGGGAAAGGGACGAGACGAGGGGCGATTCGAACTTTGCTTGGGTTGGCGGCAAATAAGGGATTTTAGCAATCTAGGCGCTGAAGGGGACGGTGGAGAAGAAAGATTTTGCAGGGCTGGAATTGGGACCGCTAGATATTTGAATCTGAAACGTGCAAGCTGTCAGGATCCCGATCCTAAGTCACACTATGTAACATCCCAAAATTTCAATTTGGAATCTTTTACACTTATTAGCTAAGCATCTATGCATTTTGTTTGAATTGAGTGGCATTTGGAAATTTCAGAGGCATTTGAGTTTTATCTAACTTTGAATTCAACTTGGCATTTGAAAGTTATTTCAAAAATCCCTGACAATTACTTGTTTAAAAGTATGAGAGGAGCTAACATGACACTCCAAAAGTCAGAAGAAAACAAATGCCAAAAGTTTTGAATTCAAATTTGAGTTTCGTTCGGATTTTTTAAAAAAAATGTTTTTTCTAAAAATTTTATTTAGCCTTTGAAAAATAGTTCAACTTGTAGGATTTATTTTTTCTGATTATATATATATATATACGTCCTATACAAAAATAATTGTTTTGCTATCTTTATTTTTTCTCTGTCTTTCTTTTATTGGGCCTATTCTTCTGCTGAGGCCCGTACCCCTTCCCCACGTAGTCATCTTCTTCCTGCTATACCTAAAGAACACCAGCAGAACAACACGAACAACCATGGCACCACCTCTTCCTCTCCTCCTCCCACTAAATTCTTTCACCCTTTCGACCGTCCACCAACATGAAACTTATAGAGGAATATAAGTTGAACCTATTCAGAGAATTAAAACCCAACATTATTGCCTTAAATCGCCGAGCCGATCCGGAAACATTCTTGCACAAATAGCCATTAATGGTTTCACTAAGCTCGCGGTGGATCACGTCGTATAGACTCCCCTGACACCTATAAAAGCCCCTTCTGCATTACCTCCTCGACCGAAGCCCCTCCTAGTGGGAGTTCTTTTCCCATTGTTTCCCCTCAATTACTCACCAGAGCACCATCCACAGCAGCTGTTTTTCGGAAGAAACCGGCGCTGTTCCAGGTACCTAGACCCCATTCTTCTCCCTTCCTTCATGCTTCTTCTTGGTGAACCTTTTTGATATGGATATGCCATGTTTTCGTAGTCGGGCGCACCATCCTCGATGTCCATGATCGCCGGAGCCCGAGCGCCTCCGCAAACACTCGTTCTTCTCTATAAGTAAGTTGAAAGACCATCTGTTCGCTTCAGTTAAAAAAAACGTTTCGGTTTTTTTCTAAATTAGACCGATTTCGGTTTTCTACAGTTTAGATCAAACCAGATACTATTTTTTAGCCACCACGATCAGTTTTTCTAAGGATCGACCGTCCGTAGTAGCAAACACGCGCAGCCAATCCTGCAGAGCCACATGGCACCACAGCCACAGTCGGCTGAAATTTAGTATTTTCATGTTTGTTTCTTCATATTCTTTACCAATCTTCGTTCTAGTATATCTTTTAATCTATAGATCAGATTTAGTTGATTCTTTTTCCTACGGTTTCATAAAAATCCCCACTATTCAGAGAACCAAATGAAAAATATTTTTGAAAGATTTAAAATTTGAATTCAAACAGATTTGAATTCAAACTTCGTTAGGCCATAACTTGAGTTTTGTAACTCCGTTTTGGGTGATTTTTTTTGCAAATCGAAGCTTGTGACATGTACTTTCTGTTAAAATCAAAACCATTTATTTTTGTTGGTGTAAAATTTTTGTTCTGTACAGAAACTTTATTTGATTGTTTTTGGAGTTTTTTGAAGTCTTTTGTTTGTTTTCTTTTTGGATATTTGCTTGTATTCTTATGTATGTTATTGCTTGCTTACGCTAGATCATCCAGAGTGCGAAGCTTGCTACTACGAATCCTTAGGGTTCAACTATTGTCAGCAAGGCAAGTTTAGACTTTTATCACATTTTTCAATACCCAGTTTTTACTATGCATTAGTTTCACCCTCAAAGATTGCCTGGACTGGATTGGGAACATTTGGTTATGTTATGTAGTTCATGTGGTAGGAACCTATGACCTTTGATCACCCTGGGAATATTCATTATGTCATATATTGCTTAGTCGTGCTCATGGACGGGGATTGGTATGTGTGATCCATGCAAGTTGCGAGAGATAATAATTTTGGACAACATAAGGTGGCAACTTTAATACACATCTAGGTGGATTGTTTGGGGCACCTGGAGTAACCAGTGCTTGCCTAAGGGGATCCCGGAGTATCCGTGTGATTAACCTAGGTCCGCCACCCAGGCTCAAAGGGATCATACAACACTTCATGACTAGAAACTTCCTGGTGCAGCCACAAGCCATTATGGGCTTTGGCATAGTTGAGTAAGTTGTGTGACCTCTTTCCGTGGTAGACTAGCTGATGTGGGGGAAAGTAGATGTACCGGTCTACCCAGTGTTAAGGGGAAACGCTTCTGAAAGGCTATGTCTTGATCTTTCGATCATGGAGGTGGTCGAGTCTTGTGGGTAAAAGTGCAAACCTCTGCAGAGTGTACAAACTAATCATGATTAGCTGTGTCCCCGGTTATGGACAACTTCAGTATCTAGAAGTGAATTCTTGGTTGATCTCATCACTCTTTTTAATGAAATTATTGGGTTACTAATAACTTGGGAATTTGGGGATTGAGTTGGAGGAACCTTCTTAATAATGGCATTTTAGTAGTAATTAAAAATTTATTCCTTTGTTGTAGGGTAAAATTGGCTTTTTGCAAAAACTTAAAATTAGAGCCTCCACCAGCAAAATTTGCATATAGAGATAGTCTTTTTTTGTTCATTATTATTCTATGGTGTGAAATTGGCAGCATATTCCATGTGCTGACCTACACAGCTGCAACATCTCATGTTGCAGACTTTTCTGATGAGGGTTAAAGGTGCGATAGGTCGTTGTTCTGCACTCAGTTTGCCGTGGAGTTGGATGGACTCATTTACCTACGATACTGCCGTAGTTATTTTTATTTAGATGGCCTTTGGCCAAGTTATTGTGATAAATACTCTTTGAAGGACCTCGATGTAATAAAGTGTGTGATTGAACTCTGTTATAATTCCTCGAGTACTATCTGTGTCAGCAAACCGATCCAGGGATGACACTTAAGCACATTGACTTCGATCCATTTGGTTCGGGTCGCTACAAGATGGCATCAGAGCACATGCTGACTGTAGGATGCGACCACTAGGAAATGGAAAGCAATAGGAAGAAAACTCTATTTTACGACTTCCTTATATATCCGTTCGTCTATACTCTTGTCTATTCATTTCTATATCTTCTCCAATTCAATAAAATAGTTGTTGAACCCCATCACCAAGTTGCTCAGCCCGATGAGACCATGGCCTATGAAGACAACATTGGCGAAGAAGAAGCTAGAGTTGACAGTGTTTTGAGGAGATTTTGTTCAGACCACCACTACCAAGTTGAGTCCAACTAATGATTTTCGGTAGTATGAAGAGATCATATCTCTTGTGGATATGAGCTTACATGTAGGTTTTGCTTGTGTGGTGTGATCTGTATGAATTGCTTGATTTGAAGTTTTCCTGCTATCATAAGCATATGGGTAGTGATTTCTCTCATTAGGCCCTTATTCTATTCTAATTTCTCATCCACTCTAAACCGAACAGATGCCTCCGAGACATGACCCGGAATTCCTACCGGAACTTACCCAGTTGATCCAGAATCAGAATGCCCTCATGCAGATAATCATCCAGAATCAGAACCAGAGCAACAACAACCCACCGCCACCACCACCGGTCGACAACCTTACCCGTTTCCCGAGGTTGAACCCACCCGCGTTCTCTAGCAGCACGGAGCCGATCGCCGCAGATGACTGGCTTTGCAAGATCGGAAGGGAGCTGACCACCGCAGGATGCACTGACGCTGAGAAGGTGCGCTTTGCCACACATGAACGGGATGGACCAGCAGCTTCATGGTGGGAGAATTACACCACCACAGTCCTCATAGACAATGTGACTTGGAATCAGTTCCAGTAGGCATTCCATACCGCACATGTTTCAGATGGAGCTATGAGTCTGAAGAAGCGTGTGTTCCACAACTTACGCTAGCGAAATCATTCTGTTGGTGATTATGTGGAGGAATTCAGCAAGTTATCCAGGTATGCTCCCGGAGACGTGGCTCATGATGCCGCTAAGCAAGAGAAATTTCTGGAGGGACTAAACGATGATCTGGGACTTCAGTTGACCGTGGCTACCTTTAACAATTATCAAGAGTTGGTCGACAAGGCTCTTATTCTGGAAGGCAAGCAGCAGTAGGTGGAGAATTGCAAGAGGAAGTATGGACAGGGAAAGTACAACTCTGGAGTTCAGCAGAAGCCCCGCTATACCCCGTACTAAGGAAATAATGGATTAGGTTCCAGCAAGTATGGTGGACACACTCACCATAACCATGGAGGACATTCACATCATGGAGGAAGTGGACACAATCATAATGGCCATAGTAATGGCAATGGGAACAGAGGAAACGACAATCAACATCGCTCCAACCCCACTACACTGGCAAAGAAGGATCTGAGCCACATTACCTGCTTCAAGTGCGGGAAAACTGGACACTATGCCACTGATTGCCCTCAGGACAAGAACGGGAACGGAAATTGAAGCTCTAGAGGCAAGAAGCCCAATCCCTTCACCAGTGGTCAGGTGAACCATGTCAATGTGGAGGAAGTTTATGACTAGCTCGACGCCGGTGTTGGTTAGTTCCTGATTAATTCATTTACATGCCTTGTTCTTTTTGACACTGGTGCATCACATTCATTCATATCAAGGGGGTTTGTGGATAAGTTTAAGTTGCCGACCGTAGCCCTTGAGTCACCTATGTTAGTGAGTTCCCCAGGAGCAGAGTATATGGCTAGTCGGGGATGCTTTAAGTTGCCATTGACCATAGGGAGACACGTTTTCCCCACAGACCTCATCGTCCTAGAATCACAAGGATTGGACGTAATTCTAGGCATGGACTGGCTATCCAAGTATGAAGGGAATATTGATTGTGCCCGTAAGTCGATTCTTCTCACCACCCCAGATGGAAAACGAATCAAGTATGTGTCGAGGCATATGCCAAGGAGGACTCAGATGAATTCTCTTTCGGGAGTTATTCAGGAGGAAGTACCAGTTGTGAAGGATTATCCCGATGTTTTCCCAGAGGAATTGCCTGAAATGCCACCGGATCGAGACATAGAGTTTTTGATTGAATTGTTACCAGGCACCGGACTAATATCCAAGATACCGTACCGGATGCCCGCAAATGACCTGGAGGAAATTAAGAAGCAGATTAAGTAATTATTGGAGAAAGGTTATATTTGACCAAGTTCATCACCTTGGGGAGCCCCAGTGCTTCTCGTTGAGAAGAAGGATGGATCCTTGAGAATTGTTGTAGATTATCATGTGCTGAACAAGGTGACGATCAAGAGCAATTACCCTATGACAATGATCAATGATTTGTTTGACCAGCTACAAGGAGCAAAAGTTTTCTCCAAGATCGATCTTCGATCAGGATAACACCAGCTGAAGATTCGAGAACAGGATATACCCAAGACAACTTTTACCACGAGATATGGGCTTTATGAGTACACTGTCATGTCTTTTGGTTTGATGAATGCCCCTGCCATTTTATGAGTATGATGAATAAGGTATTCATGGAGTTGGATAAGTTTGTTTTGGTATTCATTGATGACATATTGATTTACTCGAAGAATGAAAAAACAACAGAAGGGACATTTGCACTTGGTTCTCGAGAAGCTCAGGAAACATCAGCTTTACGCAAAGTTCAGCAAATGTGAATTCTGGTTGAAGGAAGTCGGATTTCTTGGACATGTTATATCATGAGAAGGAATATCAGTAGACCCTTCCAAGGTTGAAGCTGTCACCGAAGGGAAGGCACCCATCTCAGTCGGAGAGATTCGCAGTTTTATTGGACTCGCAGGATATTATCGGAGGTTTACTGAGAATTTCTCCAAGATCGTGAAGCCCCTGACAGAGTTATTGAAGAAAGACACCAAGTTTAATTGGAACGAGGAATGTGAGGCTAGTTTTCAGGAGTTGAAGAAACGTTTGGTTACACTCCTAGTGCCAATTCTTCCGAATATACGCAAGGATTTCCAAGTATATTGCGACGCTTCTCGACAGGGACTTGGAGGTGTTCTTATGCAAGAAGGAAGAGTTGTTTCATATGCCTCATGTCAGGTTCGACCTCATGAGCGGAATTATGCCACACATGATTTGGAGTTAGCCGTCGTAGTGCACGCACTCAAGACCTGGAGACATTTTCTTCTCAGAAATAGGTGTGATGTTTACATGGATCACAAGAGTTTGAAATACATCTTCACACAGAAGGACTTGAACCTTAGGCAGAGGAGATGGTTGGAGCTCATAAAGGATTATGATATGAGATTGCATTATCACCCAGGAACCACCAATGTTGTGGCTGATGCATTGAGCTGCAAGAGCTATGCTAATACCCTAATAGCAGGAGGATTACCTCAGGAGTTAATTGATGATCTCAGAGATCTCCGATTGGAGATAGTACCACGAGGTTTTGTTTATGCAATGGAAATTCAATCCACTTTGTTGGGAAAGATCCGAGAAGCCTAGAAGTTTGATAAAGGTATTGTGGAAATAAAGGAAAGGATGAACCAAGGAAAGGCAACAGGTTTTCGTGAGGATGAACACGGAACCTAATGGTTTGAGTAGCATATTTACGTGCCAAATGATCCAGAGACCAGGAAGTTGATTCTACAGGAGGCTCATGATTCGCCTTACTCGGTAAACCTGGGCAACACCAAGATGTATTTGGACTTGAAGGAAAATTTCTGGTGGACATGTATGAAGAAGGATATTGCCGAGTATGTAGCAGTATGCGACGTATGTTAGAGAGTTAAGGCAGAGCATCAGAAACCAGGAGGATTACTTCAGCCCTTGCCGATACCCGATTGGAAATGGGATAAGCTTGGCATGGATTTTATCACCGAATTGCCCAGGACTCGTTAAGGATATGATTCCATCTGGGTTATAGTTGATCGCTTGACCAAGGTAGCTCACTTCATCCCGTGAAAACCACATATGCAAGTGCTAAGTTGGCCAAGATATACATGACCAGGATCATATGTCTGCATGGAGTTCCGAGGACCATCGTATCAGATAGAGGAACACAGTTTACCTCGAAGTTTTGGTATCAATTACATGAAACTTTGGGTACCATGCTAGAGTTCAGTACAGCCTTTCATCCGCAGACAGATGGGCAGACCGAGAGAGTCAATCAGATTCTGGAGGACATGTTGAGAGATTGTGCGCTAGATTATGGATCTAGTTGGGATGATAATTTGCCATACGCAGAATTCTCATATAACAACAGCTATCAAGCTAGATTGAAGATGGCCCCTTTTGAAGCTTTGTACGAAAGTAGGTGCAGGACACCATTGATGTGGGATGGAGTTAGAGACCGTAAACTGTTCGGACCAAATTTAATTTGAGATTCAGAGGACAAAGTCAAGTTGATCCGTGACAGACTCAAAATAGCCCAATCCAGGAAGAAGAGTTATGCCAACACTAAACGCAAGGAGGTAACCTATGAAGTCGGAGATAGAGCATATCTACATGTGTCGCCACTTCGAGGAGTTAAACGATTTGGAGTCAAAGGAAAGTTTGCACCACAATTTGTGGGGCCATACAGAATTTTGGAACGCAGAGGATAAGTTGCATATCAGTTGGAGTTACCCGAAGCCTTGTCGGGAGTTCATGATGTGTTTAATGTTTCCTAGTTGAAGAAGTGCCATGCAGAGAAGGCTGATATTCCTTTGAGAGATACAGTGCCACTGGAGGCCATACAATTGGATATTGATCTGACATATGAGGAGAAGCCTGTCAAGATTCTCGAGTTTGCCAACAGAGTAACCCGCAGCAAGGTCATCAAGTTTTGCAAGGTTCGGTGGAGTCACCATACCGAGGAAGAAGCCACCTAGGAATGAGCAGAAGATCTTCGATAGGACCACCCACACCTTTTTGCTAGCCAACCCGAATCTCGAGGACGAGATTCATCTAAATGGGGGTAGGTTTGTAACAACCCAAAATTTCAATTTGGAATGTTTTACAATTTTTAGCTAAGCATCTATGCATTTTGTTTGAATTGAGTGGCATTTGGAAATTTCAGAGGCATTTGAGTTTTATCTGACTTTGAATTCAACTTGGCATTTGAAAGTTATTTCAAAAATCCCTGACAACTACTTGTTTAAAAGTATGAGAGGAGCTAACATGACACTCCAAAAGTCAGAAGAAAACAAATACCAAAAGTTTTGAATACAAATTTGAGTTTCATTTGGATTTTTTAAGAAAAATGTTTTTTAGAAATTTTTTATTTAGCCTCTAAAAAATAGTTCATCATGTAGGATTTCTTTTTTTGATTTTTTTGATATATATATATATATATTGTCCTATATAAAAATATATTTTTTGCTATCACTATTTTTTTTCTTCGTCTTTCTTTTATTGGGCCTATTCTTCTGCTAAGGCCCGTACCCCTTCCCCATGTAGTTATCTTCTTCCTCCTGTACCTGAAGAACACCAGCAGAACAAGACGAACAACCATGGCACCACCTCTCCCTCTCCTCCTCCCACTAACTTCTTTCACCCTTTCGACTCTCTACTAACACGAAACATACAGAGGAATATACGTTAAACCCATTCAGAGAATTAAAACCCAACATTATTGACTTAAATCGCCGAGCTGATCCGGAAACGTTCTTGCACAAACAACCATTAATGGTTGCACTAAGCTCTGGGTGGATCTCGTCGTATAGACTCCCCTGACACGTATAAAAGCCCCCGCCCCTTCCCCATTACCTCCTCGACCGAAACCCCCTCCTAGTGGGAGTTCTTTCCCCCTCGTTTACCCTCAATTCCTCGCTGGAGTGCCGTCCGCAGCAGCTGTTTTTCGGACGAAACCGGCGTCGTCCAAGGTACCTAGACCCCATTCTTCTCCCTTCCTTCATGCTTCGTCTTGGTGAACCTTTTTGATATGGATATGCCATGATTTTGCAGCCGGGGCGCGCCGTCCTCGGCTTCCATGATCGCCGGAGCCCGAGCGCCTCTGCAAACGCTCGTTCTTCTCTGTAAGCTCTAAGTTGAAAGAGCATCCGTTCGCTTCAGTTAAACAAAACGTTTCGGTTTTTCTAAATTAGACCGGTTAGATCGGTTTTCTACAGTTTATATCAAACCGGATACTGTTTTTTTACCCACCACGATATGCTTTTCTAAGGATCGGCCGTCCGTAGTAGCAGACATGCGCAGCCAATCCCGCAGTGCCACATGGCACCACGGCCACTGTCGGCTGAAATTTAGTATTTTCACGTTTTTTTTTTCAGATTATTTACCAATCTTTTTTCTAGTATATCTTTTAATCTATAGATCCGATTTAGCCGATTCTTTTTCCTACGGTTTCATAAAAATCCCCTCTATCCATAGAACCAAACGAAAAATATTTTTGAAAGATTTAAAATTTGAATTCAAACAGATTTGAATTAAAATTTTGTTAGGCCATAACTTGAGTTTCTTAACTCAGTTTTGGGTGATTCTTTTTGCAAATCGAAGCTTGTGACATGTACTTTCTGTTAAAACCAAAACCATTTATATTTGTTGGTGTAAACATTTTGTTCTGTACAGAAACTTTATTCGATTGTTTTTGGAGTTTTTCGAAGACTTTTGTTTCTTTTCTTTTTGGATCTTTGCTTATATGCTTATGTATGTTATTGCTTGCTTACGCTAGTTCATCCATAGTGCGAAGCTTGCTACTACAAATCCTTAGAGTTCAACTATCGTCAGCAAGGCAAGTTCACACTTTGATCATATTTTTCAATACCCAGTTTTTACTATGCATTAGTTTCACCATCAAAGATTGCCTGAATAGGATTGGGAACATGTGGTTATGCTATGTAGTTCATGTGGTAGGAACCTATGCCCTTTGATCACCCCAGAAATATTCGTTATGTGATATATTGCATAGTCATTCTCGTGGACAGGGATTGGTACGTGTGATCCATGCAAGTTGAGAGAGATAATATTTTTGGGAGAACATAAGGTGGCAACTTTAACACACATCTGGGTCGATTGTTTGGGGCACCTGGAGTAACCAGTGTTTGCCTAAGGGGATCCCGGAGTACCCATGTGATTACCCTAGGTCCGCCACCCAAGCTCAAAGGGATCATACAACACTTCATGACTAGAAACTTCCGTGTGCAGCCACAAGCCATTATGGGCTCTAGCATAGTTGGGTGACCTCTTTCCATGGTAGACTAGCTGATGTAGGGGAAAGTAGGTGTACCGATCTACCCAGGGTTAAGGGGGAATGCTTCTAAAAGGCTATGTCTCGATCTTCTGATTATGTTGGTGGTTGAGTCTTGTGGGGAAAAGTGCGCAAACCTCTGTAGAGTCTACAAACTAATCATGATTAACCGTGTCCCCGATTATGGACAACTTGAGTATCTAGCAGTGAATTATTAGTTGATCTCATCACTCTTTTTAATGAAATTATTGGGTTACCAATAACTTGGGAATTTGGGATTGAGTTGGAGGAACCTTCTCAATAATGGCATTTTAATAGTAATTAAAAATTTATTCCTTTCTTGTAGGGTAAAATTGGCTTTTTGCAAAAAAGAACTTACAGCCTCCACTAGCTAAATTTGCATATAGAGATAGTCTTTTTTTCATTATTATTCTATGGTGTGAAATTGCCAGCATATTCCATGTGCTGACCTACACGGCTGCAATGTCTCATGTTGCAGACTTTTCCGACGAGCATTAAAGGTGCGATAGGTCGTTGTTCTGCACTCAGTTTGTCGTGGAATTGGATGGACCCATTTACCTACGATGCTTCCGCAGTTATTTTTATTTAGATGGCCTTTGGCCAAGTTATTGTAATACATACTCTTTTGAGGACCTCGATGTAATAAAGTGTGTGATTGAACTCTGTTATAATTCCTCGAGTACTGTGTGTGTCAGCAAACCGATCCATGGATGACACTGAAGCACAGAGACTTCGATCCACTTGGGTCCGGTCGCAACGCACCGATCTAGCATGTAACACATCATATCACTTTGCGGCCTGTAGGGACAGGCATAGGAACGAAGAGGGACACATGCCGGCCAGCCTAAGTGTTCCGGAGCAGTAGCAAGCTACCATGGCTTAGTGGAAGCACTAGGAGACATTTCCCCATAAGAGAGGCTACCAAGAATAAACAACTGGGTTGTCGGATCCCACACATACCAAGCATTTAAATAACATACAGACAATATGCTCGATATGTTCAAACACAACATGGCATCACAATATAACTCTATGACTCAAAGTATTTATTCATCAGGCTCCGAGGAGCCAGATATTACAAATATGGGTCTGATGACCCAGCATTCAAGTCATACAAGCAACAAGCACATGCATAACCTTAACTTGTCTGAGTACAGACAACTACAAATTAAAAAGGCTGAGAAGCCTGACTATCTACAAGACACTACCGAGGGCAGAAGATCGTAGCTGAGGTAACAAGCTAAACGTCAAAGTCCACATGAAACTACTAGTGTCGGATGTGGGGTTCCGGCAAACCCTTAAGGTTCAAACACTGGGGTGCGCGTGAAGTCTTTCCCTCCTACCGATCTACGCCATAGCTCGCTAAGATCTCGCGAACGAACTCGACGAACTCGCAACACAGAAAGACACAAGATTTATACTGGTTCAGGCCACTGTTGTGGTGTAACACCCTACTCTAGTGTGGCGGTGGTGGATTGCCTCTTGGGCTGATGATGAACAATACAAGGGGAGGAACGGCCTCCTGAGGTTGAGCTGTTCTTGTGCATGGCTAACTTGTATGGGTGAGAGAGTGATCTGAGATGCCGTCTCCCTGCCCCCCTTTTCTATGGTGGTGGCTAGCCCTACTTATAAAGGCCCTGGTCCTCTTCCCAAATATTGAGCGGGAGGGAAGCCAACAACGGTGGGCTAATTTGAAGGGGGACAACTAGTACAAGCTATCCTGACAAAAGGTGGTCTGCACCTGCGAAAGGCTCTCGTGGTGATAGCGTCTTGGGCTCCACGATGACCTCCATCTTGCTGTCCTTCCAGTCTTGGTCTTGTTGCACCAAAATGGCAACCTTTGCCTGATGCCTCGGTACTCCTCGCCTACACTAGTTTCCTTAGCACCAATGAGGAAAGAAGGACGCAGTGCGTGCTGGCGCCCGCCTGGTGTCGATCGTCATGGCTCACGTCACGAGAGCCTCGTGAGGTTCGCCTCGCCTTGATATCTCCGCTCCTCGTGAGCCTGCCTGACTAGGCCGCTCCAGAGGAGGTCTCATGTCATCCTCCTCACGAGGCTTGGCCCCTCGCGAGGGTCTTGGATGCCTTGTTGATGAAGATGGTCCATACGGCCTGTTGGCTTAGCCACGCAGCATGCCGCAGGTAGGCAAGTCTGGGGACCCTCGTTCCCAGGATGCCGACAGTAGCCCCGGGGCCCAAGGTGCGCTCGGGCTTGGCTTCGTGTCGAAGCCAAGGGCCAAGCATGGAGCAACATGGGCCCCCGAAGCCTGCGGTCTTGGTTGACGCGTGGCGGTTGATTGGTCGTGGGCGCCTCCGCTTCCCGACGCTGCCTCGGTGACTGCACGACTTGACGAGTCCCTACGACATGCAAGGGAAACCAACATTACCTCCGGTGGTGGGAGGTGCCGGTTGGCCTTCTCTTGTTATAAATGGGGAGGGGGCGCAGCCCCCATCGCCCATCTCTTCCTCGCTTGCTGCTTCTTCTTCCTCGCTCCACTCCTAGATTCTTCTTCCTCGCTTCGCTCCTAGCTTCTTCTTCTTCGCTTCGTTGCTCGCTGTGCCACCAATGGCGCCACGAAGGAAGTTCTCCGCCACCGAGAAGGGACAGGCCCCTTGCAAGGGACCCGTCTCGCCGGCGCCCAAGCGCGGACGTGGCCGTCCGCGCAAGCCCACAGCATCGCCTGTCCCAGCCCACTGTCGGAGTGGCGCCACGACACGCGGAGTGGGTCATCCCAGCCACGGCGATCCAACTGACGAGGGAAGGCGTGCTTTGGTGGCGCC
>NC_041390.1:324963166-325095490 GCF_002162155.2 Triticum dicoccoides
GTGCTTTCACACGGTGGAGGTGTCGCCGGAGTTTGTCGTCTGGTGGGAGAACCCAGCCGGCAACTGGCTCCAACTTCCGTGCTTCTTCGCCAATGAGCTGCCGACCTCCAGTCCAGGCGGACTCTGGCTGCAAGTGGATGGTTGCTGGAGCAAGGCCTCTTGGGTATAGTCACGACTTCCGCCGCGGGCAACATAGCCCTGGCCCGCGGTTGGCAGACGTTCGCCCGCGCGCGCGACCTGGGCCGGCGGTGCGCCCTCCACTTCAAGTACTACAGCGAATCAACCCTCTTCGTGAGGGTGTTTGGGGAAAATGGTCCCCGTGCCAGGTGCTGCCCAGAGGTGAATGATGGTGAGGAGGTGCTCGGTCTCGGGGACGGTCGCAACAACGATAGGGGCGGCCCTGCCCTCGGGGGCGGCAACGTCTTGTCCCTCTATGGCGGCTCTTCCTCCTGTGACAGCTCCAGCAGTAGTGGCCACGACCAGCCGCCGCGCCCGCTTTGGAGGCAGCAGTGCGTCATCCCGTCGCCGCGCCTCCATCAAGTCCGAAGAAGGATCTGGGTAGGTTCGGGGTGCCACTAGGGGCCTGCCTCCGCAGATTGCTATGACGCTGCTTTGTATTACTCTTTTTCCTGCATCAAGAATGTAACCAGTTTGGGCCCAGGGGGGCATGTATCGAACTATGGTTCCTCGATCGTGGCACCGTGCGTGTTGTGTTGTTATTTCCTACAAAGATGACTTAACCTGGTGTATCTGGGACGCCCTCTTCCTCACGAGGTGCTCATTTCCTCGTGCCCATCTTTCCTTGGTGGCCTGCATCTGCTGGGGAACTGCGAAAGCTCGTTAGGAAGTGCATTAAAAGATTTGCCGTTCGCCCTGGTCCTGGCCTAGCGCCTTGTATCGCGGTACCTGAGGGGCACAGACTAGGAGAGGCACGCCAACTTTTGGGCTCGAACGCGGGTGGCTCACGATAAGGGAGAGAAGGGAGAAAATGCTCGCGAGGGCACCTGCCCAGCCCCCTCATGAGGCATGTGAGAGAGAGAACAGGATCTAACCCGAGCCTAAAAAACGCAGTGAGAAACGAGAGGGTCAACTCAGCAAGGAATGCCAAAAGCAAATTTCGATTAAGGAAAAGGGATCCAAATATGGAAAGCAAATGAAAAAGCCGCGTCCGGCACCTAATCTAGTCTTCAAGTCTTCTCACCAGCGCGGAGCTAAGTGTTGTCCACTAGGCGTGGGCGGGAGCCCCAGGGCCTGAGGCCGGCACCCCTGAGACTCCGGGGCATGTACAGCCCCAACTCATTATTACGTGAGAGTGTAACGGGCGGCGATTCTTCACAGGCACCGGGCCTTCTTCACAGGCTCTGGGCCTTTCTTCTCAGGCTCTAGGCCTTGCTTCTCAGGCTCTCAGCCTTGCTTCTTAGGTTCTGGGGCTTTCTTTATGGGTAAAACCTCCAGAGGTGCTGGATGTTCCAGGCATTTTGGACAGATACTCCGTCTTGTGTCTCCAGGCGCACAGCGCTAGGCCTGGAGATGCGGACGACCTTGAACGGGCCCTGCCACATTGGTGAAAGCTTATGCAGCCCTTCCCTGGAGAGGACCCGCCTCAGGACTAGGTCTCCCATCTCGAGTGTCCTGGAGCGGATGTTGTGGCAATGGTATCACCGCAGTGCTTGCTGGTACCTCGCCGCCCGCAGCGCAGCTCCGCGGCGATGTTCCTCCACTAACACGTGGTCCATCCCCCGCGCGGCATCCTGCTGTGTTTCGTCGAACGCCAGGACCCGTGCGGAGCGATGCTTGAGCTTGTGAGGGAGGACCACTTCGGCTCCGTAGACAAGGAAGAATGGAGTCTCTCCCGTTGGCTTGGTGGCGGTGGTCCGGATGGACCACAGTACGGAGTGGAGCTTGTCGTGCCAGCCCCTGCCGCATGCCTCCAGTTTCTTCTTGAAGATCCTGGTCTTGAGGCCCCTCAGGACCTCCGCGTTAGCACGTTCGGCCTGACCATTGCTCCTGGGGTGGGCCACCGAAGCGTAGCAGATCTGCGTTCCAAGGTTAGCACAGTAGGTTTTGAAGAGGTTGCTAGTAAACTACGAACCGTTATCTGTGATGATGCGGTTGGGGACCTCGAAGAGACTCACGAGGCCCTTGATGAACTTTACAGCAGAGCCAGCTGGGATGGTACGGACGGCTTCCACTTCCGCCCACTTGGTGAACTTGTCGATGGCGACATAGAAGTAACAGTAGCCCCCTGGCGCCCGAGGGAACGGGGCTAGGATATCCAGTCCCCAGATCATGAACGGCCATGTGAGCGGGATAGTTTGAAGGGCCTGAGCTGGTTGATGGATTTGCTTGGCGTGGAATTGGCAGGCTTCGCAAGACTTCACCAGCTCAGCTGCGTCATTGAGTGTTGTAGGCCAGTAGAATCCACTTCAGAACACATTTCCGACGAGGGTCCGTGATGACGAGTGGTGTCCATAGTCCCCGCCATGTATGTCAATCAGCAACTCCCTTCCTTGGTCGCTGGATATGCAGCGTAGTGTGACATCGTTCGGTCGTTTCCTATATAACTCGCCGTCTTGGATACAGTATGCCGTGGCTTGCCGGGCCACGCGCTCCGCCTCCTCTTCCTTTTCCGGCAACGTCCCGTGCATTAAGTACTCCTTGAATTCCTTGGTCCAGCATTCCTCCTGAAGCTCGAGTGCCAGGAGCAGCCGAGCCCTGGAGGTCGGTCCACAGGTTAGGGCTCCCGTGGCCGGAGGCTAGGGGAGCTCCTCCCGAGGCTGGGTCGTGCTTGAAAGAGGTGGCGCAACTGATGGCTTGAAGAGCTGCTCCTCAAAGACGCCCGGCTCCTATGGTTGCCGCTTGGATGCTCTCCGGGCGATGTCGTCAGCTTCCTTGTTGGTGGCGGCAGTGGAGGAAGACCGGTGTTGCCTTGGGGGCGACCCTCATGAGGCTGGTCCCTCCAGGGCCCCTCGCGAGGATGGTCCTGCCAGCGTTCCTCATGAGGTCTGTCGCGCCATTCCTAGCGCAGGCCGCGGTCGTCCTAGTGTCCGCCTCCTCGTCCTCCTCCACGGTCGTAGACCCGGTCGCCGCGCTCGGGGCGTCGATTGTAGCGTCCCTCGCGTAGGGCTCAGAGCTCTTGGCAGTCGCTGGTGTTGTGGGTGTTTAGGTTGTGGAAGGCGTAGAACGGTCGGTTGTTCTTGGATGACTCGGGCTGATCTCTGCCCCGTTTGGTGTCGGGCTCCGCAGCTAGCAGTACCGCTTCCTTGCGCTTCACGTCCTTGGCCTTGGCTTTCTTCTCCTCTGTGCCTGTGGCTGGTATCTCAAGGAGGGAAAGGTGCCCCTCCTCAGCTCTTGCGCACTTGGTCTCCAGGTTGAACACCTCCTGAGACATGCAGAGCTCCTCATGGATGGCTAGCTCTTCCTTCATCTTGACATCACGGACGCTTTGGAGAATGCAGAGATGATGGCCTCATCCGTGACCTTGGGGTTCTTGAGGCAGGTGTTGTTGAAGCGCTAGATGTACTTCTGGAAGGTCTCCCCTGGTTGTTGCTTGATGCGGTGCAGATCGGTCGCGGCCGGAGGGCGGTCGCGAGTGCCCTGGAAGTTGGCGACGAAGCGGTCGCGCATCTCGTCACAGGAGGAGATCGAGCCATGCTGCAAGTTCAGGAGCCAGGTGCGGGCCCCATCCTTAAGAGCCATGGGAAACCAGTTTGCCATGACTCTCTCGTCGCCGTTGGCTGCTTCGATTCTCAGCTCGTAGAGCTGCAGGAATTTTGCGGGGTCAGCGGTGGCGTCATAGCGAGGAGGCAGATCCAGCTTGAACTTGCCTGGCCAGGCGACGCTGCAAAGCTCGAGGGTGAAGGCGCGGCAGCCGGCCGTGGCTACTGGGGCCCGCCTCGGAGGTAGAGCTTGGTCTTGTCGAGGTCCGTGCGGCGCCGCCGCAAGCGGCGCACGGTCTTGACACCTGCAAGCGGGTGCAGCTTCCCGTGGCCGTGGGATTTCTTGGTAGCTTCTCTCTTCGCACGTGGGCACCGGTCATGGCGGATCACATCGCGGGGCCGCGCGCCTTGGTGCCAAGGCGCCATCTTTGGGATGGGGTGGTGGAGGCGCGCCTCAGGCCTCGTTGCCCGTGGCTGGCTGAGGGTGAGGCCGAGAGAGGGACGGCGCCGGGGAGCCCCATGCGGCACGGACAAGCTCGGCGACACGGTCGAGCCACTCCTCTTAGAGGTCGTCGACTGGGCAGTAGCGCAGGAGCTCGTTTGCAGCGAGGAGTGCGGCCCGCGCCTCCATGGGAGCGCGATGTGCGTGAGACGAAGAACCGGCTGGGGCCAGTGATGGAGTGGCGGTGCGGCCATCCTGCTGCACCGAAGGATGCAGCGAAGACGCTTGCTGCCCATTCCCCACCGGGCCGGTGGCAGCATTGGCGGCAGGGGATGGAGAACGACATGATGGCCCGCCGATGGGAGCTATATGAGCAAGGCGGGCTGTGAGAGCAGCCCGACGCTCAGCTCAAGCGCGGCAAGCGTCCGCCATGGAGACGATGGAGCGACGGAGCGACAAACTGACAGAAGGAAAGCTATGGTGCACCACAACCTGGCGCGCCAAATGTCGGATGCGGGGTTCCGGCAAACCCTTAAGGTTCGAACACTGGGGTGTGCGTGAAGTCTTTCCCTCCTACCAATCTACGCCCTAGCTCGCTAAGATCTCGCGGACGAACTCGATGAACTCGCAACACAGAAAGACACATGATTTATACTGGTTCGGGCCACCATTGTGGTGTAACACCCTACTCCAGTGTGGTGGTGGTGGATTGCCTCTAGGGCTGATGATGAACAATACAAGGGGAGGAACAACCTCCTGAGGTTGAGGTGTTCTTGTGCATGGCTAACTTGTATGGGTGAGAGAGTGATCTAAGATGTCGTCTCCTCGCCCCCCTCTTCTATGGTGGTGGCTAGCCCTATTTATAGAGGCCCTGGTCCTCTAACCAAGTATTGAGCGGGAAGGGAGCCAACAACGGCGGGCTAAGTTGAAGGGGGACAGCTAGTACAAGCTATCCTGATGGAAGGTGGTCTGCACCTGCGAAAGGCTCTGGTGGTGAAGCCGTCTTGGCCTCCACGATGACCTCCGTCTTGCCGTCCTTCTAGTCTTGGTCTTGTTGCACCAAAATGGCAACCTTTGCTTGATGCCTCGGTACTCCTCTCCTGCACTAGTTTCCTTAGCACCAAAGAGGAAACAAGGATGTTGTGCATGTTGGCGCCCGCCTGGTGTCGATCGTCATGGCTCACGTCATGAGAGCCTCATGAGGTTCGCCTCGCCTTGATATCTCCGCTCCTCATGAGCCTGCCTGACTAGGCTGCTCCAGAGCAGGTCTCATGTCGTCCTCCTGGCGAGGCTTGGCCCCTCGCGAGGGTCTTGGATGCCTTGTTGATGAAGATGGGCCGTACGGCCTGCTGGCTTAGCCATGCAGCGGGCCGCAGGAAGGCAAGTCTGGGGACCCCCATTCCTAGGATGCCGACAACTAGTGAGACTGAAGTCTCTCTGCAAAAACATAATTTAAGCAAACGTGAGTACAAATGTACCCAGTAATACTTACATTAGAACTAGCTACGTATGGATCAGTATCAACAAAGGCGGTGGTGGAGTTTAACTACAGCAAGCCAACTTTGACTTAGTGGCTATCCTAAACTACGTCTGCAAGTAACTCTATTGAGGTGGTGCACATGAGTCCACATATTCACCAATCAATACACCACTATGGACCCGTGATACGTCTCCAACGTATCTATAATTTTTGATTGTTCCATGCTATTATATTATCTATTTTGGATGTTTAATGGGCTTTAATATACCTTTTTATATTATTTTTGGGACTAACCTACTAATAAAAGGCCCAGTGCAAATTGCTGTTTTTTGCCTATTTCAGTGTTTCGCAGAAAAGGAATACCAAACGGAATAAAACCTTCGGGAGAGTTATTTTTGGAACAAACGTGATCCAGGGGACTTGGAGTGGATGTCAAGAAAGAAGCGAGGAGGCCATGAGGCAGGAGGGCGCGCCCCCCAACCTTGTGGGCCCCTCGTAGCTCCATCGACCTACTTCTTCCTCCTATATATATCCATATACCCTGAAAACATCCAGGAGCACCACGAAACCCTATTTCCACTGCAGTAACCTTCTGTACCTATGAGATCCTATCTTGGGGCCTTTCCAGCGCTCCACCGGAGGGGGAATCGATCATGGAGGGCTTGTACATCAACACCATAGCCTCTCTGATGATGTGTGAGTAGTTTATCACAGACCTTCGGGTCCATAGTTATTAGCTAGACGGCTTCTTCTCTCTCTTTGGATCTCAATACAAACTTCTCCTCGATTTTCTTAGAGATCTATTCGATGTAATTCTGTTTGCAGTGTATTTGTCGAGATCTGATGAATTGTAGGTTTATGATCAAGATTATCTATGAACAATATTTGATTATTGTCTGAATTCTTTTATGCATGATTTAAATATCTTTGCAAGTCACTTCGAATTATCAGTTTGGTTTGGCCTACTAGATTGATATTTCTTACAATGGGAGAAGTGCTTAGCTTTGGGTTCAATCTTGTGGTGTCCTTTCCAAGTGACAGCAGGGTCATCAAGGCATGTATTGTATTGTTGCCATCGAGGATAAAAAGATGTGGTTATATCACATTGCTTGAGTTTATCCCTCTACATCATGTCATCTTGCCTAATGCGTTACTCTATTCTTATGGACTTAATACTCTAGATGCATACTGGATAGCGGTCGATGTGTGGAGTAATAGTAGTAGATGCAGAATCGTTTCGGCCTACTTGTCGCGGATGTGATGCCTATATACATGATCATGCCTATATATTCTCATAATTATTCGCTTTTCTATCAATTGATTGACAGTAATTTGTTCACCCACCATAGAATTTGCTATCTTGACAGAAGCCACTAGTGAAACCTATGGCCCCTGGGTCTATTTTCTATTATATTAATATCCCGTCAACTAGCTATTTTTTGCGCTGTTTATTTTTCTATCTTTATTTTCCAATCTATACAACAAAAATACCAAAAATATTTATCTTATTATCTCTATCAGATGTCACTTTCGTAAGTGACCGTGAAGGGATTGACAACCCCTTTATCGTGTTGGTTGCGAGGTTCTTGTTTGTTTGTGCAGGTCCGAGGGACTTGCGTGTAGTCTCCTACTGGATTGATACCTTGGTTCTCATAAACTTAGGGAAATAGTTACGCTACTTTGTTGCATCACCCTTTCCTCTTCAAGGGAAAAGCAACGCATGCTCAAGAGGTAGCAAGAAGGATTTTTGGCATCGTTGCCAGGGAGATTTAGGCACAAGTCAAGACATACCAAGTACCCATCACAAACTCTTATCCCTCGCATTAAAATATTTGCTATTTACCTCTCATTTTCCTCTCCCCCACTTCACCCTTGCCATTTTATTCGCCCTCTTTTTCGTTCGCCTCTTTTCTGTCCGTCTCTTTTTGCTTGCTTCTTGTGTGCTTGTGTGTTGGATTGTTTGTCACGATGGCTCAGGATAATACTAAATTGTGTGACTTTTCCAATACCAACAATAGTGATTGTATTAGCACTCCGATTTCCCCCATTACCGATGCTGAATCTTATGAAATTAATACTGCTTTGCTAAATCTTGTCACGAAAGATCCGTTTTCTAGCCTTCCTAGTGAAGATGCCGCTACCCATCTAAACAGCTTTGTTGTACTATGTGATATGCAAAAGAAGAAAGATGTGGATAATAATATTGTTATATTGAAGCTATTTCTGTTTTCGCTTAGAGATCATGCTAAAACTTGGTTTTCCTCTTTGCCTAAAAATAGTATTGATTCATGGAATAAGTGCAAAGATGCTTTCATCTCTAAGTATTTTCCTCCTGCTAAGATCACCTCTCTTAGAAACGATATTATGAATTTTAAGCAACTTGAGCATGAGCATGTTGCACAAGCTTTGGAGAGGATGAAATTAATGATACGCAATTGCCCTACTCATGGATTAAATTTATGGATGATCAAACAAAATTTCTATGCTGGATTGAATTTTACTTCTAGAAATCTTTTAGAATTGGTCGCGGGAGGCACTTTTATGGAAATCACTTTAGGAGAAGCTACTAAACTCCTAGATTATATTATGGCTAATTATTCTCAATGGCACACCGAAAGATCTACTAGTAAAAAGGTTCATGCTATAGAAGAAATTAATGTTTTGAGTGGAAAGATGGATGAACTTATGAAATTATTTGCTTATAAGAGTGTTTCTTCTAATCCTAATGATATGCCTTTGTCTACTTTGATTGAGAATAATAATGAATCTATGGATGTGAATTTTGTTGGTAGGAACAATTTTGGTAACAACGCGTATAGAGAAAACTTTAATACTAGGCCGTTTCCTAGTAATTCCTCTAATAATTATGGTAATTCCTACAACAACTCTTTTGGAAATTTTAATAAGATGCCCTCTGATTTTGAGACTAGTGTTAAATAATTTATGATTTCACAAAAGAATTTCAATGCTTGCTTGAAGAAAAATTGGCTAAGTTTGATGAGTTGGCTAGGAACGTGGATAGAATTTCTCTTGATGTTGATTCTTTGAAACTTAGATCTATTCCACCTAAGCATGATATCAATGAGTCTCTCAAATCTATGAGAATTTCCATTGATGAGTGCAAGGAAAGAACCGCTAGGATGCGTGCTAAAAAGATTGCTTTATAAAAGCGCGTTCTTCTAGTTTTCACGATAATAAGGATGAAGATCTAAAAGTGATTGATGTATCTCCTATTAAGTATTTGTTTTTCAATATGAATCTTGATAATGATGGGACTGGAGACGAGTCAACTTTAGTTAAAAGGTGTCCCAATGATTCGGAGTTTTTAGATCTTGATACAAAAATTGGTAAAAGTGGGATTGAAGAGGTCAAAACTTTACATAGCAATGAACCCACTATTTTGGATTTCAACGAGTTTAAATATGATAATTAATTTTTAATAGATTGTATCGCCTTGTTGCAATCCGTGTTAAATTCTCCTCATGCTTATAGTCAAAATAAAGCTTTTACCAAACATATCGTTGATGCTGTAATGCAATCTTATGAAGAGAAACTCGAATTAGAAGTCTCTATCCCTAGAAAACTTTATGATGAGTGGTGTGGGAGTCCTGGATTAGGGGGTCTCTGGACAGCCGGACTATGTCCATTGGCCGGACTGTTGGATTATGAAGATACAAGATTGAAGACTTCATCTCGTGTCCGGATGGGACTCTACTTGGCATGGAAGGCAAGCTAGGCAATACGGATATGCATATCTCCTCCTTTGTAACCGACCTTGTGTAACCCTAGCCCCTCCGGTGTCTATATAAACCGGAGGGTTTTAGTCCGTAGGACAACATACAATCATACCATAGGCTAGCTTCTAGGGTTTAGCCTCTCCGATCTCGTGGTAGATCTACTCTTGTACTACCCATATCATCAATATTAATCAAGCAGGAAGTAGGGTTTTACCTCCATTAAGAGGGCCCGAACCTGGGTAAAACATTGTGTCCCCTGCCTCCTGTTACCATCCGCCTTAGACGCACAGTTCGGGACCCCCTACCCGAGATCCGCCGGTTTTGACACCGACATTGGTGCTTTCATTGAGAGTTCCTATGCGTCGTTGCCGTTAGGCTTGATGGCTCCTAGTATCATCGACAGCGATGTAGTCCATGGTGAGACTTTTCTCCCCGGACAGATCTTCGTGTTCGGCGGCTTTGCACTACGGGCCAATTTGCTTCGCCATCTGGAGCAGATTCAAAGTTACTCCCCTGGCCACCAGGTCAGGTTTGGAAGCTTAAACTACACGGCCAATATTCGTGGATACTTGATCTTCAACGGAATCGAGCCTCTGCCTTGTGCGTCACACGATCACGATGAGTACGATTTAGCTCTACCATCGGACAGTGTTCAGGAGATCGCACAGGCAGCCGCTCCGACCCTCAATTCGGAGCTAGTGGCGCCGTCCATGGACGGGTGGATGGACCCCGCCACGGAGGCCTTACCCTCAGCGGCGATCAAGCCAAACATCGACCTTACCTTACACGAGAGCCGTGTTGTTAAAGTGCCGGATCCTTCTCCGTCCACGGACTCCGAACCGCCTGCGCTCGTTCCTATCGAATCCAATTGGGTGCTGATCATGGAGATCACCTCCACGGATATTTTTCAGCACTCTCCCTTTTGCAACATACTAAACTCATTAAGGTCTCTCTCCTTCTCAGGAGGATCCTGGCCGAACTATGTCCGGCAGGATTGGGATGCGGACGAGGAAGAAATTCACGGCCCACCCACCACCCACTTAGTAGCCACTGTCGATGACTTAACCGACATGCTCGACTTTGACTCCGAAGACATCGACGGTATGGACGATGATGTGGGAGACGAAGAGGAACCACTGCCCACAGGGCACTGGACAGCCACCTAATCATACGATATATACATGGTGGATACACCCAAAGAAGGCAATGGTGACGAGATAGCGGAGGATGACCCCTCCAAGAAGCAACCCAAGTGCCGACGTCAACGGAGCCTCTCTAAGTCCCGCCAAAGCAAAAGTGGTGATACCGGCACAGGAGATAATAACACTCCGGATAGTGCCGAAGACAACAACAATCCCCTCCAGCAAGATTTAGAGCAGGACGATGGAAGAGCCAGCCCTCCTGAGAGAGCGGCAGATGGAGAGGCGGAGGATGATAATTACATGCCCCCCTCCGAAGACGAGGCAAGCCTCGGCGACGACGAATTCGCCGTGCTAGAGGATCCCGTCGAACAAGAGTGCTTCAAACACCGTCTTATAACCACGGCAAATAGCTTAAGAAAATCGATGGCGTGAATAAATTTCCCAATCTTTCACAGTACAAACTCAGCAACTTCCAGTCCAATATCCAGTCTACACCAAATAATAGACGAAAGAAACACAGGCTTACAATCAAGTAGATGCAAACCGGTGAGAACTACACGTACGTCTTCAGGTAGAAGAAGCACACGAGCGATTCTACTAGAATCGGCAGTAAATTAGAGGGCGCGCCGTCTAATCTCCTAGCCAAGAAACACAAGCCCTAGATGGGATTCTTGATTGAAGCGTGCCGCCGGAACCTGGCGGATTATCCTCTGTTTGCAATTCACACCAAAAAAACCAACCCCCCTCGATACATGGCCGGCTGGCCCTATTAATAGTGCACGCAGGCACTAGGTACAAACGACCTTGACTCCTTCCGAATACTAGTTGGACTCGACCTGACCACAACCACATACTGCTACTGATCCAACCCTCTCTCTCCTATCTTATTTCATCACTAATTAACTAATTTTAAAATAGGGCACACTGATCACAAAAGACAAAACAAACTAGTACTACTCCTTTGTGTCCTCACGTAGATGATTTTGCATGCATGGCGTTCTGAATCGTGGCTCCACGTCGTCTGGTGCAACAAGCTGAACAGGAACATGTCCAATGAAAATATGTGCTGTTGTCTTCCCGCAGTGTAGAAAGTTGTCTCTCAGTTCAACTCCTTGATTGCTGCAATGTACAACAGTAGCTTGTTTCTTTTTCTCATTGCGTCTGGTAGGAACTATGTACTTCCCAGTATTTCTCCGGTTCACCTTACTAACAATACTTTTAGCGACGACATTTGGGGTCACATCACTTAAGAAAAAGCAGCAGCAGCTTCAAGCTGATGAAGATCTGCTAGCTGACAGATGGACTAAAGTCCTCGTGGCCGAGGAATATAAACTCGAGCGCCCCTCCAAGAGTTACCCAAAATGTAGGTTGCTACCCCAATTGGAGGAAGAAGCGTATGACGCGGCTGATCGGCCACCTCGTGGCCGCGATATATTGGCATTTCAGCCAAAAACTCAGCCTGCACCCAGACGCCATTCAAATAAAAAGGCATGGGTAGATACGCCAGACCTGCGAGACATATTGGAGGACAAAGCAAAGCATGCAAGATCGATCTACGGATCACGAGGGCGCGCCACTATACGAGACGATAAACGTCACGCCGGATACAGTAAATGTAAATCTGGCCGGGCCGAACAGAGCGGGCAAGACCCATTTGAGCTGCGTCGCGATATAGCCCAATACAGAGGCGCCACACACCCCTTATGCTTCACAGACGAAGTAATGGATCATCAAATCCCAGAAGGTTTCAAACCTATGAATATTGAATGATACAACGACCAACAGATCCCGCGATATGGATGGAGGATTTCCTCCTCCACATCCACATGGCCCGGGGTGATGACTTACACGCCATCAAATACCTCCCACTAAAGCTCAAGGGACCAGCGCAGCATTGGCTTAACAGCTTGCCAGCAAAGTCCATTAGCTGTTGGGAAGATTTGGAAGCCGCATTCCTCGACAACTTTCAGGGCACTTATGTGCGGCCACCAGATGCCGATGACTTCATCCACATAATTCAGCAGCCAGAAGAATCGGCCAGGCAATTCTGGACTCAGTTCCTAACAAAGAAAAATCAAATTGTCGACTGTCCGGATGCAGAGGCCCTAGCGGCTTTCAAACACAACATCCGCGACGAATGGCTAGCCGGCACCTTGGTCAGGAAAAGCCGAAATCTATGGCAGCCCTCATGACACTCATGACCCACTTTTGTGCGGGAGAAGACAGCTGGCTGGCTCGCAGTAATAACATATCAAAGAACCATGGTACTTCGGGTACCAAGGACAGCAATAGCAGGTCACGTCGCAACAAACATAAGCGCCGCATTAACAGCGATAATAACGAGGATACGGCAGTCAATGCCGGATTCAAAGGCTCTAAACCCGGTCAGCAGAAAAAGGCATTCAAACAAAGTACACCGGGTCCATCCAGCTTGGACCGTATACTCGATCGCTCGTGTCAAATACACGACACCCCAGAAAAGCCAGCCAATCACACCAATAGGGATTGTTGGGTGTTCAAGCAGGCCGACAAGTTAATTGCCGAAAACAAGGACAAGGGGCCACATAGCGATGACGAGGAGGAGACCCAGTAGCCACACACTGGAGGACAGAAGAGGTTTCCCCACAAGTGCGGACAGTGAACATGATATACGCAACCCACATCCCCAAGAGGGAGCGGAAGCGTGCGCTCAGGGACATATATGCGTTGGAGCCAGTCGCCCCAAAGTTCAACCCATGGTCCTCCTATCTGATTACTTTCGATCGCAGGGACCATCCCACCAGTATCCGTCATGGCGGATTCGCCGCAATGGTTCTGGACCCAATCATTAACGGATTTCACCTCACTCGAGTCCTTATGGATGGTGGCAGCAACCTGAACCTGCTTTATCAGGACACAGTGCACAAAATGGGTATAGAGCCCTCAAGGATCAAAACCACAAAAACGACCTTTAAGGGCATCATTCCAGGCATATAGGCCCATTGCACAGGCTCAATTACACTGGAAGTGGTCTTCGGATCCCCGGACAACTTCCGAAGCGAAGAGTTAATCTTCGATATAGTCCCGTTCCGCAGTGGTTATCATGCACTGCTCGGGCGAACCGCATTGGCGAGATTCAATGCGGTACTGCATTATGCATACCTCAAGCTCAAGATGCCAGGACCTCGCGGGGTTATTATAGTCAATGGAAACACAGAGCGCTCTCTCCGAATGGAGGAGCACACCATGGCCCTCGCAGCAGAAGCGCAAAGCAACCTCTCAAGGCAATCCACCAGTTCGGCGTTTCAAGACCCGGACACCTTCAAGCGTGCTCGGAGCAATCGGCAACTAGACCGCCTGGCGAGATCTGAGCTCGCGTAGCAATGCGGCCCCCACCCCAGTCCCAGCCGAACGGTGAAACTCGTGCCATACGTACATAATTAAGCATTGAAAATACCATGGGCACAGGTGGGGAGGGGGGACACACTGCGCCACGCCCCAAGAGGCAGCTTAAACTGTAGTAGGGGCTTCCCGTTTGGTCATTTTTCTCTTTTTCAGGACCTTTATCTCTGGAAACCCTGTCCGGCAGCACTATCGCCGAACACATGATACAACAACCAAGGAGGCAGAAAGCTAGGTCACACCATGGAATTCCCAGGTGGATTACAATAACAAGCAAAATATTTGATTTAATACTGTTCCTCAGCTTTCCCTTGGAAGGGACATAGTCCTACTCTTTGCTTATCGCACCATCTGTATCATTCTGCTTTAACGCACCTTTTTGAATAAACAATGCATAACATTACGACTATTATTGCATTCTTGTTATATATATATGTGTGTTCATTAAATGACGCCTTGCAACCGTACACTTTGGTGCGGCCAATACACCAGGGGCTTACGTACCCCACAATATGGTGTGAAAAGTCCGAACACTTTCACAAGTGCGGCACCCCGAACTTTTAGCATTATATGCATCAGCTCCGAATCATGCCTTTGGTCAAATGTTGGGTTTGCCCGGCTCCTATGTTTTGGTACCTTACATTCCGCTCTATCGGCTAAGGTAGCGCTAGGAGAACTACTGCGATTGTGCCCTAGTTCTGCTGGGCTAAAGCACCTCAGTAGAGAAAGCTAAAACTTACTGTCATGATAAGGCGAGAGACTGGTCGCTGTTCGGCGAGGATTTCGAGTCCCTAAAGACTTATGCCGCTTAGAGCGAGGGGCCGGCCCTGTCCGTCTTAAAGGCGTGTATCGCGCCCTGAATTCGGCCTTTCGAATACCAGGGGCTTCGCCGAAATTTAAAATTATAGAATTCTATGGCTAAGTGAGAGTGATAAAGCATTATTAGTCCGGTTGCCTTGTTCGTTGTGTTGAGCACCTCCCTCGAAGGACCCAAACATGGGAACAAGAGTGCTCACGTTTATCCCGAACACCCCAGCACTCATGGCATGGGGGCAGAAGCCGAGAACTAGCCATCTCTCAGATTGGATAAAGAGCCAAACATAAGGTAGTATTTTAAATTCACACAAGCGTTGCATAGCGCATATGAAACAAGTTTTCATCATACAGGATCACACGAGCAAGTTTACTCAAATATTACATACTTTGAAGATTCGTCCACTACAAGACGGGCACCCCTCAGGACACCCTCATAATAAATTTCGGGGGTGCGATGCTCCTTGCCCTGCGGCGGTCCTTCCTTGATCAGCTTCACGGCGTCTAGCTTGGCCCACTGCACCTTCACACGGGCGAAAGCCCGGCGTGCACCTTCGATGTAGACGGACCGCTTGACGACCTCCAGCCGTGGGCAGGCATCCACAAGCCGCCTCACCAGGCCGAAGTAGCTGTTCGGAAGGGCGTCGCTAGGCCACAGCCGGACTATAAGGCCCTTCATGGCCTGTTCGGCCGCCTTATGCACCTCGACCAGCTGCTTTAGCTGATCGCTCAGAGGCATCGGGTGTTTGGTCCCAGTATACTAAGACCAGAACAGCTTCTCCATTGAGCTTCCCTCCTTGGCCTGGTAAAACTGCGCAGCATCCGACACGCTGTGGGGCAAATCTGCGAATGCTCCTGGAGAGCTCCGAATTCGGGTAAGTAATCGGTAATTTACTTTCACAAGCTTGCTCTGCATATAGAATGCCTTACCCGCCGCTATCTTCTTCATTGTGTCGATCTCCTGGAGGGCCTTTTGGGCTTCGGCCTTGGCACTTTTTGCGCTCTCGAGGGCCGCGGCAAGCTCAGACTCCCGCGTCTTCGAGTCAAGCTCCAATGCCTCGTGCTTCGTCACGAGAGCCTGGAGCTCTTGCTGCACCTCGCCCACACGAGCCTCTTGATTTTCCCGCTCAGTGCGCTCCTTGGCCGCTTTATCTTCGGCCTTGGTTAGCGCTTACTTCAGGGTTGCCACCTCGGTCGTGGCCCCTGGCAAATATACGATGATCCTGTCATTTTGCAATCGCGTCTTCTTTTATATATACATATCTATAGACAGGGTATTACTTACCCTTGTTCTCCTCGAGCGGCCTCTTGGCAAGGTCGAGCTCTTTCTTGGACCCCTCGAGGTCCCACTTCAGTACGGCGACCTCTGAAGTCAGTGCGGCGGATGCCAGCAACGAAGCCTGCATACGCATATTGACATACTCATATTAGACTCCTGCGATATTGTTTGATCCTCTGTTCGGCTTTTCTTTGTGAACACCGAACAGAGCATCAGGGGCCACTGTCTATGCGGTAATATTTTCCTATATTTCAAACACTTACCTGAAAACCTGTTAGAAGGCTGGCATAGGCTTCAGTCAATCCGCTCTTGGCGGACTGAACCTTCTGGATCACCGCACTCATGATAGTGCGGCGCTCCTCGTCGATGGAAGCACTGCGAAGCGCTTCCAGCAGATTGTCAGGCACCTCTGGATGGACAGAGGTCACCGGTACAGGCGTCTCGCCCCTCTTAGAAGGAGGCCACCTGCCCGAGCCGGGAACCACTGGAGGTTCCGGCGCGGTTTTCGGCTGAGGGCCGAACTCGGAGCTCTCAGGGGCCTTGTCCCCTCGGCTCCCGGAGTCCGGGAAGCCGCCTTGAGGCGCCTCCGGGACTGTCTCCCCTAGACCCGGTGCCTCGTGAGATAGCACCTTGGTGTCATCAGCATGATGAGGGGAGGTGGCGGTCGGGACTAGACCACTATCCATGTCCGACGAGCCCAAGGAGCCGTCCGATGATACATCGATACTGGCTCGTGGCGGCCTGCATAATCATGCTCGACGTTAGGGAAAGCAGTGCGACAAAGGAATGCTATGAGTTACTCTGGTATCCGAATACTTACGATCTCCCCAAGGGATTGGCCCTGGGCAACCACTCGTCTTCGCCTTCGTCGGCGGTGGTGGAACTGTCCGGAAGGAGAGTCCTTCCCTTCTTGGACCCTTCGGCCCCCCAGTTGGGGCGCCCTTCCTTTTCTTATCTCCCCCAATAGGAGGGGGAGTATCTTCTTATTCTTCCTCGTCTTCGGGGGAGGAGTGCGCCGCAGAGTCATCGGACGGTGAGTCCGACGATGCCTGGCGTCGGGAACTCTTTCGGGTTCCCATGGCCTTCTTGGTCTTCTCCGGCACCTTGTAAGGAGCCGGAGTCAGCATCTCCGTCAGGAGAGCACCCGCAGTGTCTTCGGGCAAGGGGGCTGGACAGTTAATCTGCCCCGACGTCTCCACCCAGTCCTGTCAAAGGCATGGAGATTAGACCCTGCACATGATTAAGCTAGGCGAAAAAATGTCCTACGGGACGTATTGAACTCACCGAACGCGCTAGGCGCTTTGCGCTTAGTCCACGGTCCTCGGCGAGAGAAGGAGGGACCTCAGTGCCCTTGAACAGCACCTTCCAGACGTCCTTGTGTGTCGTATCGAAGAGCTCGCTCAGAGTATGGTGCTGGGCCGGGTCAAACTCCCACAAGTTCAAATCCCGTTGTTGACACGGGAGGATCCGGCAGATGAGCATAACCTGGACTATGTTGACAAGCTTGAGCTTCTTGCTTGCCATACTACGGATACATTTCAGGAGTCCATCCAGCTCCACCGATGAACCCCACGACAAGCCCTTCTCTTTCCAGGAAGTGAGTCGTTTAGGGAATCCGGATCGAAACTCGGGGGTCGCCGCCCATTTGGCATCGCGTGGCTCGGTGATGTAGAACCACGCCGATTGCCATCCCTTTATGGTCTCCACAATGGAGCCTTCAAGCCATATAACGTTGGGCATCTTGCCCACCATGGCTCCGCAGCATTCTGCTTGTTGGCCTCCCACCACCTTCGGCTTGATATTGAAGGTCTTTAACCATAGGCCGAAGTGGGGCCGGATGCGGAGGAAAGCCTCACACATGACGTTGAACGCCGAAATGTTGAGGACGAAGTTCGGGGCCAGATCATGAAACTCCAGCCCGTAGTAGAACATGAGAGCACGGACGAATGGATGGAGGGGAAACCCCAGTCCGCGGAGGAAGTGGTGGAGGAAAACTACCCTCTCGTGAGGTTCCGGGTTAGGGACGATCTGCCCCGCAGTGGGCAACCGATGCGCGATATTCGCGGCTAAGTATCCGGCTCCGCGCAACATCTTGATATGTCCCTCCATAACGGAGGAAGCCATCCATTTGCCTCCCGCTCCGGACATGTTTGGAGAAGGTTGAGGGAAGGGATGTGGACTTGGGTGTTGGAGCTCGAGTGCATGAAAATGGATGAGCAAAGGAGGAAGAAGGCGTGGATGAAAAGGTGAATCCTTATCCCTTTATATGGGCAGACGAAACTATGCATCCCCACTAGCCTGGTAAAACTCGCTTATCCCCCAAGCGCCGCAATCGATGGCGTGGTTGGGTTACCCACACCTGTATTGATGAGAATCCCATGATAAGGGGACACGATCTCTTCTAGTTAAAGGAAACGGTTCAAATAATCACCGGGCCGTGACATAATGTCGTGTTTCCAAAACAAGTCAGCAAATTGGAATTGTAGAAATATTATTCTCTCTACGGTGCTATGTGGAACTTATTTTGCAGGGTCGGACACTATCCTTACATTCAAATTCTTCTGTGGTATATTCGGAGGAGGAACCCGCCTTGCAATGCCGAAGACAATACTGGCGCCGGACTCATCGTCATTGAAAGCCTGGTTCAGGGGCTACTGTGGGAGTCCTGGATTAGGGGGTCTCCGGACAGTCAGACTATCTCCATTGGCCGGATTGTTGGCTTATGAAGATACAAGATTGAAGACTTCATCTCATGTCTGGATGAGACTCTACTTGGCGTCGAAGGAAAGCTAGGCAATACGGATATGTATATCTCCTCCTTTGTAACCGACCTTGTGTAACCCTAGCCCCTCCGGTGTCTATATAAACCGGAGGGTTTTAGTCCGTAGGACAACATACAATCATACCATAGGCTAGCTTCTAGGGTTTAGCCTCTCTCATCTCGTGGTAGATCTACTCTTGTACTACCCATATCATCAATATTAATCAAGCAGGACGTAGGGTTTTACCTCCATCTAGAGGGCCCGAACCTGGGTAAAACATTGTGTCCCCTGCCTCCTATTACCATCCGCCTTAGATGCACAGTTTGGGACCCCCTACCCGAGATCCGCCGGTTTTGACACCAACAAGTGGGAAACTACTATTAAAATTAAGATTAAAGATCATGAATGCTATGCTTTATGTGATTTGGGTGCTAGTTTTTCCATGATTCCAAAAACTTTGTGTGATGTGTTAGGTTTCTGTGAATTTGATGATTTTTCTTTCAATTTGCATCTTGTGGATTCCACCATTAAGAAACCTATGGGAAGGATTAATGATGTTCTTATTGTTTCAAATAGAAATTATGTGCCCATAGATTTCATTGTTCTTGATATAGATTGCAATCCTACATGTCCTATTATTCTTGGTAGACCTTTCCTAAGAACGATTGGTGCAGTTATTGATATGAAAGAAGAAAATATTAGATTTCAATTTCCGTTAAGGAAAGGCATGGAACACTTTCCTAGAAAGAAAATTGAATTACCTTATGAATCTATTATGAGAGCCACTTATGGATTGCATACCAAAGATGACAATACCTAGATCTATTCTTGTTTTTATGCCTAGCTAGGGGCGTTAAACGATAGCGCTGGAGGCAACCCAATTTTATTTTTGTTTCTTTTTTTCTGTTCCTGTTTAGTAATAAATAATTCATCTAGCTCATGTTTAGATGTGGTTTTATGTTTTTAATTAGTGTTTGTGCCAAGTAGAACCTTTGGGAAGACTTGGGGGATGTCTTTGTGATCTTGCTGTAAAAAACAGAAACTTTAGCGCTCACGAGATTTGCTGCCAGTTTTTATTGGAGAGTCGATTAGGTTGATTCTTTTTGTATATGATTAATAGACAAATTTCTCACGTCCACCAATTTATTTAAGAATTTTTGGGCTTACAGAAGTATTCGAAACCTACAGATTACTAAAGACTGTTCTATTTTTGACAGATTCTGTTTTTCGTGTGTTGTTTGCTTATTTTGATGAATCTATGGCTAGTATCGGGGGGTATGAACCATAGAGAAGTTGGAATACAGTAGGTTTAAAACCAATATAAATAAAGAATGATTTCATTACAGTACCTTGAAGTGGTGGTTTGTTTTCTTATACTAACGGAACTCATGAGATTTTCTGTTGAGTTTTGTGTTGTGAAGTTTTCATGTTTTGGGTAAAGATTTGATGGATTTTGGAATAAGGAGTGGCAAGAGCCTAAGCTTGGGGATGGCCAAGGCACCCCAAGGTAAAATTTAAGGACAACCAAAAGCCTAAGCTTGGGGATGCCCTGGAAGGCATCCCATCTTTCGTCTTCATCTATCGGTAACTTTACTTGAGCCTATATTTTTATTCACCACATGATATGTGTTTTGCTTGGAGCGTCTTGTGTGATTTGACTATTTTCTTTTTAGTTTACCACAATAATACTTGCTGTACACACCTTTTGGAGAGACCCACATGATTCATAATTTATTAGAATACTCTATGTGCTTCACTTATATCTTTTGAGCTAGATAATTTTTCTCTAGTGCTTCACTTATATCTTTTTAGAGCACGGTGGTGGTTTTATTTTATAGAAATTATTGATATCTCATGCTTCACTTATATCATTTTGAGAGTATTTTAGAACAGCATGGTAATTTGCTTTAACTATAAAATTAGTCCTAATATGATAGGCATCCAAGATGGGTATCATAAAAACTATCATAAAAAGTGCATTGAATACTATGAGAAGTTTGATACTTGATAATTGTTTTGAGATATGAAGATGGTGATATTAGAGTCATGCTAGTTGAGTAGTTGTGAATTTGAGAAATACTTGTTCTAAAGTTTGTGATTCCCGTAGAATGCACACATGGTGAACCGTTATGTGAAGAAGTCGGAGCATGATTTATTTATTGATTATCTTCCTTATGAGTGGCGGTCGGGGATGAGCGATGGTCTTTTCCTACCAATCTATCCTGTAGGAGCATGCGCGTAGTACTTTGTTTCGATAACTAATAGATTTTAGCAATAACTATGTGAGTTCTTTATGACTAATGTTGAGTCCATGGATTATACGCACTCTCACCCTTCCACCATTGCTAGCCTCTCTAATACCGCACACCTTTCACCGGTATCATACACCCACCATATACCTTCCTCAAAACAGCCACCATACCTACCTATTATGGCATTTCTAACCATTGTGAGATATATTGCCATGCAACTTTCCACCGTTCCGGTTGTTATGACACGTCTCATCATTGTCATATTGCTTTGCATGATCATGTAGTTGACATCATATTTGTGGCAAAGCCACCTTTTGTGACGCCCCGAGACCGATGCGCCAGGTGTCTTCCAGTTATGAGTTGTTGTTGCCTTGTCATTTTCTTGTGTGTTGCATTTCATCATGTGCATTGCATCTTCATGTTTTCAAAACTTGCATCCATCCCGGTCTCCTCGTTCTCTCCGTTGTCCGTTCTGAGCTCAACCACACTTGCACGCGCCCGCGGCACGTCCGAAATATTATTTGATAAGTGGCCGTGAAATGTTCTCTGAATGGGTTGAAAGTTGGTGTGCGGTGTTGCTTTGTTGTCAGTAGACTGCCTGCCAAGTTTCATCGCATTCGGAGTCCGTTTGACTCCCCAATGGATAACTATAGCGACAATATAGTCGGTTAAATCGTCGGACGTTTTCGGTCTCCGAATAACAGTTGTCGGGCATTCCCTCTCTTTGCTCCCTAGACCGTCTTCACAGTCCGCTACTGACCGCTGGGCCCAACCTAACCTCTCCCGGTTATGCCCGCGTCCCTCCTCGCGTGTGCGTCCGAAAGATCTCTAGGACCCGACCCGGGCGGTTGTCACCGATGGGTCCGGATCATCCCCAAACATCTACAAAACAGCTTCGTTTTTCTTTTTGGTCTCCCTAGCCTATTTATCTCGAGCGTCCGATCTAAATCGGAGGGACCGGATTAGCCTCTACCCAAAGTTCTATTGCTATATATAGTGGCAACCCTAGACTAATCCCTAAATTCTAGCCCGCTTGTCCCATCCATTCTGTGTCCGCCGCCGCCACCATCTTCTTGGGGATCCATGCTGCCCAACCTCCAGCCGCCACCCACTCTCCCTTCAATCCTCCATCGAGCCAACCAGAGCATCGCCCGATCCCCTCTGCTCCATCCATCCCATCGATCCACTTTTCCCTCCACGCAAGCAGCCTCGCAAGCGCCCCCTACATCCCTCACCGTGCCCCGTCTCTCCTGCCTCGCCATCAAGCCCTGCCATCCCCGCCGACGACCAAGACCAGCAACCGCTGCCTCCAACGTCGCTGGCGACCGCGCCACCAGGGCCCCACGGCCTCAAGCCCACGCGCTATGGACCCCCCTCTGTCGCGCCTCTGCTTCACCGAAGACCGGCTCCCTCACGCGCCCAATCTCCTCCTCCAACCAGAACGAGCGCCACCGCCGCCATTTGGAGCGCTGCCGTGCCGGAGATGAGCCCCCGTCGCGCCCTCTCCTTCCTCTGTTTTTCCTCCTCTCTGTATCTCATCCCTCTCTCATCTCTGTCTCGTCTCGCAGGAAGCCCCGAGGGTTGCGCTCGTCACCGCCGGCGAGCATCATCACACCCCAGGGACATGGCGCCGCTCGTTCTTCTGCAAGACGGAACCCCGTGCCTCCTCCTCGCACATGCCCGGCCGCCCCTCCGGAGCCCTGCAGAGGAAGTGCTGCCGCCCGCAGCATGTAGCCGCGCAGCTCCCCTTTTCCCGTCTCCTTCTTCACTGGACCGAGCCGCTGCCGGTCACCTTCGCCTTGAGCTGCCGGAGAACGCGCCCGCCGCTGAAAGTCCCAGCGTGCGCCCGCGAAGACTCTACTTCTAGTGCCGCCATCTTGTTCATTCTCTGCCGCGTCAAGCTCGATCTGGTCCCCGTTGACCGCGAGCGTCGGCTGGGTCACAGCCGCGCAGGCCCAGCGCCCTCCTCTACTTTGCCATCGCCGTGGGCTGCCAGATCCGCCGGCCTGTTCCACTGACCGGGCCTCAGCCCATGGTGAGCGCCCCAGCAGCCTGCAGATTCGGACCGTTATATTTTTTTCAGTTCAGGAGGATTTTCCTATTTATTGAGAGAGTGCAGATTTGCAGAAAACCCCCTAGGCATCCTGCATATAATAACTTCACAACCGTGCATCGGAATTAAATAAACTATATATGTAACTTGCTTAGAATTTCATCTAGTTTAATAATATGCCACTTTCATCCATGTTTGAGATGTTTAAAATGTTGTTTGATTAATTTTGCTCTATTGCCATGCTAAAATGCTTTAATTCATAACTAAATAACCGTAGCTCCAAACCTAACAAACTTTATATGTAAATGGGGTAGAAACATGCATAGTTTAACATGGTGACTTTTCTTTGCATGTTTAACAACTCTAAAATATGGTTTAGGGCAGAATAGTACCAAATCCATAATTTGCATATGGGGATTCTCCAGACTTGTTGTTTGTTATTCCAGCCTCATTTAAACTTGCATAGTTAAGTAGTTTTCTTATGCTTCACCTCTTGCCATGCTAACCAAAATTTAATATTGTTGGGTAAATAAACAAGAGTGAACTAAATAAGTCATGTGGTGTTTTTGGCAATATGCAACTTGTTGCATATTGAGCTCCACTTAATTTGTAGGATTGTTTGTGCAATTTGCCATGCCATGCTTCATTAAACCGGACATGCATCATACTTGGTTGTGCATCATGCCATGTTTATGTGGTGGTTGTTTTACTATGTTGTTTGCTTCTTTCCGGTGTTGCTTCTTCGGGTTAGTTCCGATAACATCGCATTTGTGAGGATCCGTTCGACTATGTCCGTTTGTCTTCTTCATGGACTCGTTCTTCTTCCTTGTGGGATCTCACGCAAGATGACCATACCCTCAAAATCACTTCTATCTTTGCTTGCTTAGTTGCTCGCTCTATTGCTATGCCGCGATACCTACCACTTGCTTTATCATGCCTCCCATATTGCCATGTCAAGCCGCTAACCCACCTTTTCCTAGCAAACCATTGTTTGGCTATGTTACCGCTTTGCTCAGCCCCTCTTATAGCATTGCTAGTTGCAGGTGAAGATTAAGTTTGCTCCTTGTTGGAACATGGATACGTTGGAATATCGCAATATCTCTTATTTAATTAATGCATCTATATACTTGGTAAAGGGTGGAAGGCTCGGCCTTATGCCTGGTGTTTTGTTCCACTCTTGCCACCCTAGTTTCCGTCATACGGGTGTTATGTTCCTTGATTTTGCGTTCCTTAGACGGTTGGGTGTTATGGGAACCCCTTGACAGTTTGCTTTGAATAAAACTCCTCTAGCAAGGCCCAACCTTGGTTTTACATTTGCCTAACAACCTATTACCCTTCCTTTGGGTCGGCCAACTCAAGGGTCATCTTTATTTTAACCCGCCCGGGCCAGTGCTTCTCCAAGTGTTGGTCCGAACTGGGCGATGTCCGGTGCCCCCTGGGCATCCAGGGTTTATGCCAACCCGACGTCTTGCCCATTCGGTGTGCCTTGAGAACGAGATATGTGCAGCTCCTATCGGGATTTGTCGCCACATTCGGGTGGCTTTGCTGGTCTTGTTTTACCATTGTAGAAATGTCTTGTAACCGGGATTCCGAGTCTGATCGGGTCTTCCTGGGAGAAGGATTATCCTTCGTTGACCGTGAGAGCTTGTGATGGGCTAAGTTGGGACACCCCTGCAGGGTTTTGAACTTTCGAAAGCCGTGCCCGCGGTTGTGGGAAGATGGGAATTTGTTAATATCCGGTTGTAGAGAACTTGAAACTTAACTTAATTAAAATGCATCAACCGCGTGTGTAGCCGTGGTGGTCTCTTCTCGGCAAAGTTCGGGAAGTGAACACGGTCTTGTGTTACGCCTGAACGTAAGTAGTTTCAGGATCACTGCTTGATCACTTCTAGTTCACGATTGTGCTTTGCTTCTCTTCTCGCTCTTATTTGCATAAGATAGCCACCATATATGCTTAGTGTTTGCTGCGGCTCCACCTCACGACCCTTTCCTATCCCATAAGCTTAAATAGTCTTGATCTCGCAGGTGTGAGATTGCTGAGTCCTCGTGGCTCATAGTTACTTCCAAATAGTTGCAGGTGCCGACGATACCAGTGCAGGTGATGCAACCCAGCTCAAGTGGGAGCTCGATGAAGATCGTGTTCGTTGTTTTGTTTCATTTCTCGTTGATCAATACTGGAGCCTAGTTGGGGCGATTGGGGATCTAGCATTTGGGGTTGTCTTTCTTTTATTTTGGTTCCATAGTCGGACCTTGATTGTATTCTGGTTGATGTATGTTTAACTTGTATTTGTGTGAAGTGGAGATTGTAAGCCAACTCTTTATCCCTTTCTTATTCAGTACATGGTATTGTGTGAAGATTACCCCTCTTGCGACAAACCTACCATGCAGCTATGCCTCTAAGTTGTGCCCCGACACATGGGAGATATAGCCGCATCATGGGTGTTACACCTTTATAATTCCTTCATACATGTCACTCTTGATTCATTGCATATCTTGGTACACCGCCAGAGGCATTCACATAGAGTAATATTTTGTTCTAGTATCGAGTTGTAATTTTTGAGTAGTAAGTAAATAAAAGTGTGATGATCATCATTATTAGAGCATTGTCCCATGTGAGGAAAGGATGATGGAGACTATGATTCCCCCACAAGTCAGGATGAGACTCCGGACAAAAAAGGGGGGCATAAAAAAAGGGGAAAAGGCCCAAAGAAAAAGAAGAGAGAGAGAAAAAGAGAGAAGGGATAATGTCACTATCCTTTTACCACACTTGTGCTTCGAAGTAGCACCATGATCT
This sequence comes from Triticum dicoccoides, assembly GCF_002162155.2. NCBI lineage: Eukaryota > Viridiplantae > Streptophyta > Magnoliopsida > Poales > Poaceae > Triticum > Triticum dicoccoides. The sequence goes on from NC_041390.1 coordinate 324,988,961, forward strand.
TCATGATAGAGGGTCTCCTATGTTGTCACTTTCATATACTAGTGGGAATTTTACATTATAGAACTTTGCTTGTATATTCCAATGATGGGCTTCCTCAAAATGCCCCAGGTCTTCGTGAGCAAGCGAGTTGGATGCACACCCACTTAGTTTCTTTTTGAGCTTTCATACACTTATAGCTCTAGTGCATCCGTTGCATGGCAATCCCTACTCGCTCACATTGATATCTATTGAAGGGCATCTCCATAGCCTGTTGATACGCCTAGTTGATGTGAGACTATCTTCTCCTTTTTGTCTTCTCCACAACCACCATTCTATTCCACCTATAGTGCTATGTCCATGGCTCACACTCATATATTGCATGAAGATTGAAAAAGTTTGAGAACATCAAAAGTATGAAACAATTGCTTGGCTTGTCATCGGAGTTGTGCATGATTTAAATACTTTGTGTGATGAAGATAGAGCATAGCCAGACTATATGATTTTGTAGGGATAACTTTCTTTGGCCATGTTATTTTGAGAAGACATAATTGCTTTGTTAGTATACTTGAAGTATTATTATTTTTATGTCAATATTAAACTTTTGTCTTGAATCTTTCGGATCTGAACATTCATGCCACAATAAAGAAAATTACATTGAGAATTATGCTAGGTAGCATTCCACATCAAAAATTCTGTTTTTATCATTTACCTACTCGAGGACGAGCCGGAATTAAGCATGGGGATGCTTGATACGTCTCCAACGTACCTATAATTTTTTATTGTTCCATGCTATTTTATTATCTGTTTTGATGTTTAATGTGCTTTAATATACCTTTTTATATTATTTTTGGGACTAACCTACTAACCAAAGGCCCAGTGCAAATTGCTGTTTTTTTTGCCTATTTCAGTGTTTCACAGAAAAGGAATACCAAGCGGAATCCAAACGGAATGAAACCTTCGGGAGAGTTATTTTTGGAACAAACTTGATCCAGGGGACTTGGAGTGGACGTCAAGAAAGAAGCGAGGAGGCCACGATGTAACACCCACGATGCGGCTATATCTCCCACATGTCGAGGCACTACTTAGAGGCATAGCCACATGGTAGGCATGTCGCAAGAGGGGTATTCTTCCCACATCCCATGTACTGAATAAGAAAGGGATAAAGAATTTGCTTACAATCGCCACTTCACACAATACAAGTTAAACATACAACATCCAGAATACAATCAAGGTCCAACTACGGAACCAAAATAAAAGAAGACAACCCCAAATGCTAGATCCCAGATCGTCCCGACTGGGCTCCACTACTGATCAACATGAAACGAAACAACACAACGAACATAATCTCCATCGAGCTCCTACTTGAGCTTAGTTTGCGCCATCTGCACTGGTATCATTGGCACCTGCAACTATTTGGAAATATCTGTGAGCCACGAGGACTCGACAATCTCACACCCGCGAGATCAAGACTATTTAAGCTTATGGGTAGGAAAGGGTAGTCAGGTGGAGCTGCAGCAAGCACTAAGCATATATGGTGGCTAACATACACAAATAAGAGCGAGAAGAGAAGCAACGCAGCGGTCGTGAACTAGAAGTGATCAAGAAGTTATCCTGAAACTACTTACGTTCAAGCATAACACAATAACCGTGTTCACTTCCCGGACTCCACCGGAATGAGATGATCACGGTTACACATGGAGTTGATGCATTTTAATTAACTTAAGTGTCAAGTTCTCTACAACCGGACATTAACAAATTCCCATCTGCCCATAACTGTGGGCATGGCTTTTGAAAGTTCAAGCCCAGCAGGGGTGTCCCAACTTAGCCCATCACAAGCTCTCACAGTCAACAAAGGATATTCCTTCTCCCAGGAAGACCCGGTCAGACTCGGAATCCCGGTAACAAGACATTTCGACAATGGTAAAACAAGACCAGCAAGACCGCCCGATGCACTGACATCCCGATAGGAGCTGCACATATCTCGTTCTCAGGGCATCATCGGATGAGACATCCTACGACTAAAACCAAACCTCAAGTTTCCCCAAGGTGGCCCCGCAGTCTACTAGGTTCGGACCAACACTTAGACAAGCACTGGCCCGGGGGGGCTTAAAATAAAGATGACCCTCGGGAGCGTGACTCCCAAGGGAAAAATAGGTGGTGGTGAGGCAAATGGTAAAACCAAGGTTGGGCCTTGCTGGGGGAGTTTTATTCAAAGTGAACTGTCAAGGGGTCCCCATAACAACCCAACTGTGTAAGGAATGCAAAATCAATGAACATAACACCGGTATGATGGAAACTAGGACGACAAGAGTGGAACAAAACACCAGGCATAAGGCCGAGCCTTCCACCCTTTACGAAGTATATAGGTGCATTAAAGTAAATAAGATATAGTAATGATAGCCCAACAATATCCATGTTCCAACATGGAACATAACTTCATCTTCACCTGCAACTAGCAACGCTATAAGAGGGACCGAGCAAAGAGGTAACATAGTCAAACAACAGTTTGCTAGGAAAGGTGGGTCAGAGGCTTGACATGGCAATGTGGGAGGCATGATATAGCAAGTGGTAGGTAGCGCGGCATAGCAATAGATCGAGCAACTAGCAAGCAAAGATAGAAGTGATTTCAAGGGTATGGTCATCTTGCCTGAGATCCCGCAAGGAAGAAGAATGAGTCCGTGAAGAAGAGAAATGGACGTAGTCGAACGGATCCTCACAAACGCGACGTTATCGGAACTAACCCGAAGAAGCAACATCGGAAAGAAGCAAACAACATAGTAAACAACCATCACATGAACATGGCATGATGCACAACCAAGTACGATGCATGTCCGGTTTAATGAAACATGGCATGGAAAAATGCACAAACAATCCTATAAATTAAGCGGAGCTCAATATGCAACTCCGTTGCATATTGACGAAACACCACGTGACTTATTTAGTTCTCTCTCGTTTATGAACCAAGCAATATTAAATGTTATTAAACATGGCAATATGGTGAAGCATAATAAAACTACCTAACTTGGAAAGTTTAAATGAGGCCGGAAACAACAAACAAAAAAATCCGGAAAATCCTCATACGCAAAATATGGATTTGGTACTGTTCTGCCCTAAACCATATTTTAGAGTTGTTAAAGATGCAAAGTAAAGTCACCATGTTAAATTAGGCATTTTTCTACCCCATTTACATATAAAGTTTATTTACAACCGAGCTACAGTTATTTAGTTATGAAATAAAGCATTTTAATAAGTTATTTAAGCAAAATTTAAACAAACAACATTTTAAACATGCGTGAAAGTTGGATATTATGAATCTAGATGAAATTCTAAGCATTCTACATATATAATGTTTTACATGTGATGCATGGTTGGTGAATTATTAAATGCATGTACTAGAAGGGTTTTTTTGTAAAACTATAGACCTCTGGATAATAGACAAATTCGCAGTCGGGGAAAAAACGAGCACTAGGCTGAATCTGGCTAGCCCAACATGCAAATGAGAGGGTTGTGCGCGTCCTCACCATGGGCCTTTGCCCGTTCGGTGGAAGAGAGGCCGGCAAGGGGGGGTGCTGGGCCGGCCTGCCTGTGGCCCACGCGGGCATTGGAGCTGGGCCAGGGGTGCTGGATCTGGTGGCAAACGAGGCCTCTTGGTCCACACGGGCGCGGTCAACACACGAGGGCGAGCGCTCGTTTCCCTCGCGTGGACGAAGCAGCAGGGGCAAAAGTGATGCGGGGACTTGGTGCAAGGAGGCCCGGCAGCGGGCACCCGAGGTGGATCCGGCGAGGTCTGACCGTGGAGGCGCGCCGGCATCGAGGTGCGGCGACGACGGCAAGATCCGGCTAGGACGCGGCTTGGACGAGGCAGCGGCAAACTCCGGCTCTAGTTCTCTGACGGAAAAAGGAAATGGGACAGAGATGTGAGAGGGAGCATAGAGAATCGGGAAAGGAAGGAACGGGCGGCACGGGGCTCATCTGAAGGTGGTTCTCGTTGGCGGAGGGAACTCCGGTGGCGTTGCGGAACTTGCGGGCGAACTGGGCGAGGCAGAGGAGATCCCCTGGTGTCTCCGGAGACCCGGGGTTGAAGCGAGCAAAGGGAAGGAGCTCCTGGCGTGGGGCTCTGAGGACGAGCGTGCTGCGGGACGAGAGGCTGCAGGCGTGGCTGCGTTCGTCTCCCTGAAGCTCCTGCTGGTGCTGTTCACCGACGAGGGCAGAGCAAGGTGGCGGCATGGCGACGCGGACGCCGGGGTTGGGCTCCTGTCTGTGAAAGAGAAAGAGAGAGAGAGAGAGGTGAGGTCAGGGAGAGTTCACGGTAGAGAGGAGCGAGAAAGGAGTACGTGAAGGTGCAAGATGGCCTGGTGGCTGGACGTGGTCGCCAGCGGCAGCACCGGTTGCCAGACGACTAGGGGAGGTGGAGTCGGGGCAGCGGAGGCGCGGGCGAGGTGGTGGCTGCTCCTGGGATCGAGCGATGACGAGGGAAGTAGAGGAGACCGCGGTGTCTTCGAGATTGGGTGGAGGAGGAAAAACAAGGAGAAAGGGGATCTGGGAGGATCCCAATGTGGGATTTGAGTGTGGCGGTGGCGGATTCAAGCCGGAGAAGGCTGTAGGTGGAGGCTAGAGTGGACAAATGACCTAGTTTTTAGAGTTTGGTCTAATATATAAGGCAAAATGATTTTGAGATAGGGGCATTTGGTTCCTCCGAACTTAATTGGATGGTCCTGGATAAATAGGTTAGGGGGCCCAATTAACAAAACAGAGATGCTTTATAGATGTTTGGGGATGATCCGGACGCAACGGTGACGACTGCCCGGGTCGGGTCCGGGACAGCTTTCGGACACGCGCGTGAGGAGGGCCACGGGCTGACGAGATAGGTTAGGTTAGGCCTGGCGGTAGGTATTGGAATGTGTAGACGGTCTAGGGAGGAAAGAGAGGGAAAGCTCGGCAATAGTTTTCGGAGACCGAAAACGTTCGACGATAGACCGGCTACTATTGCCGCTATAGTTATCCGTTGGAGCGTCAAACAGACTCCGAATGCGATGAAACTTGGCAGACGGCCTACTGACAACATAACAACACCGCATGCCAACTTTCAACCCATTCGGAGAACATTCTCCGGCCACTTATAAATACTATTTCGGACATGCTGCAAGCGCGTGCAAGTGTGTCTGGGTTCAGAACGGACAACGGAAGGAACTAGGAGACCCGGACTAATGCACGTTTCAAAAACATGCAGATGCAATGCACATGATGACATGGCAAGATGTAACATGCAGGCAAAAGAAAGGCAACAACAACAAATAACTGGAAGACACCTGGTGCATCGGTCTTGAGGCGTCACAACACTCCACCACTACAAGAGGATCTCGTCCCGAGAGCTAGGATGGCACCGGAGAGAAAACGAAAGAGAGAAGAGGTAAAACTATGTTGCTTCTTTGACAAATGAGTGAAACCAAAAAAAACCTTGAGAGGTTGAACAAATTGGAAGAAAGAATACAACGAAGATGAACAAAGTTGAAAACACTCCGTTAGAAAAGGGGAACAAGGAACATTACTAGAACCTTGTAGGTTGAAAGACATAAGAAAAAAAGGTTGCAATGGACAAGAAGTACATGCAAGCACTCAAGTTGAAACGAGATGTACAAGGAACGGTAAAGATCAATTACGACAACACTTCGGTTGGAAATGGAAGGCAATAATATGAACTTGGCAAAATGAAAGCACTTGGATGAGACTCCGGTTAGACGAGGAATGATAGCCACAACACTCCGGTTAACACAAGATAGTGGAGGAAAAAGAATGATATATTTTGGACAAAACTCCGACTGTAAATGGATGGAATTGAACGTAAACTTAGGAAGATTGGATGATACTTGACGAAATCAACAACACATTGCCTCTGGAAACAATGCATGATAGTTAGATAGTTGGAATGAATAGAACTAAGAATGAAACCAACATCTCCTACCATAAATGAATTTGAAAGAGCATCCTTACGAAGTAGGATTGAACAGAGTTGTTTGAGAAAAATAACAATGGTAAGAATAAGCTTGGTGTGGGCATATGGAAACAATTCAAAACTTAGAGGTGAATACATGCCACTATGGAAAACAAGAGATTGGATTGATATGAACAAGGAGACGAGAAACTTATTTCACTGGGAGGATAAATGAAGAACTTGGGTCATTTATAAGCACCACAAATAGCAACAATCCATAGGGAAAGCTTTAGGTGAAATATAACCAATATAAATCCAATGAAGAGATTGATTGGTTCAAAAGATCTCATGAACAAATTGAAAATGATGGCTTTAAAATATGTCATTCCTTACAACTTGTGAATCATGAAACATGAAGAAAAATTGTCAAGAATGACATAACACCACCTCAAAAGATAAGATAGAAAGAATTGCACTTCGGAATGGAAGAAGAAGAATGCTTGAACTCCTCAAAACAAGACATGTGTTGAACAACATGTTTATTTTGGAGTATAGCTTGGCGGGACAATTTAAGAATGAAAGGAATCCTTGACGAACCACGATGTAGAGCCTCCATGAAGAACTCCGGTAACAAAACGATGATCAAATGATGACAAACTATCTAACACAAGGCGAAACCTTGTAATGATTTAGATGGATCTTCGTGACAATATAATTGATAGAGCTTGGGACTCCGGGAAAAGAAAAGATGAAACAATTGCAACCGAGAACTTGATGAGCCTCCGGAATAAGGAATTAATTTACTTGGATGAAACAAGAATAAGAATTATGTTATGCGTATCCTTCACCAATTTAAATTGATGACAAGCAACGAACTATGCATACTACTTATTCTCGTAAAAAGGATTAAGATAGATATGGCACAAACTTGGAAGGTCTTCAACGAACCACCGATAGTATTTGGAAAGAACGAATGAATTGATATGATAACGAAGGAAGAGAAATCTTGAACGAACCACCATAAGAATTGAAAATGAATGAAGAAAAGATAAAGAAACACCGGGAAGAATTAGAGAACGAATAAAGATACTTGAGGGAATTGATACACGAGAATGAATAGATCATGAACTGATTAGAGGAAACTTGAATGATGCACTGGTATGATTTGGAGAACAATAGCTGAAAGCTGAGAATGAACAATTATGAGATGATGGGCTCTCGAGAAACAAACTGAAAGGACTCCTGAATAACTCCGGATGGGTGAAAAGAATACTCACAGTCGAGAACAATTATGAGAGGAAGGCATCAAGCCTATAACCATGAATCTTCAAGAAAAACATATATGATTGAAGAGAAACTCTTCTTCGATCATCAAATGCAGAGAATGACGATGAGAAAGACCACCATGAATTATTGAGATACTCCGGGATGAAGAATAGAAAGGTTGAACCAACGATGAAGAATTTGAAAGACCTTGGAGAAAGACATTTGACTGGTGACAATTCATTCTTACGTCAAACTTTGAAAGATTTGAGAATAACTCCGATAAAATTAGAAGAGTCAGGTAAGATCCTGGAAAAAGACCGTTGAACGACTTGAAAGAGAGATTGCGCCAGTTGAATTAAATGGCTTGAATGAGATAACATCCTCGCAAAAGCTTGAACGAATGCACAGAGGGAACACGAATCTTTTGAGATATCTTCAGCACTCCGGAACAATTGAATAGCGAGAAGTGGATAATGAAGAGGTGCACTGGCATGAGAAAGTATTTGAAACGAGGAAAAGGGATATGATCAACACCGAAAGCTTGATTTGAATCCACCGGTGAATATAAAATAAACGAGGAATGATGAACTTGATGCTCCGTTAGTATCTTCCTGAGAATCACCAGATAAGAATATTGACTAAAAAGAATGAAGAGACTTCACATGAATAAAATGGATACTTGATTCAGAAATTTGAGTCCTTGAAGAAAAAAGGGTGGTAGGGCGGGTGAAACAAAGGCAACTTGGGACGGAAGAAACAAACAACGTTGAGAAGACTTAGAGTTGATCTTGCGGATGTTGAAAAAGATCAGATCCACTTAAAGAGAAGCACACTGGTTGAAAAGGATTGACATGACAATCTTGATTAACATGAAGGATTTGTATTCACATAGGAGTATGAGAACACCGCTTAGGAAAGGTATGGAATCAACACTTGACATTGAAGCAACTCGAATACCACAACTCAAAACAAAGAAAAACAAAGGATTGGCTTGCAAAATAAGCCAGAAACAAACATATGATAGATCCCATATCATATCATGTGTCTATTGGAAAGATATTCTAGGAGCTACTTGAATTCCTACTTATAAACTCCCGAAATTTTCTGGTTATGCAATCAGGTGTTGGGGATACAGGGGAAGCATAATATCTCACCCAAACTAACAAATCCTACATCCAGCTGTATCCATCCTTCAACACATAACCAAGAAACCTTCGGAAATCATTTACCTCAACCTTCGAAAAGCATCTATTATACGAGTTCTGGAAATACTCCCGAACTCCCACCCCAGTACTGGGTGGCGTCGAGGTTATCTCACCAACAACTGCATAAAAGAGATTTCTTATGTCGGCGAACTCAGGTATTCCAGAACTGCAACGATAAAATTGTGATGACAACACCTCGGAGCTCAACTCCCCAGGACACTGCCACAACCCCTAAATGTCAGGAGGCACCAAGAACAATGTTCTCGTCACAAGACTATCGGAACGATTCCAAGATACCCGCGTGATCCTAAAAAAATCGTGAAATTTAAGGAGAGAAGAGTCAAAACTCTACGTCAGGAGGCCTCACAAGAGCGACGAAGGAACTGAGGAGTAAAAAGAATCCTACTCTCCGATATATACGATCCTAAGACTCAAAACATTTTCTTCTAGAATCGACAACGTCAGTGATTCGATCAAGCAGGGGGCTCCTAAGTCGGGGAAGGCTCTGATACCAACTTGTAACACCCACGATGCGGCTATATCTCCCACGTGTTGAGGCACGACTTAGAGGCATATCCGCATGGTAGGCATGTCACAAGAGGGGTAATCTTCACACATCCCATGTACTTAATAGGAAAGGGATAAAGAATTGGCTTACAGTCACCACTTCACAGAATACAAGTTAAACATACAACATCCAGAATACAATCAAGGTCCGACTACGGAACCAAAATAAAAGAAGATAACCCCAAATGCTAGATCCCCGATCGTCCCGACTGGGCTCCACTACTGATCAACATGAAACCAAACAACACAACGAACACAATCTCCATCGAGCTCTGACTTGAGCTCAGTTTGCGCCATCTGCACTGGTATCATCGGCACCTGCAACTGTTTGGAAGTATCTGTGAGCCACGAGGACTCAGCAATCTCACACCCGTGAGATCAAGACTATTTAAGCTTATGAGTAGGAAAGGGTAGTGAGGTGGAGCTGCAGCAAGCACTAAGCATATATGGTGGCTAACATATGCAAATAAGAGCGAGAAGAAAAGTGATGCAATGGTCGTGAACTAGAAGTGATCAAGAAGTGATCCTGAAACTACTTACGTTCAAGCATAACACAAGAACCATGTTCACTTCCCGGACTCCACCGAAAAGAGACCATCACGGTTACACATGCGGTTGATGCATTTTAATTAAGTTAAGTGCCAAGTTCTCTACAACCGGACATTAACAAATTCCCATCTACCCATAACCGCGGGCATGGCTTTCAAAAGTTCAAACCCTTCAGGGGTGTCCCAACTTAGCCCATCACAAGCTCTCACGGTCAACAAAGTATACTCCTTCTCCCAGGAAGACCCGATCGAACTCGGAATCCCGGTTACAAGACATTTCGAAAATGTTAAAACAAGACCAGCAAGACCGCCCGATGCGCCGACATCCCGATAGGAGCTGCACATATCTCATTCTCAGGGTAATGTACACTGGATGAGACATCCTACGAGTAAAACAAACCTCAAGATTCCCCTAGGTGGCCCCGCAGTCTACTCGGTTCGGACCAACACTTAAACAAGCACTGGCCCGGGGGGGGGGGGCTTAAAATAAAGATGACCCTCGGAAGCACGACTCCCAAGGGAAAAATAGGTGGTGGTGAGGCAAATGGTAAAACCAAGGTTGGGCCTTGCTGGAGGAGTTTTATTCAAAGCGAACTGTCAAGGGGTCCCCATAACACCCAACCGTGTAAGGAACGAAAAATCAAGGAACAGAACCCCAATTCGATGGAAACTAGGACGGCAAGAGTGGAACAAAATATCAGGCATAAGGCCGAGCCTTCCACCCTTTACCAAGTATATAGGTGCATTAGAGTAAATAAGATATAGTTATGATATCCCAACAATTTCCATGTTCCAACATGGAACAAAACTTCATCTTCACCTGCAACTAGCAATGCTATAAGAGGGGCTGAGCAAAGTGGTAACATAGCCAAACAACGGTTTGCTAGGAAAGGTGCGTTAGAGGCTTGACATGGCAATATGGGAGGCATGATATAGCAAGTGGTAGGTAGCACGGCATAGCAATAGACCGAGAAACTAGCAAGAAAAGATAGAAGTGATTTCGAGGGTGTGGTCATCTTGCCTGAGATCCCGCAAGGAAGAAGAACGAGTCCATGAACAAGACAAATGGACGTAGTCGAACAGATCCTCACAAACGCGACATTATCGGAACTAACCCGAAGAAGCAACACCAGAAAGAAGCAAACAACATAGTAAACAACCATCACATGAACATGGCATGATGCACAACCAAGTATGATGCATGTCCGGTTTAATGAAACATGGCATGGCAAAATGCACAAACAACCCTACAAATTAAGTGGAGCTCAATATGCAATTCCATTCCATATTGACGAAACACCACGTGATTTATTTAGCTCTCTCTCGTTTATGTACCCAACAATATTAAATGTTATTAAACAAGGCAATATGGTGAAGCATTATAAAACTACCTAACTAGGGAAGTTTAAATGAGGCCGGAAACAACAAACAACGAATCCGGAAAATCCTCATATGCAAAATATGGATTTTTACTGTTCTTCCCTAAACCATATTTTAGAGTTGTTAAACATGCAAAATAAATTCACCATGTTAAACTAGGCATTTTTCTACCCCATTTACATATAAAGTTTATTTAAAACCATGCTACGGTTATTTAGTTATGAAATAAAGCATTTTAATAAGGTATTTAAGCAAAATTTAAACAAACAACATTTTAAACATGCGTGAAAGTTGGATATTATGAATCTAGATGCAATTATAAGAATTTACATATATAATGTTTTACATGTGATGCATGGTTGGTGAATTATTAAATGCATGAACTAGAAGGGTTATTCTGTAAAAACTGTAGACCTCTGGATAATAGACAAATTCGTAGTCGGGGAAAAAACATGCACTGGGCTGAAGCTGGCTGGCCCAACATGCACAGGAGAGGGTTGTGCGCGTCCTCTGCATGGGCATTTTCCCGTTCGGTGGAAGAGAGGCTGGCAAGGGGGCGCGCTAGGCCGGCCTGCTTGTGGCCCACGCGGGCATTGGAGCTGGGCCAGGGGTGCTGGATCTGGTGGCGAACGAGGCCTGCTGGTCCATGCGGGCGCAGTCAACGCACGCGGGAGAGCACTCGTTTCCCTCGCATGGACGAAGCAACAGGGGCGGGAGCGATGCGGGGACTTGGCTCAAGGAGGCCTGGCAGCGGGCACCCGACGTGGATCCGGCGAGGTCTGACCGTGGAGGCGCACCGACGTCGAGGTGCAGCGACGACGACGAGATCCGGTTAAGACGTGGCTTGGACCAGGCAGCGGCAAACTCCGGCTCTGGTTCTCTCACGGAAAAAGGAAACGCGATAGAGATGTGAGAGGGAGCAGAGAGAATCGGGAAAGGAAGGAACGGGCGGCGCGGGGCTCATCAGAAGGTGGTTCTCCTCGGCGGAGCGAACTCCGGTGGCGTTGTGGAACTTGCGGGCAAACGGGGCAAGGCAGAGGAGATCCCCTGGTGTCTCCGGCGACCCGGGGTCGAAGCGAGCAAAGAGAAGGAGCTCCTGGCATGGATCTCTGAGTAAGAGCGTGCTACGGGACAAGAGGCTGCAGGTGCGGCTGCGTTCGTCTCCCTGAAGCTCCTGCTGGTGATGTTCACCGACGAGGGCGGAGCAGGCAGCTGCATGGCGACGCGGACGCCGGGGTTGGGCTCCTGTCTGTGAAAGAGAAATAGAGAGAGAGGTGAGGTCAGGGAGAGTTCACGGGAGAGAGGAGCGAGAAAGGAGCACGGGAAGTGCAAGACGACCTGGTGGCTGGATGTGGTCGCCGGCGGCAGCACCGATTGCCGGACGACGAGGCGAGGTGGAGTCGGGGCAGCGGAGGCGCGGGCGAGGTGGTGGCTGCTCCTGGGATCGAGTGATGACGAGGGAAATAGAGGAGACCGCGATGTCTTCGGATTGGGTGGAGGTGGAAAAACGAGGAGAAAGAGGATCTGGGAGGATCCCGATGTGGGATTTGAGTGTGGCGGCAGCGGATCCGAGGCAGAGAAGGCTCTAGGTGGCGGCTAGAGTGGACAAATGACCTAGTTTTTAGGGTTTGGTCTAATATATAAGGCAAAAGGATTTTCGGATAGGGGCATTTGGTCCCTCCAAACTTAATCATATGGTCCCGGATAAATATGTTAGGGGCCCAATTAACAAAACGGAGATGTTTTATAGATGTTTGGGGATGATCCGGACGCAACGGTGACGACTGCCCGGGTCGGGTCCGGGACAGCTTTCAGACGTGCGCGCGAGGAGGGCCGCAGGCTGACGAGATGTGTTAGGTAGGGCATGGCGGTATGTAGTGGACTGTGTAGACGGTCTAGGGAGGAAAGAGAGGGAAATCCCGGCAACAGTTTTCGGAGACCGAAAACGTCCGACAATAGATCGGCCACTATTGCCGCTCTAGTTATCCGTTGGGGCGTTAAACATACTCCAAATGCGATGAAACTTGGCAGGCGGCCTACTGACAACATAACAACACCGCATGCCAACTTTCAACCCATTCTGAGAACATTCTCCGGCCACTTGTAAAATACTATTTCGGACATGCCGCGGTCGCGTGCAAGTGTGTCTGGGCTCAGAACGGACAACGGAAGGAACTGGGAGACCCAGACTAATGCACGTTTCAAAAACATGCAGATGCAATGCACATGATGACATGGCAAGATGCAACACGCAAGCAAAAGACAAGGGAACAACAAAGAATAACTGGAAGACACCTGGCGCATCGGCCTCGGGGCGACACACACGAGGCAGGAGGGCGCGCCCCAAGAGGGTGGGCACGCCCCCCACCCTCGTGGGCCCCTCACAGCTCCACCGGCCTACTTCTTCCTCCTATATATATCCATATACACTGAAAACATCCAGGAGCACCACGAAACCCTATTTCCACCGCTGCAACCTTATGTACCAATGAGATCCCATCTTGGGGCCTTTTCCGGCGCTCCGCCGGAGGGGGAATTGATCATGGAGGGCTTCTACATCAACACCATAGCCTCTCCGATGATGTGTGAGTAGTTTACCACAGACCTTCGGGTCCATAGTTATTAGCTAGATGACTTCTCCTCTCTCTTTGGATCTCAATACAAAGTTCTCCTCGATTCCCTTGGAGATCTATTCGATGTAATTCTTTTTGCGGTGTGTTTGTCGAGATCCGATGAATTGTGGGTTTACGATCAAGATTATCTATGAACAATATTTGATTCTTCTCTAAATTATTTTATGCATGATTTCAATATCTTTGCAAGTCTCTTCGAATTATCAGTTTGGTTTGGCCTACTAGATTGATCTTTCTTGCAATGGGAGAAGTGCTTAGCTTTGGGTTCAATCTTGCGGTGTCCTTTCCCAGTGACAGCAGGGGCAGCAAGGCATGTATTGTATTGCTGCCATTGAGGATAAAAAGATGGGGTTTATATCATATTGCTTGAGTTTATCCCTCTACATCATGTCATCTTGCCTAATGCGTTACTCTGTTGTTGTGAACTTAATACTCTAGATGCATGTTGGATAGCGGTCGATGTTTGGAGTAATAGTAGTAGATGCAGAATCATTTCGGCCTACTTGTCGCGGACGTGATGCCTATATACATGATTGTAAGTGCATCTAGTGCCCCTTAGTGATTTTGGTGTGTTGAAGACTTATAGGTTAAGGGACTGATGCGTTTGTGAGTGTACACAGGTCTATAAGTCTATGAGGAGTTTGATATTTACAGATAAAGTCGACCCCTAAAAATGAAGTTCTTCGACTGAAGACTTTGGATTTCTGAAGACTTTCTGATGACTTTGAAAGTGAAGAAATTGGTGTGACCATGAAGACTTGGTATTCATTCGAGGAATCTGAAGCGTGAAGACTTTAGTATTTGTAGTTTCATTTTATCTTTCTTGAGTCATAGGAAACACCATACTGTTAAAGGGGTCGAGGAAATACTAAGGAAAAGTTTCCAAGTGATGCTCAAATCAAAATCCTACACCTACCAATCCCTTCGAGTGAAGCCATTGGAAATCCCAGGCAGTTCAGTCAATTTCTTCAGTGACAGAGACAAAGTTCTCCTGGTCTCTGAGGAATTTGTTCTAACCGAGGAGTTAGGAATTCGCTAGTGCAGATTGCCTACAAGTGAGGAACATGATAGCCTTGAGGAATTTGATAATCAAATTTCCGACCGTTGCTGTGCTATGCGCCAGCTGTCCCAAAATATCTTCCCACCTAATGGTCATATCATTGAAGGGCATTTATGTCTGATCATGTCGGGCTGCTCCCTAGGCTATAAATAGCCGCCCCTACACCAGTAGCTAGTTGGCTACTCCAAGATAAACTGACAGTTGTCATTTGAGAGTATCCCATCCTCCGAGGACTTTGAGAAAAAAACATCAAGTGAGGAAAACCCATACCCAAAAACCTACAAACCCAAAGTGATTGAGCATCATTGAAGAGATTGATCCTGCATGGATCCGACGCTTGTTACCTTTGAAGACTGTGCATCTTCCAGACGGTTAGGCATCATGGTCTAGAGCATCCAAGAGGAAATTGTGGAGTTTGTGAAGGTTTGGAAGTCACCTGAAGACTTACCACAAGTGATTGGGCGAGGATCTGTGTGACCTTAGCTCAAGGGGAATATGGTGAGGACTGAGTGTCCTGAAATGCGTGTTCGGGACTGGGTGTCCGGTACTGTGTGTCCTCAGGTTTGAATACCTTGCCGCCCTAACTAGACCTACAACTGTCACAACAGTTGGAACTAGTCTACCAAATCATTGTCTTCAGCAAGCCTACTGGTTCTATTTACTCAACCCTTCCATTTCTTCACTAGTATGTTGTGTGCTTGTTCATATCTGTTTGAAGACTTTGACTGAAGACTTTCTCAATTTGCTCAGTTCAATTTCTTCAGTCTGTTTGTCTTCATTCTGTTTATCCTGTGCTTATGCTTTCTGTACTCTGTGCTTGTTTCATTTCATCATGAAGACCATGCTTATGCTCTGTTGTGTTTGCATCTGAGTACTTATTCCGCAACAAGTAGTTCTTCTCTTAGGAATTTCCTCACCCTGAAATTCCTCAGTGAAGAATTCATAAAAATCGCCTATTCACCCTGCTCTAGTCGACTTAGCACACTTTCAATTGGTATCAGAGCAAGGTACTCCCTTGTTCTGTGTGATTTTGGTTTAACCGCCTGGAGTTTTAGTTATACCGACCGCATGTATGATCAAGGTTTCTGCTGGGTGTCCTACCTTCGATGGGATGGACTACCCCTATTGGAAGAATAAGATGCACATGCATCTTGAGGCAATTGACAACGATCTCTGGTACGCTGTGGAAAATGGTGTTCCCTATGTCACTCCTACCGTCAATGCTGCTGATGTGAAGAGATTCAAGCAACTCGACTCTCAAGCGAAGAACATCATAGGCTATCTGAGAAAAGGGCAGTATGGCAGAGTGAGTGCTTCGGAGACAACAAAGCTTATCTGGGACAGGCTGTCCAAGGTCCATGAAGGAGTCTCAACACAGCGTGACTCTCGAGTTGACGTTCTTCGCAATCTCTTCAACTGCTTCAAAAGACTCAACAATGGAAATGTTTAGCAAACCTTCGATCGCCTCATTGACATCTCAAATAAGCTTCCAGCACTTGGTGCGACTAACATCACCGACCATGAGGTGGTGAAGAAATTGCTGAGATCGCTTGATTCCTTATTTGATACTTTGGCATTGATGATATAAGAACATGGAATCTATAAGTCACTTGATCCTGCTGATATCCTCGAGAGGCTAAATAGTCATGAGTTCCAGCTTGCTGAGATGAGAGATCTCTATGGACCAAGCTATGGAAGATCACGAGCCCTGAAGGCCAAGGCAGGGTCTGAATCTGAAGGTGAAGATTCTGGTAGCAGCCTTGGTGGCCCTGAAGAACTAAGCCAGGAGCTAGCAATGCTCATGAGGAAATTCCAGAAGTTCTCAAGATGTGGTCGTTTTGGAAAATCCTCAAGAAGTGGTGACTTAAGACCAGATTCCTCATCCCATGATTACAAAAAGAGACTCTGCCACAAATGCAAGAAACCCGGTCACTACATTCAAGATTGTCCTCAGTGGTAAAAGGAATCAAAGAAGAAGAAGTACAAGGACTACAGTTCTGATGATTCAAATAAGAAGAAGAAATCTTCAAAGTCCTCTTCATCAAAACCTTCAAGGTCTTCATCTCACAAGAAGAGAAGCTCCAAGAAGGCTCGGCCATTCATTGGTATGGAAATGGACTCTGAGACTGAATCTGAGGAAAATGAGGAAGAGGAGGAATCTGAGGAGTCAGACTCTAGTGTGGCGAGCCTAGCCCTCGCTACCGCGTTCATTAGCAAGTCCATCTTCAACTCTGAGCAGAAGGACCTATCCAGCACCACTGACGACGGCGATGATGACTATGCTCCCACCTATTGCTTCATGGAAAAATGTGCAAAGGTACTCAAATATCCCTCCTCTAAATCAAGTGAGGGTGAATCTGATGAAAATATCAAGCCTAGTTATTCTAAACTTGCTAAGACTGCTGTGAAACAACAAAAGGCTCTTGAAAAGGATCAAAATATGCTAGACAAAAGCGATGATATGTTGGGTGATGAAATGGATCGCACTAAAATTTTGACTGAAAATCTTTAGAGACTTCATTCCAAGTTTGACAATCTTCAAGGTCATCATAACACTCTCTTATCTGATCATGAGAAGCTTTCTTATGAATTTCTTCAAAGAAAGCAAGATCTTGAGGAGTTAATAGTGAGTTATGAAGATCTTTAGAAGGAGCGTGATTCATTACTTGCTCAACAAATCAGCGCTACTGAGGAATAATTTATTCCACCATGTTTGAAATGCATTGAACGTGAAAATCCTAATTCTTCACCTGAATGCTCATATGCTTCTAATGTTACAAATTCTTCAACTGTCTCTGCCATCACTAATTCCTCATCTGAGGACACTGCTAGTATCATTGATGATGCAGGGCTGAAGGAATTGTATAGGACAGGCATGTACAAAAGCCTCAAAGGGCATCAGGCTCTTTGTGATGTGCTTAAAAAGCAGATCCTCAATAGGAACCCTAGGAAACAGGGTATTGCCTTTGAGAGGAAACTCAATGTTGATGGGACCTACTGGAAACCTGAGTAATATCCCGAAACCTCATGAATTGATGCAAAAGGACCTTTAGTGGATCCATCTACTTTATCTGGCTTTACATGTGAATCTTCATATTCTTCTGTTGAGTTATTTGACTCCAACTATAAACAGTTCAAAAATCAGAATGGTGAAGTATTTGCTAGGTATGTTGGCACTAACTGCAGGAACGGTTCTCCTATGAAGAAAATCTGGGTTCCCAAAAGGTGCCTTGAAAGTATTCAGGTGAATGTCATCATGAAACCACCTGTGAAGAATAGGAACCCAGATCAAATTCTTCAAATGGACCAAATTCTTCATATGGATCCAAGTCCTCATAGGGACCAAGTTCCTCACATGGATCAAATTCCTCAAAAGGATCAAAGTCCTCATATGAACATCATCGTGCTAACCCTTCTGTTTTGCAGGGAAGATCTAAGGATTATGGATATGCACATTATTCTTCAAATCATTATGTTCATAAGTCCTCGAAGAATTTCTCTGCTTACTCTTATGATTACCCTAACCCCTCTTATGTGAAACGAAGTGGAATGGCTTCTATGCCACCTTTCTCTTATGGAGCTCGCAGAATGATGAACTCTTTGCCACCCCTTCAGATGTGGGTGGTAAAGAAAAAGAACTAATCTCTTATGCAGGGTCAGGTCTCCAGACGAACTTAAACGTCCGAAGAATTTGCTGCAGACCTGAATATGCTTGAAAGGAAGCAAGCTAATCATGAAGAAATGAATTCACATTTCTCATGTCCTCATACTACTTTATCTGTTCTATTGTTTGATGAAATTGATCCGATGAAATTAATATCATATTCTTCACAGATGAAGTGTATGAGTTCGTAAGCTGCACTAATTCATCTGTAGGATGATCAACCCAAAGCCACTGAGTGGGTCCTCGATAGTGGATATACAAATCACATGACTGGTAACAGGAGCTTATTGACGGACTCTGGTTTATCTCCATCACATCTGAAGCATATCACCTACGCTGACAACGACAAAAGCAAGATATTGGGTCTAGGTAAGGTTGCAATTTCAAATGATCGACACATGGACAAAGTCATGCTTGTCGAGTCCTTAGGGTTCAACCTCATGTCTGTCTCAATGCTTTGTGATCTTGATATTGTTGTTGTCTTTGGCAAGCATCATTGTGTTGTGATCATGGAAGCTGACAATTCCAAAGTCTTTGAAGGCTTTAGGAAAGGAGATTTGTATATTATTTATTTCTCTACATGACCACAACCTGCTACATGTCTACTTGCAAAATCTTCAGAAGGCTGGCTATGGCATCGACGGCTTGGTCATGCTGGGATGAGGAACTTGCACACGCTCGCGAAGAAGAAGCATGTCATTGGCATCGAGGGTGTCAAATTCCTCAAGGACCATTTGTGTGGAGCTTGTGAAGCCGGAAAGATGACCAAGGCCAAGCATCCCTCAAAGACCATCATGACTACCACTCATCCATTTGAATTGCTTAACATGGATCTGTTTGGCCCTACTCACTATGCCACATTTACTAATGCTGCTTCTTTATATGGCTTTGTCATTGTTGATGATTATTCTCGATATACATGGGTGCATATCATCACTAACAAAACTGAAGTG
Source organism: Triticum dicoccoides (assembly GCF_002162155.2). Classification (NCBI taxonomy): domain Eukaryota; kingdom Viridiplantae; phylum Streptophyta; class Magnoliopsida; order Poales; family Poaceae; genus Triticum; species Triticum dicoccoides. The sequence continues at coordinate 325,008,148 of NC_041390.1, forward strand.
TAGGAAGTCTTTAAACGATTTTCCTTGAGGGCTTCAACCAACTTTTGTGTGAAGATCAATCACATCATAAGTGATAATGGAACTGAGTTCAAGAACACTGGTCTTGATGACTATCTTGATGAACTTGGTATCACTCATGAGTTATCTGCTCCTTATACTCCTCAGCAAAATGGTGTCGTGGAGCGCAAGAACAGGACTCCTGTTGAGATGGCTCGCACTATGCTTGATTAGTACAAGACATCTACTCGCTCCTGGCCTGAGGCAATTGATACTACGTGCCACATCATCAACAGGGTATATCTTCACAAATTCTTCAAGAAGACTGCATATGAACTCCTCACTAACAAGAAACCCAATGTGAGTTATTTCAAAGACTTCGGTGCTAGATGCTGGATTAGAGATCCTCATAATAGTTCTAAATTTGCACCAAAAGCACATGAAGGTTTTATGCTTGGTTATGGTAAGGACTCGCACACCTACAGAGTCTTCAACACCTATCACCATAAGGTTATTAAAACTGTAGATGTGCGGTTCGATGAAACTAATGGCTCGCAAAGAGAGCACCTACCTCCTGTGACAGATGAAATACCTCCTGAGAAATCCATAAAGTTCAAGGCTACTAAGGATGTCATTCGTACAGAAGAATCTACTGAAGAAATCAATCCAAAACATGAAGAATGTCATGCTGATGCACCTGAGGAAAATGATGCTGAAGAAAATGTTGATCAAATTCCTCAACGACAACCAGCTCATCCTCGCATTGCAAATGAAGTGCGGATTGAGAAAATCATCAGCTACATCAACATTCCAGATCCTCTCACACACTCAAGAGCTTCAGATTTATCTAACTTTTCTGGGCACTTTGCTTTCGTCTCTATCACAGAGCCCACTAAGGTAGATGAAGCATTTCTAGAGCCTGAGTGGATTCAAGCTATGCAAGAGGAGTTACATCAATTTGAGCTCAACAACATCTGGGAACTGGTCAAACGTCCAGATCCTCGCAAGCACAATATCATTGGAACGAAGAGGTTGTACCGCAACAAGCAAGATGAAAATTGCCTTATGGTTAGGAATAAGGCACGACTTGTAGCTCAAGGCTACACACAGGTTGAAGGAATTGATTTCGATGAAACTTTTGCACCTGTTGCTATACTTGATGCTATTCGCATATTACTTGCTTATGCTAACCATCATGATATCATCTTATATCAAATGGATGTGAAAAGTGCATTCCTCAGTTCTAAGCTTGAGGAATAAGTATATGTTGCTCAACCTCCAGATTTTGAAGATCCAAAGCATCCTGACAAAGTCCTCAGACTAAATAAGGCCCTCTATGGCCTCAAGTAGGCCCCTCAGGCATGGTATGAGACTTTGAAGGAATTACTCATGAAGAAAGGCTTCAAACCCGGTTCACTTGACCCAACTCTTTTCACTAAATCTTATGATGGTTAATTGTTTGTGTGCCAAATATATGCTGATGATATCATTTTCGGCTATACCGACCAACGTTACAGTGATGAATTTACCTATATGATGAGTGAAGAATATCAAATGTCTATGATGGGAGAATTGAAAGTCTTCTTAGGTCTTCAGATTTGTCAACAGAAAAATGGCATATTCATATCTCAGGAGAAATACCTCGAGGATGTACTGAGGAAATTCGACATGCAAGATTGCAAAGGAGTCAAAATCCCTATGCCCACAAATGGCCATCTATGCATTGATGAAAATGGTATTGACATCGATCAAAAGGTATACCGCTCCATGATTGGTTCTTTATTGTACTTATGTGCATCTAGGCCAGATATTATGCTTAGTGTTTGCATGTGTGCCCGATTTCAAGCTACACCGAAGTAATCACACCATAAGGTTGTGAATCATATTCTTCGATATCTATCTCACACACGAACACTTGGATTATGGTATCCCAAGGGCTCGGCTTTTGATCTCATTGGATATTCAGATTCTGACTATGCTGGTGATCTTGTGGACCGCAAGTCAACATCAAGCACATGCCATTTCCTCGGGCGATCCTTGGTCTATTGGTGCTCAAAGAAACAGAACTGCGTATCACTGTTTACTTCTGAAGCTAAGTACATTGCTGCTGGTTCTTGCTGTGCTCAATTGTTGTCGATGAAGCAAACCCTCAAGGGCTACGGTGTCAACATGAAGAATGTGCCTCTCTACTGTGACAATGAGAGTGCCATCAAGATTGCTCATAACCCTGTTCAGCACTCGAAGACAAAGCACATTTAGATTCGTCATCATTTTCTTCGTGATCATGTGTTGAAGGGCGACATCGCTATTGAGCATGTGAAGACTGAAGAGCAGCTAGCCGATATCTTCACAAAGACCTTGGATGAGAAGAGATTTAGCAAGTTGAGGTGTGAGCTAAATATCTTAGAATCTTTGAATGTCCTTTGAAAAGGACACACATCCTAACACTTATGCAAAATTGATGACTTCGATGTGCAACACAGGAAGTAACATTTTCTTCAATCAATGAAGACTAACCCTCAAGTGTGAAGAAATTAACGAAGAATTTGATTCTCAGAACCCTACAACAATTGTTCGCGCTGTCTGAAATCATCATTCTTATACGGTGGGTCCCGCAACCACCAAAAGTTGAAAATCTTCAATTTGAGTTTTTTTCCTAATTTGAAATTCCTTAGTTGTTCATTTTCTTCAAGTTTGCAATGTCTTCACTCTTTCCCTTGTTTTTCTTCATTGGCAATATAGATATATATGAGTTTATGTCCTCTACAACATTCACTTATTGCTATTTTTTCAAGTTGCTTGTTCTGCAAAGTGAATGTGATCCGACCCTTCCCCCTCTATGCTAAACTCAACCCAGTCTATTCACAAATTCTTCATGTGCGTTATATTTGAAACTCGTTCAAGATGTTCATTGTGTCCTTATCAGGTGAAGAATTTGCAAACAAAACATTGAACTTATCTTATCTGAATTTTCAGCTTTTGCCGCTCAAACCATTCCACCTTTCGCGATATATTATCCTATTCACCCACAATTGCACACGATCGTCACCTCTCTGTACGTGGGTGACACATGTCATGCGAATGAGAAGGGTTAGGGGCATGTTCGTCCAATATCCTTGGGCGAGTAGTTTTTCACTTCTGCTATAAATACTCCCCACCCTTCCTTACTTCATTTTTACTCCGCTCGACCTCACTCCATCGCTCGAGCTCTCAAACCCTAGCGCCGCCGCTACTTCCATCATCACCGATGAGGAAGAGCTTCACTGCCTCGACCTCGTCACCATCGTACTTGCACCGTTTGCGGATTTCTTCACTCCCCTGCCGCCGCAGTTGTCTTCCTCAGCCAAGTTAGGTTGTGGAAGATTTGAACTGATGAGGTTCTAAATATACTCTTCACAGTTCATCATTTTCTTCGTCAAGGGTAATTAAAAGTTACTTTTACTGCCCTTGTTGATTCTGATGTTTTCTTCAAATCTTTAGAAGGTGTTTATTCCTCAAATCTTCACACACTAAACACCTCACATATCATATCATCTCTTCTTGATCCTGAAATCTTCACACACTAAACACCTCACATATCATATCATCTCTTCTTGATCCTGAAATCTTCACACACTAAACACCTCACATATCATATCATCTCTTCTTGATCTGTTTCCCTAAGCAACATTTTTCTTCAAGATTCCTCAATTGTGTGGATTTTTAAATCTGTACAACTCTGGAACCTAAGTCAAAGAACGCTTAGTGAAATTCCTCAAGACTCATCTGGTCAAATTCCTCAAACTTGTTCTTTTTGCAATAACATCTGAGAACACATATGACCTCTCCAAATTCTTCGCACCTATACTCTGTTCATAGGTACACATGTCCGCTACTAAATCTCTAGGTTCCCATCAACTTAACTCATTTGCAGGGTTCCTTGAAGAAAAGTTGCATACCTCTTCAAAGAACTCAATAGTTCAAAACCCTCAGCTGAAGAAAATGGCTGACAGAAAGAAACCTCAGAAGGGAGGAAAGAAGCTGGAAGTCACCACCGCTTTTAAGATCCCTAATGACATTTATAAGGATTATTGCACTCCTGATGAGGCCACACGTGGAAAGGAGGACAAAAATCAGTGCAAGGTGCGCATACAAAAGGATAGAGAGGAGATGGGCACGGGAATGGAGAGAGTATAGGTATGTCACTCCAAAATGTATGAAGAAATTCGCTCTTCACCCTCCTTGCCCAAGACCTCCATTGACACCTAGCCAAGAAGCTGATCCCACTAGCCTCAAGCGCGGTGAGGACTATCTTGATGAATGGGCAAAGCGTCAAGCTAAGTTGGCCAAAGTAGCAAAAGAGGCATGTAATGAAGACTATGTTTCTGCTGCTTCCACTGCTGAGGCCTCTGCTAGCATGACGAAGAAGACCATGCCTAAGAAGCCCGCACACAAGCCCAGTACCTCTTCTTCTTCAATGCCCTCATGGACAAGCTCCTCTGCAATGCTCTCATGGCCAACTTCTACTAAGCCCTCCCGGCCAATTCCTCAAGCCGCCCCAGTTCCTCAAGTTACAAAATCCTCAGCTCCTCCTTCAAAGTCCTCTGCACCTACGCATCTCGCCTCGTGCCAAAGGACAACATGCATCTCTATTGCCTCAGGAGCCTCTGCAAGTTCATCAGCTCCTCTGCATTCTTCAACTGGCACCTCTTTGCTGAAGACCAAGGCCACTTCTGGACGAGGCACTAGACCGAGTCCTCAAAAGAAGCTGGTCACCTTTCAAGTACCGTCCTCTGAGGACGAAGCTGATGATGAAGAACTTGAAGAAATCATCGGAGACAGATAGCAGAGGGCCGCTAGAGCCAAAGGAAGTGAAATTCCTCTGTTACTGGATCCGAAGTTGATCCTTGAGTACATTGACCTTTGGCACAAGGACCCTAACAGTCCTATGCCAGACTTCAAGCTGACTTATGGCCAAAGTCATATGCTGAACGCCTTCATAGGAGAAGAAAAATGGAAGTTTGAGAAGGCCAGGCAGCTGAAGAATGCGCAGTACAAGAAGGAGCGCCTTCTAAAGAAAAACATTGTGAAAATGATCACTGATGAACTCATTGCTTCTCAGACGGGTATCAAAAACCTCAATGATGAATTTGACGCATACCATGTAGATTGGCTTGGAGCCAAGGTCAGATTTGTGAAGTTAGCTGAAAAATTCACTACCAATGTTGCAGATCCAATGCAATAAGAAATTCCTCAGGCTGAAGCATCTGCTGAGCCTACTGAAGAAAATGCTAGCACCGCTGATGACAACCAGGCTACTAAAGAAAATGCTAGAACCAGGGCTGATGACAGCATTCCAGCCACTGATGAAACTGCCAGGGTAACCACTAGTGTTGCGCCTGAAGAAATTGTCAGGACAGCAGAAGCTTCAACCGCGGTGCCTGAAGAAACTGATCATGCCAGGGCAACTACATCAGTTGTTCCTGAAGAAACGGAACCAATTTCCCCTTCTCCTCCTGCACCTACACCAAGTCCAATTCTTTGTTCTGCATCAGAAGCGAAGAAGACCATGGTTGCGGAGCATGCAGCTGTGAAGAAACGGAAAGCATCAACTTCATCAGAATCTTCAGCTCCGAAGAAGATGAAGAAATTGACCAGCTCGTTTGAAAATCCGATTGATGTTGTTCCAGTCTCGAGCATGCCATCAAAGGAACTCCTTCCTTTTGATGAAGAATACGTGATCCCAAGCGGATCAGATGAAGATATTCCTTCTGCTGCTCTTTAGAGTAGTTGGATGAAGAAATTGAAGTGGATGCAATCCCTTCAACCCCGGTTGTCTCATCGCCCATGCCTCAGTTTACTGCTGAAGAGGCCAACGTTGAAGAAATGAGTGGAGAAGATGAGGATGTGGACATTGGGTGCACAATGCCAGTGATGAATCTTGACTTTTGGGAAAGTCGGCACCCCAATTCTCCTTTGTTCACTCCTCTGCAACAAATTCCTCAGTCCCCAGTGACTACTGAAGTTCAAATGGGATCTGAAGAACCACACCCCACTTCGTATATCCCTAAAGAGATTCCAGCCACTAGTGCTGATGAAATTGCTGCTGAAGAATTGAAGACCCAGGCTGCCACTGAAGAAGAAACTGTAATTCCTCAGCCTGCGGATCCTGGGATTGCGATTCCTGAGGGTGTGATGCAATTGACTGACACTCCTCACCCCAAGCCAAAGGATCCTTTCTCAAAGAAGCAAAAATTCAAGGCTGATGACTTCTTCCACGAGCATGTATTCTTCAGGACTACAACCCCTATGACTCTGCTCGTCTTAGAAGGAAGCGTTTCTGGACTGCCAGCCAAGCAAACTTCTATTCTTTGCTGCTTTTCAACAAAGAGAAAGTCTTCGACCATGAGCATATTCCTCACGTGAACATGGAATCAATGCCTTGCTTCATCCCAATCCTCAGTGTTCTTCATGATGTTGGACTGCTCTACTCTTGCACTGATAGTGTTGATTGGAATGAAGAGCTAATTCTTCAGTTCTATGCAACGCTGCATATCACAGGAGATGCTGAAGATGTGAACTCTTGGGTGTTGGACTGGATGACAGAGAATACTCACTTCAAAGCACCGGCCTCTGAATTGCTTCATGCCCTGCCTGTCAGTCCTCCCCTTGAAGGCGCTCGTTGCATATATCATGAACCTGAACTTACCGCTCACTACATGCAAGTGTTGATGAAGCCGCTGAAGCCCGGTCAAGCCCCAAGGACCAAATTCCTCGTGAAGGAATTGCTGTTTGTACCTAGAACTGTCTATCGCATTCTAACGAAGACATTGAGTCCAATAAAAGGCCATGCTTCGAATGACGAAGAAGTTGTTGGCAACATGAAGAATCTGCTATTCAATATCATACATGGCATTCCTATCATCTACCATGACTTCTTCATGAGGACTCTGGCAAATGTCGCACTCTCTCCATTTGAGTTGAAGCCTTATGCTCCTTGGATTATGAGATTCCTCAGAACAAGGTCTTCACTCAACTACAAGGCTGATTTTCAGAATCACGTCAGTTACTTGCCCCCAATAGAAGTCCTCAAGCGGACATTTTCCTCATCTAATGAAAACGGCAAGGCTACTGCAATTATTGATAAAGGCATTCATCCATTGGATGGTCTGTTCTGCAAAGCTACATCCTACTCCACCACTGATGACTCTACCACTCATGACTTTGCCGCCAATGCTTCAAAGCAAAATCCTCAAGGCACAACTCCAAGCGTGATGACTGACCGTGAGCTTGTCCTCAGTCTTCACCAGAAGGTCGATCACAACCACAAATGGGTTAATCGTCAGTTTGGTTCTATTCTTCACAACATGACTACTACACTCAATGCAGTGAAGGAAAACTATTACTACCTCCATGAAGTCTTCGGTCGCACCTGGGCTGTTCTGTCGCATCTGTATGGTGAAGATGATCTAAAGCAAGTGGGTCTCAAGCAGGACTTTGACTGGTCTCAGCCACCGGCGAAGAAATTCAAGAATACCAAAGTTCCTTCCTTGGTAGCCATCTCATATTCTTCATCACACGCGACTGATGAACATGAAGACTTGGACGACACTGCAGCAAGACCTACCTCAACAACCGACTCCAACAATGCTGGCGCTCCTTCATCAACTCTGTGATGATATTCTTCAGGGGTGTTAGTCCTCATTTTTCGTCCCTTTTGGTCATACGATGACAAAGGGGAAGAAATTTGAGTTTGTCTTCAAGCGAGTCTACTTATATGGGCGTTTTTTCTAAGTTACAACTCTCATTCTTTTGAAGACTTTGCTAGATCGAGTTGTAAACTTAAAACCTGATGGTGGACTTATACTTTTGTTGTGTTCTTCTGCATGCTTATTCCTCATATATGTTAATGCACGCATGCTAAATTACATCATTCACCATATTTCATCATTCATTTCAAATTCTTCGTATTATAAGTTAAATGCGTGTATGAATTACAAGATATAGGGGGAGATCTCCATGATTCTACTCTTCAAGTGTGCATTGCTTCAAAAGCAAATTCCTCACTATGCACATCTTCAGGGGGAGTTATTCTATATCTTGCAATCAAATGTTTATCCCCATTGAAAACTTAACCTATATTGTCATCAATCACAAAAAAGGGGGAGATTGTAAGTGCATCTAGTGCCCCTTAGTGATTTTTGTGTATTGAAGACTTATAGGTTAAGGGACTAATGCGTTTGTGAGTGTACATAGGTCTTTAAGTATATGAGGAGTTTGATATTTACAGAGAAAGTCGACCCCTAAAAATGAAGTTCTTCAACCGAAGACTTTGGATTTCTGAAGTCTTTTTGAAGACTTTGAAAGTGAAGAAATTGGTGTCACCGTGAAGACTTGGTATTCACTCGAGGAACATGAAGCGTGAAGACTTTTGTTTTCGTAGTTTCATTTTCTCATTCTTGAGTCATAGGAAACACTGTACTGTTAAAGGGGGTCGAGGAAATACTAAGGAAAAGTTTTCCAGTGATGCTCAACTCAAAATCCTACACCTACCAATCCCTTTGAGTGAAGCCATTGGAAATAACAGGAACTTCAGTCAATTTCTTCAGTGACAGAGACGAAGTTCTTCTGGTCACTGAGGAATTTGCTGTAACTGAGGAGTTAGGAATTCGCTAGTGTGAATTGCCTACAAGTGAGGAACATGATAGCCTTGAGGAATTTGATAGTCAAATTTATGATCGTTGCTGTGCTACGCGCCAGCTGAACCAAAATATCTTCCCACCTAACAGTCATATCATTGAAGGGCATTTATGTCTTATCATCTCAAGATACTCCCTAGGCTATAAATTGCCGCCCCTTACAACCACTAGCTGGTTGGCTGCTCCAATGGAAACTGACACTTGTCATTTGAGAGCATCCCATCCTCCGAGGACTTTGAGCAAAAATCATCAAGTGAGGAAAACCCAAACCCAAAAACCTACAAACCCAAAGTGATTGAGCATCACCGAAGAGATTGATCCTGCGTGGATTCAACGCTTGTTACCTTTGAAGATTGTGCATCTTCCAGACGGTTAGGCGTCATGGTCTAGAGCATCCAAGAGGAAATTGTGGATCGCCGAGTGACCGAGTTTTTGAAGGTTTGGAAGTAACCTGAAGACTTACCACGAGTGATTGGGCGAGGTCTATGTGACCTCAACTCAAGAGGAATACGGTGAGGACTAAGTGTCCTGAACTACGTGTTCAGGACTGGGTGTCCGGGACTGTGTGTCCTCAGGTTTGAATACCTAGCCACCCAAACCAGACGTACAACTGTCACAGCAGGTGGAACTGGTCTACCAAATCATTGTCTTCACCAATCCTACTGGTTCTATTTCCTAAACCCTTCCATTTCTTCACTACCGTGTTGTGTGCTTGTTCATATCTGTTTGAAGAAATTGACTGAAGACTTTCTCAATTTCCTCAGTTCAATTTCTTCAGTGTGTTTGTCTTCATTCTGTTTATCCTGTGCTTACACTTTCTGTATTCTGTGCTTGTTTCACTTCATCATGAAGATCATGCTTATGATCTGTTATGTTTTCATCTGAGTACTTATTCCACTGCAAGTAGTTCTTCTCTTAGGAATTTCCTCACCCTGTAATTCCTCAGTGAAGAATTAATAAAAATCGCCCATTCACCCCCCCTCTAGTCGACTTAATGCACTTCCAATGATCATGCCTAGATATTCTCATAATTATTTGCTTTTCTATCAATTGCTTGACAGTAATTTGTTCACTCACCGTATAATTTGCTATCTTGAGAGAAGCCACTTGTGAAACCTATGGCCCTCAGGTCTATTTTCCACTATATTAATCTCCCGTCAACTAGCTATTTCTGGCGTCGTTTATTTTGCTATCTTTATTTTCCTATATATACAACAAAAATACCAAAAATATTTATATTATTATCTCTATCAGATCTCACTTTCGTAAGTGACCGTGAAGGGATTGACAACCCCTTTATCGCGTTGGTTGCGAGGTTCTTGTTTGTTTGTGCAGGTATGAGGGACTTGCGTGTAGTCTCCTACTGGATTGATACCTTAGTTCTCATAAATTGAGGGAAATACTTACGCTACTTTACTGCATCACCCTTTCCTCTTCAAGGGAAAACCAACGCATGCTCAAGAGGTAGCAACCCGCTCCCGTCTCCCTACGAGAACGCCATCCATAGCACTCACGCTTATCTTGTGCATTTTAGAGTATCCACTTTCACTTGTCTATGAACTGTATAGGCAACCCAGAGGTCCTTTACAGCGGACGCGGCTATTTCAATAGATCATTTATAACCCTGTAGGGGTGTACTTATTAACACATGTTTCCACCAGTTAGCTTCTGCACACGATATATGGTCGGCAGACTTCAAGCGAAAGCCGATGTGGGTGTAGACCACGACCTGACTAACCACACAAATCCCTAGTATAGGTTTATCGCCTATTCAGGTTCCAGCCGAAGGGAGTCCGGCCGAGGTTTCCACGTACGGCCCCGAACGATGTGTTTAGGGTTCTCGAGGCACCAAATGGGTGACTTGGTACACCGGGCATGCCTACCGCATCACAGCCCACCCCTCGGATCAGCGCTGTGCACGGCCTCCAGCATACTACAAACACCAAAAACTACTTGCAACTCCTGGGAAAAGGATAGGGGGGTTAATAAGTTGAGCGGGGTCATATTTCAGGGCCCAACGTGTGGTAGTAGCTGTTCATGGATCACAAACACAGAACTCAGTTCCTGAGGACGGTTTCAATGAGACAACCCACCATGTACTCCTACATGGCCTCTCACTGCTACCATTACCAAATGGTGTTCACACACTTAGCTCACACACAATAGGACATGTTCATCACCATTCCAATTCATCCCCGATGAATCGTACCTAACTCAACTCTAAGCAGTAGCAGGCATGACAACAAGCATGAATAAGTAGGCACATGAGGGCTCAAACAACTCCTATTCATGCTAGTGGGTTTCATCTATTTACTGTGGCAATGACAGGTCATGCAGAGGAAAGGGGTTCAACTACCGCAACATGTAATAGTTGAATCGTTGTTGTCCTAATGCAGTAAAAGAGAGCATGAGCAAGAGAGTGGGATTGTATCAGAATGAACAAGGGGGTTTTGCTTGCCTGCCACTTCTGAAGATGATATATCTCTTCATCGATGTCATTGAACTAATCGTCGGATCAACGTCTACTGAGTGGAAACAACACCAGCAAACAGAGAAGGAACACAATCAATGTAATGCGACAATACAGTGCATGATTATGACATGGCAAAATGTTGTGATTTGAGCTAATGTAGCTAGCAACAAGTTAAAATGAAGTTGGTTTGAGCCCAAGGTTCAAATTTAAACTCCATATGTGAATGTTTAAATGCCCTTTATATGATTTGTCCTAAACATCAGCCATACGTTGTTCTAACATGCATGAAAAATGGTACATACGAATATATTGGATTTTTCTGATAATTTTTCATATATAACTTATGTCATTTGGAGTTACAGTTGATTTTATATGATTTCTAGAAGTTCATAATATTTTATGAAAAAAATAAACCATTTAAGATTTATTTAAATTCCAAAAAAGAATTACTACATCAGCATGATGTCACTGTGATGTCAGCGGTCAATAGGGCCAGTCCAGGTCAAACCTGGCCAATGGGACCCACGTGTCAGTGTCACCACTAATTAACAAGGTTAATTAGCGTTAAATTAATACTAACTAAACTGTCAATGGGGCCTGGGCCCACTAGTCAGTGTGTCAGTGGGTTAATTAAGTTTAGTTATAAACTTAACCCGAAGTTAGTAGGGCTAGGGCCCACATGTCAATGACCCAGGCGGGTAAATTCCCTGGTCAGCGGGTCAAACCACCGGCGTTTAAACGCCGGCGACGACCAGACGCGGCGAGGCAGGGCGGGATTCGCGCTCCGGCAACAAAATGGACAGATGAGGGGCTCGGCTTGGAGCGGGTGCTCTCCCGCATCCGTTGCAGAAAGCGGCAGTAGCTGGGGTGGCTGGAGTTCGCCGGAAACGAGCTCGCGGTGGAGGACTGATTTTGGGAGGGTCGGGTTTGGCGCTACGGTGCACGGCAGGAGCAGCTTGAGGGGGTTTTGGGCTTCTGGCGTTGCGCTGAGCACGTCTGTGTGCTCGGTTGCAGCTCTAGGTGATGGTGGCCACGGCGGCGACATGGCCGGTGGAGCCAAGCTCTCGCCGCGACGGGCAACGACGTTAGTGGGAGGAAAAGAGCCAGGGAGAGGGGGACCGACGCAGCAGTTCACAACAGATCGAACGAAGGGGTTGGCGAGCTCGGGGGCGTCCTCGTTGCTGTGAATCGAGTGACGGTGATCGACGGCCGTGGCGATGAAGATGGTGGTGATGGCGTGGCAACGGGGCTCCCAGCGTTGGCCGGCTCAGCAAAGAGCTTCAGCGCGAGGAGACGGAGCTCGGGGCACGAAGACGAGGTGAGGCAGTGGCTCTAGCGCGGTGGCAGCGAACGGCGGCGATGGCGCGCTCGGTTGCGTGGGAGGGAGAGAGCAGAGGAGGGGGGAGGAGCTCGAGGGAGAGAGTGGGAGAGCCGGGCGGGTCTGGGGGGTCGCATGGCGTCGTCCAGGTGCGTCGGGGAGGGGGCAGGTAGGCAGGGAGGAGCTGGCCTCCTCGGCCGCGCGCGTGCAAGCACGCAACCGCTCCTACTGGCAGGAGGAAGACGATAGGAGGCACCAGGTGGGCTGGGCCAACGAGCTGCGTCGGCTACAGGTAGGTGGCTAGGTAGTCCTTCTCTCTCTCGCTCTCTCTCTCTTTTATTTCTTTATGTTTTCTAATTTTGCAGTTTGCTTCTAGTTTAGTTTTAAAAACCAAATCAATTTTATAAAACCTAAAAATATTCATGAGCACTTACTGAATTATTTTAGTGGCCCACAAATAGTTCCAACATTATTTGAGCATGTCAACTGTTTATAGTGTTTAAATGCCCAAAGTCAAATACAATATGATTTAATTCAAAAATCCAGGAATGACCTAGAAATATGTTCATCATTTTTAGCAGAGGTTTTCACCTTTATCAGAAATCATGAACATTTTCAAAGGGCATTTTGGGATCATTGAAAATGATTTTATTGGAGCTTATCTTCATCATTTGGTGCTAGGGTTTGGTCATTCCGCACTTCAGGTTTAATTGAAACTTAAGCATGATGCAACACAAGATGCTAGCACTAAGCATTACTAGAACTAGGGATGTGACAACTCACCCCCACTAAACAAGAATCTCGTCTCGAGATTCAAGACGTGAGGTAAGAAGACAGAGGGATCACAAAGCTAACAAGATCTTCACGATCTAGGTTGCACTTTATAAGAACATGGATTTGATCATCATCTTTGTCTCGACGTCTTGCTCTGAGAACTCCATCCAACATGACAACGAGAAGAAAGGGAAAGCTCTAGAAGAATCGACCTTCTCTGTTGGTGGGAACGACACCTATGGGATCACAAGATTCCCTACTGTGGTTAGCAGGGCGCGGGGTCGTGAGAAGAGCGGATCAAACAGATAGCACACGGTTCGTTTATCCAGGTTCGGGCCGCGAGGATGCGTAAAACCCTACTCCTGCTTTGGTGGATTGTATATCTGTGTTCTTGAGCTAGCTATGGGGCGTGAGGAGCTCCAAAAAGCCGAATCCTTCCTCTGGTCGCCTCGGGCCTCCTTTTATAGGAAAAAGGGGTTGCCATAGTGGCACACAGGAGGTGGAAAGGGTACAGTGTTGCGAGGTTATCCCTCGCATCGCATGACAAGGCGCATTTAATGCATCTTGCTTGGGTGTCCTTGCTTTATCGGGGACGGGGGAGAAACCTGCCTCGTCCATCGCCGCTCCTTCTTGTGTCGACACGCGCCCTAGCCAGCGACGCCTGCGATGCCATGTACGTAGGCAGGCAGCTGAGGTGGCGCAGTGGTGGGTCTTCACGAAGATCTGCATGCCACCACGTGGGTGCCTGCCGAGCTGGTTGGGTCGGCAGCTGCATGCATACGATGGTGGAGGTTTAGTCAGCGTGGGCCTAATGGTGGCCCTGCGGGTGTCCTCGGCAAGGGCCTTGCCGGGGCCCCGGCAAGGGTCTTGCCGAGGCGCCTGCTGTCATCCCCGGCAAGGCGCTTGCTAGGGGCCTTGTGGTCTTCCTCGGCTGGGATCTCGCTAATGGTTGTCATCTCCTTAGTGCGTATCTGATCTTGAATGTCTTCACAAAGATCTGCATGCCGCCACGGGGATGTCTACCGAATCCTTGCCCTATGGGGGCAGTGGACTCAAGGGTGATGTGCTCCGTAGGCGCGGGACGAGTCGCCGCGGCAATGGTCTTGCCGGGGCTGCTAGAACTGTCTCCCGGCAAGGATCTTGTCGGGGGAGTCCACTTCATCCCCTTTGCTCTTCGTGGTCTTGGCCTTGGCGTCGTTCTAGTTCTCTTGAGCTTCGGTCTTACCCTGGCTCACCTCCCTTGCCTTGCTTGGTGTGGTGGTATCCGCGGCTCAGACTGCCTGTGCACAGTTATAGGGGTACAGAAAAGTGTACCCCTCTTTTTGTACACCGACAGGAGCCCCCGGGCCTGGGCCACACATAAGCGCAACGTGTTGTTGGGCTAGGCCCAAAAAAGGTGCGCGGGTAGGCGGGGCGGTTTTTACCGCGGTAAGATTCTTCGCGCGCTGCGCTTCCCACGATTCCCGCACGTGGCGCGGCGTGGGGAGGTGCGTGTGACGTGGGCGGCATGCGTGGGGTTGGTTCTTGCGGGCATGCGTCACATCACAGTTAATGTGAAAGGAGGCGGCCCGTGTTTTCCCCCGTAAGAAGGAATAACCGTGGGCGCGCTGCTCACTTTCTCCTCTTTCCTCGTGCCTTCTCCAATCTCAGAGCCGCTGCTTCCTCTCTTCCTTCCCTCCTAAGCTTCCACCGTCGCCCGCCGTCGTTGCTTCGCCATCCCCCTTCCTCAGTCCTCTAACTTTCTTAGCCGCCATGGCACCCAAATCCGCCAAGGGAAAGGGGGTGGCTAAGTGCGCTGGGACTATGGAGCCGCCGGAGAGTGTGCTATTGGGGGACCAGACGAAATCCGCCTTCTTCTTCCCCTTAACGGTTTATGTTCATGAGTCCGGGCCTCCTTCAGGCCTCTATGGGGAGTGAATACGGGGGGAGAGATTTCGGGACATCCGGCGATGCGCGTCATTCCTACCGCTTGCGCCGATCCTGCCCCAAATCGGTATCCCTTTTTCTTCGATTATCTTTCTTGCGGGTTATGTCCCCCTTTTTCCGATTTTTTCTGCGACATCATGCACAACTTTGGCTTTCTCCTCTTGGATTTTACTCCGAACACGGTGGCGTGCATGGCTTTCTTCGCGCATCTTTGCGAAGGCTTTGCCGGGGTGCAGCCCAACACGACACTCTTCCGCCATTATTTCTCCCCTCGGATCCAACCGGGAGGTGCCATCTCTGGTTGCGTCACCTGGATCCCAAGATCCAAGGGGGCATACCCGGACAGTGCCGTGAAGGAGAGGTGGGAGGAATGGCATGGCCGGTGGTGCTGGATTGAAGATGAAGACCCGCTGGAATTCTGCAAGGTCTGCCGAGTGCTGCCGGTCCGCGGCAGCGATTGGAGTGATGTTGACGTCGCCGACGTGAGGCTCACTGTCACCACCACCAGGATTCTCCGGCTCACCCGGGCTGGACTCACCCTGGAGATGATCGGGGCGAACTTCATTCGTCGCCGGATCGCCCCGTTGCACATCAAGGGGAGGCCAGCCTGGCTTTTTACGAATCCGACTGACTTTATGCGACTCCGCCCCGGCCTCGACCACAATTTCACGGTGATGACGCATGCCCACTTCTGCCAGCGGCTTTTTCAGCTTGATGTGGGTCGTGACGGCGAGGTCGAACGGACCAGCAAGGCCGCGAGGGCTGCCGCAAAGGTCGGCAAGGCCATCAAGGGGCCATTTTTCAAGTTGCCAGCGGGGGTGGTCCCGTTGTGCAATAATTCACGTCGGTCCGAGATCATCGCTATGATGCCGGACTGTAACACGCACGGCCCTGTCCCGAGTTGGAAGGAGCCAAAGGAAGCTGATGTGCAGCAATTCTTTGACACCCTGATTGAGGTGTATGTCAATGTTGATGCCGAGCGGTGGCTTGTCATGGACACCACCCAGGCAGAGCTGGACGACATCGCCACTAGGGCGAGGGAGGCATAGCTTGCCATGGAGGCCGGCAGCGCCGAGGGTGTGGAGGACAAATCCGCAACGGCTGTGGAGGAAGAGGAGCTCACCCGGTGGGCGGTGGCCTCCGGGGAGGTTACAGCGCCGACAAGGGAGCTCCGCTTGTCAAAGATGCGGCCGACGAGTCGTCGGGGGAGGAGGATGTGGCGGTGGGCTCGATGCCAGCCAGGGGAAGAGGGCGAGTCCTACGGCGGGCTGGCTCTGGCGAGCCGGTCCGGCCCGACAGGGCTGCGTGGCCTCAATTGACCCTAGAGGGGTCCGGGCATCATACGAGGGCCACGACAGTGAAGAGGCTGACGAAGGCCGCTGAGAAGAAGAAGACAACTGCCCCTTCCCCATCTGGGCGCGCACAAACCCCGCCTTCTTCGCCTCCTCCGGCAGATGTCGACTCGGATGTCGACGCGGAGCTCCCTTTTGATCTTGGGCCTCTCAGCCCGAAGAGGAAAAGGGGAGTGATGGAAGAGGAGGAGATGGATGAAGAGTAAGTACTCCATTCCTTACTGCCATTTCCATTCCTCTGAATTAAGTCACTCATCTTGATCCGTTTTTGCTTTTGCAGGGATGCAGAGACTTTGGTCCAGAGGGTGAAGAGGGCGAAGGCCTCGGCGAGCAGTCAGCCCCCGGCTGGGGCTTCAAAGACGCCACTGGTGGGGTTGAGCAGCCCGGACAGCAGCCCCCGGCATAGCCCCCAGCGTAAGTTTGTCACCCTCCTCTTATTCGACACGTGGTAGGCATTCGATGCTATGGTGTTGACCTTGTCGGGTTTGCAGGAGGGGAGCGGCAGCAGGAGGAGCCGTAGAGGGCTACCCCCAACACACCACCCCCATCGACTACGCCTCTGCGGGGGGCGTTCCCGGCAAGGGCATCAAGCACGAAGCCCACACCGATGGAGGAAGAGGGGAACTTGGGCGCTGGTGACTCTGCCATGGCGCCAAATGATGGCGGGGGGGGGGGACTTCTGCTTCACAGCCTGGCACTCATGAGTCGCCTGTCCTCTGTCTCTGTTTTTTCCTTATTGTTTTTCTTGGCTTCAATGCTCCCATTACTACCCAGGCCCTCCTTCAATAGGTATGGAGGACGTGGATACTATTGTTGGGAATATTGCTGAGGAGGCCGCGGTGGAGGCCGACAGGATTGCTGCCGAGGGCGCCGCCAGAGATGCTGACGAGGCCGCCAAGGATGCTGCCGAGGACACCGCTGCAGGGGCCGCCAAGGCGACCGACGAGGCTTCTGCCGAGGGCGCCAGCGGTGGGCCCGCCGGGGAAGTCGGCAAGGCCACTGCCGAGGAAGAGGTGGTTGATGATCAGCCTCCTTCCTCCTCAACCTCTGGCCTCGGCAGATACCTGAAGGTGGGCGACGATCTCTTTGTCCATCTTCTAGGGGCGTTAAGTTCCCGAGTGCCCTCCGAAGGGGAAGTCTTTGACGGCGAGGTGCTTGCCGCCACCGGGCTCGAGGTTGTCGATGAGCCGGGCATTGGCAGCGATGGTTCTCCAGAAGAGCAGTTTTTCGTGCCATGGGGGCCAATTTCCGGAAGCTCCAAGCGCTCTACCGTGCTCGCCTGGACAAGGTCAAGTCCAGGATGGCAACGATGGACAACGCGGAGGTGGACTTCAAGGCGTGCGTTGGTGAGACGCAGTCCTGGTTTCACCAGACTCGCGAGGAGCAGAGGGCCTTTCAGGAGGAATTGGCCAAGCGCGATGTAGAGATCACCATGAAGATGGCTGACATCGAAAAGGCCCAGGAAAAGGCGGCGAACTTGGCTGCCGCGGCTGAGGCCGCCCTAAACCAGCATCAAGCCGCATTGGATTCCCAGGAAGAGGACCTCTACATGCGTGAGGCGAAGCTTGCCGCAACGCTCCATGGCAAGGATGAGGAGCTCGAGGCCCTTGTCATGCGACGGACTCGTGAGCTGGGGCAGAGGCACAAAGAGGCAGTCGATGCCCAAGCTCTGGCCCATGCCAGCAAGGTGAAGGAGTTGGAGGTAGAGCGGGACGAGCTGAAGGAGCAGGCCCTCAAGTTGTCCAACGAGAAGAGCACGCTCTATAGTGCCTAGGTAGAGGCGCAAGGAGCGGTCATCAGTAGGGATGGGGAGCTCTCCAAAGCGCAAAACTCCATCAGAGATCTCAAGCTGAAAGCTGGAGAATCTCGAGAAGATGTTGTCGGAGAGCACGGCTCGGGAGGAGACCTTGACCAGGAGCCTGGAGGAGGAGAAGCAGCTGCAGGCGAACGAGGCCGCCTCCCACCAGGAATATGTGGCGGGCGAGAACAGATGGATCAGCCGTCTGGAGGACGTCGCTGGCAGGGTCACCTCGCAGTTGGCCACCATGGGGATGCCAAACATTAGGTATGCCCCTGAGCGCAGCGGGACCATCAACGCCAAGCTGACCCAGTTCTTCGAGGGCGTCCTTGGAGCCTTGGCTTATCTTCACTCCAGCAGAGCGGCCACATTGGCCGGGGAGGCCCGGCGACTTTGCTGGAGGGTTGTGACCAAGGTCCTCACCAAGATGGCGTACTGGAACCCCGACCTTGACTTCAAGGCGCGATGGATAGCTTGCCGGATGGTACTGACCTCACGGTGCTCAAGGAGCGCATCAAGCCCATCATCGACTGCATCGACGAAATCAAGAGGGTGGAAGGCCAGCACCGGGATTAGGCATCCCGTTCTTCTTCACCGCTATGGGTTCCCGACCAAGACAAATTTTATCTTTAGTTAGAACCGCAGCAATGATGTGATGCAACATAACTTTTGCAGTACTCTTAATTTCATGCACGTTATTTTCCCCGTTCAATTCCTCTTTGTATGCGCGCCCTACGTCGATTGGGTAGGCTCGCCGGGGCGGAAGCCCCTAGCGGCGTTTTGGGGAAGGATCCCCATGGGCCTGCTGGGTATGCGTGCTGCCGGACGAGCCACCTTTCCGTTCTAAACGCGGCCGCTCGAACTGTCGAGCTTGACTCGAGTCAGAATCAAGGGCGTTGTTGATCGCGGAAGGCTACCCTGCCATTCTCGACGCAGCCGCTTGAGCTGTTGAGCAGACTCGAAACAGGGCAAGGGCGTTGCCAATCGTGGGAGAGCCCCCTGGCGTGCAGGTTTCTCATACAAAGGCGTGACATCTATGGGGGGGGGATAACCTCATATAAGAAGGATAGAACAAATAAGGGTTCAGTGCAACTTAGCTTCTATTTGCAATCGCTCGAGTGCCGATATTCTGGCCTCCTTTCTTCTCCAAGGGTCACGAAGATGAAGGAGTGCCGGGTTAACTGCTAAAGCCGATTCTCACAACTGCGCCGCCCTACCTGGCGCGCCAAAGATGTCGGTGGGATCGACACCTATGGGATCACAAGAATCCCTACTATGGTTAGCGGGGCGCGGGGTCGTGAGAAGAGCGGATCAAACAGATAACACATGGTTCGTTTATCCAGGTTTGGGCCGCGAGGATGCGTAAAACCCTACTCCTGGTTTGGTGGATTGTATATCTGTGTTCTTGAGCTATCTATGGGGCGTGAGGAGCTCCAAAAAGCCGAATCCTTCCTCTGGTCGCCTCGGGCCTCCTTTTATAGAAAAAGGGGTTGCCACAGTGGCACACAGGAGGTGGAAAGGGTACAGTGCTGCGAGGTTATCCCTCGCATCACATGACAAGGTGCATTTAATGTGTCTTGCTTAGGTGTCCTTGCTTTATCGGGGACGGGGGAGAAACCTGTCTCATCCGTCGTCGCTCCTTCTTGTGTCGACATGCGCCCTGGCCAGCGACGCCTGCGATGCCATGTAGGTAGGCAGGCAGCTGAGGTGGCGCAGTGGCGGGTCTTCACGAAGATCTGCATGCCACCACGCGGGTGCCTGCCCAACTGGTTGGGTCGGCAGCTGCATGCATATGGTGGTGGAGGTTTAGTCGGTGTGGGCCTGATGGTGGCCCTGCAGGTGTCCTTGGCAAGGTCCTTGCCGGGGCTCCGGCAAGGGTCTTGCCGAGGCGCCTGCTGTCATCCCCGGCGAGGCGCTTGCCGGGGGCCTTGTGGTCTTCCTCGGCTGGGATACCGCCAAGGGTTGTCGTCTCCTTAGTGCGTATCTGATCTTGAATGTCTTCACAAAGATCTGCATGCCGCCACAGGGATGTCTCCCGAATCCTTGCCCTTTGGGGGCAGTGGACTCAAGGGTGATTTGCTCCGTAGGCGCGGGACGAGTCGCCGCAGCAAGGGTCTTGCCGGGGCTGCTAGAACTGTCAACCGGCAAGGATCTTGCTGGGGGAGTCCGCTTCATCCCCTGCTCTTCGTGGTCTTGGATTTGGCGTCGTTCTAGTTCTCTTGAGCTTCGGTCTAACCCTGGCTCACCTCCCTTGCCTTGCTTGGTGTGGTGGTATCTACGGCTCAGACTGCCCATGCACAGTTATAGGGGTACAAAAAGTGTACCCCTCTTTTTGTACACTGACATTCTCGAAGATCGAGCAACTGACGATCAACTCACGGAATCATACATAGAACACCTCTTGAGCTAAGGCGTCCAAACACACATCAAGAGGGATGGGAGGACAGATGATGGAGCTTCAATTTGGTAGGCAACAGTTCCATGCTTAGGTAACATGGTGCATTGTTTCAGAGTAGCGGGGAGGTAATTGCCATGATTCTATAACGGAACACCTTAGGGAAGGTGACTCATAGGATTATTCCCTAAGGTGCAAAAAGAATTACTTTTGATACAAGGATCACTGAAACTCTTCATACCAGGCTAAGGCAATTCACCAACAATTGTTTTGCGGAGTTCAAAGGAATGGCATACCCGGACTAGAATGGATGATGTGGACTACCTTGTTGAAGACAACACAATGGATGATATTTGCTTATCATTCCAAATGGATGGGACCCATGGTAGGACCACTTTTGAAGATGATCCTGAACAACAATTACTGATAAGGGCAGCCCATGGGGATTTGGTACAATGGGGGTGCAAGCTGTGGACAAAATGCAAATATTGGGAATGTTCCAACGATCATATCTGCCTGAGATTCGGATCTGGTTGGTAAAGGGATATTTCAGACATCCACGTGCGTGAAAAGGAAAGTTTGCAACAAAAGTCGACGGGATAACATTGCGAGATTCTTGGGAAATGGACTATGGTAGTAAGCTCAAAAACATGAGCTGGTTTTGCTACACATATGTGAACACGCTGTCCCAGACAAGCATGACCATATAGTAGTCTTACAACAAAACACTACCGAGTTCTGGTTGGGATCCATCATCGAGGATATCTGAGTCTTGCGCATGGTCTAGAATTAACATAACAAACTCCTTTTCCTTGGGCAAATCAATCAGTGGCTTGGGGTGCTAAGGAATACATATGGAATGGAGGTTGCAAGTCTCCAAACCACAGAATACTTCGCACATATGCATGACTGACTTGGGATGATTCCATAGGAAGCAACATTGACTTTCTCAAATTCACGACGGCAACTTGCATCAAATGCACATAAATTAGAGGAAGTCACTTCTTTCATCCAAACATAGGCTTCATGAACGGAACATGAAGATAATGCTTACAAAAGTTTCCAACACTAGCTTGATGTTCAAGATGAATCATGGAGGAGACAAAAATGTTGCTGATGGGCTCAACAACAACTCATCGGAATTTCCATATCACTGGACTGGTGTATGCTCGAGGGATCAACCACAGACAACATTACGAATATTGTTGCTTCAGATTTGATTTGACGATAGCCCACACTCAAATCAAAGATTGGATAAGACAATAACACCGGCAACTGATCACGAGGATCAATCAATGAGGATATCATCTTTCTTAAACACACACACACTCAAGGATACCCTTTTGGAATGAACTGACTCAGATAAAGCTTTTATCTTCCAACTCTTCAAGTTATTGTTTAGCTTATCCGACTAGCTCAGGAGTATCCAACACAAATTCTTAGATAAGGGGTGCCTACAAGAAACCAACTTGATCACGAGCTCAACATAACAGTCAGGGAACAACCTGGTGATACTTTTGAGAGGATATTCGGAAAATCACGAACCACCGATATGCTACTAAGCTCGAGAACAATCTTGCTTTTGAGGCAAGTTGATGTGATCAACTAAGCAATGGATTGACACGATCCTAACTCATTTATCGAAGAGTGCACCAGGAAATATGGACTAGTAGCATGATCAATCATAGAATGATGATTCGATAACCAGCACACTAGGAATGAAGTTATCGTCCATTAACTACCAAGAAACACAGTTGTTATGAGTATTCATTTCACACATCATGGTTCACTTGTCAGCATTCCGGTTGCAACAACATGGAACCAAGAAATGAATGATGATGGCGTGCAGTATCAGTGCATCAAGAATTCATAAGACGATGTACAATTCCCATGACATTCTTGACATAAGATGGTAATGCTCTAGGGTAGAACAGATCAAAGCTGGATTGGCATTTTGATCTGCGGGATACAACTGCTTAGTCCCAATCCTAGAAATGGATAAGGTACCGGAGTTTGTTTCTCCTAATCATTCCAGAATAGAATGGCTTGACAGACCACCAGAATAATAGGCATCAATGAACAAATGCACGCATACTCTTGACTATGAATTGATAAACAGAGATCAGAATACAACTAAAGAGGGACAACTCAAAGGAGCATATGGTTTTCTGAGTTGTGGATGCATAGCTTTAGTATGTCAAACAAGTTCAACATATTTCTTTCGGATAACCTATGCAGAAGGGTAGAACTGGCAGAGTCACAACATAGAATCGAGAACTCATCAAGAGCACTCTGGTTGTGATCTTTCAATTCAACGAGGAACTTCTGCCACAAGTAGTTCATGGTATTTGGAAGAGGAAAATACCACGGACCTCGAGAACTATCGCAAAGGTTACTAATATCCTAATGGAACTAGCAAACACTATCAACAGGAAGTAAGTATGGTGAACTCGGGTTCAAGAACCCATAAATAGAATGCCTACTATCTAAATAGCATCACGGGATGCTTTCGAGAATAATGATGGCCAGAATCATCACACTGGGAATACAAAACATGGCTAGATTACTACGTGATCCTCTATGACACCTAGGCTCCAACATATATGTCGAGGCAACATAGCACCTCAACTCACCGACTAGTGTGGTTAAACTGGCCAAAAGAAACATCGGGAATGGAAAGAAGGGATTTGCAAATGCATCAGACTATTTATAAACCTGGGATAACTCAGACAACATAATGGCTATAATTGCTCAAAAGATTTGAGACATCCTGCAAAATGGTGGCATAACCATTCAACATCACAATATCAAGGTTCCGAGATCAACTGTCAACACACGGCAGTAGTAGGAATGGAACTAAGGCTTGAGACCAACAATCCTAAGAGTCTACAGATTAGTAACACGTGATACTGATAGAAAGACGGGAAGCCTAGTTCTTAATCCCCGTAGAAAAGAAGAGGCTGACTCGGATTAGAAGGCATAAGGTATAAGGAGTAGAAAGAGCCTTACGTTCCCTTCCACAATCAATTCCCTTACATAACTAGAGCATTTCTAGACATGACTTCGACCAGTTTGGCTTGGTAATCCTACAGGCAGTCAGGCTCTGATACCAAAGCTGTCAGGACCTCGATCCTAAGTCACACCGATCTAGCATGTAACACATCATATCACTTTGCGGCCTCACGCATGGTATTCCCACGGGTGCCACCTTACCTGGCCCGGGACCGTTTGCGCCTTTTGGCTCACGTATATGATAGTGTCGCTAGCATCCATATGACAAAGAACCCAGGCTGACATGACTAGTCATGAATCCAAAGTGGCACTAACTTACAGGGACATGCATACATGACCCAGCAACAAACATGTCGGTCATCAGCGAGTGAATCTGGGCTATAGAAGGTGGGCTAACAGGAGTCCAGAGAATCCGGGCTATAGCAGGCTAACAGGACTCCGGTAGACACCGCGTGACATTTCCCTAAAGGGACAGACACAGGAACCAAGAAGGACACATGTCGGCCAGCCTAAGTGTTCCGGAGCAGTAGCAAGCTACCATGGCTCAGTGGAAGCACTAGGAGACATTTCCCCAAAAGAGAGGCTACCAAGAATAAACAAATAGGTTGTCAGATCCCAGACATACCAAGCATTTCAATAACATACACACAATATGCTCGATATGTGCAAATACAACATGGCATCACAACATAACTCTATGACTCTAAGTATTTATTCATTAGGCTCCGAGGAGCTAGATATTACAACATGGGTCTGATGACCCAGCATTCAAGTCATACAAGCAATAAGCACATCCGGAAGCATAACTTGTGTGAGTACAAACAACTACAAATGAAAAAGGCTGAGAAGCCCGACTATCTATAAGACCCTGCCGAGGGCACAAGATTGTAGCTGAGGTAACAAGCTAAACGTCGAAGTCCACGCGTAACTACTAGTGAGACTGAAGTCTCTCTTCAAAAACATAGATTAAGCAAACGTGAGTACAAATGTACCCAGCAAGACTTACATCAGAACTAGCTACATATGCATCAGTATCAACAAAGGGGGTGGTGGAGTTTGACTGCAGCAAAACAGCTTTGACTCAGTGGCTATCCTCAACTATGTCTGCAAGTAACTCTTTTGAGGTGGCGCACACGAGTCCACATATTCACCAATCAATACACCACTATGGACCCGCTTCCGTCTCCCTAGGAGAACGCCATCCATAGCACTCACGCTTATCTTGCACATTTTACAGTATCCACTTTCACTTGTCTATGAACTATATAGGCAACCCAGAGGTCCTTTACCGCGAACGCGGCTATTTGAATAGATCATTTATAATCCTGCAGGGGTGTACTTCTTCACACATATTTCCACCACTTAGTGTCTGGACATGACATATGCTCGTCAGACTTCAAGAAAAAGCCGACGTGGGTGTAGACCACGACCTAACAAACCACACAAGTCCCTAGTCCAGGTTTATCGCCTATTCAGGTTCCATCCGAAGGGAGTCCGGCCGAGGTTTCCACTTACAGCCCCGACCGATGTGTGCAGGGTTCCCGATGCACCAAACGGGTGACTCCATACACCGGTACACCGGGCCACGTGCCTACCACATCACAGCCCACCCATACGGTCAGCGTTGTGCACGGCCTCCAGCATACTACAAACACCAGAAACTACTTGCAACTCCTGGACAGAGGACACGGGGGTTAAGAAGTCGAGCGGGGTCATATTTCGGGGCCCAAGATGTGGTAGTAGCTGTTCATTGATCACAAACACAAAACTCAGTTCCTGAGGACAGTTTCAATGAGACAACCCACCATGTACTCCTACATGGCCTGTCACCGCTACCTTTACCAAATGGTCTTCACACACTTAGCTCACACATAGTAGGACATGTTCATCACCATTCCAATTCATCCCCGATGAATCGGACCTGACTCAACTCTAAGCAGTAGCAGGCATGACAACAAGCATGGATGAGTAGGCACATCAAGGCTCAAACAACTCCTACTCATGCTAGTGGGTTTGATTTATTTACTGTGGCAATGACAGGTCATGCAGAGGAAATGGGTTCAACTACCGCAACATGTAATAGTTGAATCTTTGTTATCCTAATGCAGTAAAAGAGAGCAGGAGCGAGAGAGTGGGATTGTATCGGAATGAACAAGTGGGTTTTGCTTGACTGGCACTTCTGAAGACGATATAGCTCTTCATCGGTGTCATCGAACTAATCGTCGGATCAATGTCTACTGAGAGGAAACAACACCGGCAAACAGAGAAGGAACACAACCAATGCAATGCGACAATATGATGCATGATTATGACATGGCAAAATGCTTTGATTTGAGCTAATGTAGCTAGAAACAAGTTAAATGAAGTTGGTTTGAACCTAAGGTTCAAATTCAAACTCCATATGTGAAAGTTTAAATGCCCTTTATATGACTTGTCCTAAACAACATCCATAAGTTGCTCTAACATGCATGAAAATGGTACGCATGGATAGATTGGATTTTTCTGATAATTTTTCATATATAACTTATTTCATTTGGAGTTACGGTTGATTTTATATGCTTTCTATAAGTTCATAACATTATCTGAAATAAATAAACCATTTAAGATTTATTTAAATTCTAGAAAACAATTACTACGTCAGCATGACGTCACTATGATGTCAGTGGTCAACACGGCCGGTCCAGGTAAAACCTAACTAGTGGGACCCAGGCTTGGCTTGGAGCGGGTGCTCTCCCGCATCCGTTGCAGGAAGCAACATCAGCTGGGGTGGCCGAAGTTCGCCGAAAACGAGCTCGCGGCGGCGGCCCGAGTTCGGGCGGGTCGGGTTTGGCGCTACGGTGCACGGCAGGAGCAGCTACAGGGGGTTTGGGTCTTCTGGCGTTGCGCTGAGCACATCTGTGTGCTTTGTTGCAGCTCTAGGTGATGGTGGCCACGGCGGCGACATGGCCGGTGGAGCCAAGCTCTCGGCCGCGATGAGCAACGACATTAGCGGGAGGAAAAGAGCCAAGGGAGAGGGGGGATCAACGCAGCAGCTCACAGCAGATCGAACGAAGGGGTTGGCGAGCTCTGGGGCATCCTTGTTTCTGCGGATCGAGTGACGGCAATCACCGACCGTGGTGATGAAGATGGTGGTGATGGCGTGGCAACGGGGCTCTCAACGTCGGGCGGCTCGGCGGAGAGCTTCAGCGCGAGGAGACGGAGCTCAGGGCACGAAGATGAGGCGAGGCAGTGGCTCTGGTGCGGTGGTAGCGAACGGTGGCGGTGGCACGCTCAGTTGCGTGGGAGGGAGAGAGGAGAGGAGGGGGGAGGAGCTCGAGGGAGAGAGAGCGAGAGCCGACCGGGTCTGGGGGGTCGCGTGGCGTCGTCCAGACACGTCGGGGAGGGGTAGGCAGGCAGGGAGGAGCTGGCCTCCTCGGCCGCGCGCGTGTGACCACATAGCTGCTCCTACTAGTAGGAGGAAGACGACAAGAGGCGCCAGGTGGGCAGGGCCAGTGAGCTGGGCCGACTATAGGTAGGTGGCCAGGTAGTCCTTCTCTCTCTTTCTGTCTCTCTCCCTCTCTCTCTTATTTCTTTATGTTTTCTAATTTTGAAGTTTGCTTATGATTTAGTTTTAAAAACCAATCAATTTTATATGTCCTGAAAATATTCATGAGCACTTTCTAAATTATTTCAGTGGCCCACAAATAGTTCCAACATTATTTGAGCATCTAAACTATTTATAGCGTTTAAATGCCCAAAGTCAAATACAATATGATTTAATTCAAAAATCCAGGAATGACCTAGAAATATGTTCATCATTTTTGGTAGAGGTTTTCACCTTTATCAGAAATCATGAACATTTTCAAAGGTCATTTTAGGTTCATTGAAAATGATTTTATTTGAGCCTATCTTCATCATTTGGTGCTAGGTTTGGTCATTCCCCACTTCAAGTTTAACTGAAACTTAAACATGATGCAACACAAGATGCTAGCACTAAGCATTATAAGAACAAGGGATGTGACATAAGCGCAAACTTATTTTGTCGTCGTTCTTTTTTTGGGGGAGGGGGAGGGGAGGGAGGGGGTGGGTAGCTGGGTGCTAAGCGTCCGTACGACACACGCGACAACCACGACATGACCCTGGTCTACCAGGTGTGCCTACATTTGAGAATGCAAACGAATCTTCTTTCATTTGCAAACGAATCTGTATGTATTACCATGCTCGTGTTTTCCTTGCAAATAATTAGTCATTCGAAATGAGATACTATAAATTAATTAATGAGGAGTTGTTTGAAAAAAATTCGAAATGATATCCACGTTATCCATGCTAATGTGGATCAGAGGGTGTGTCACATAATTAGTTATTTGAATTAGAGTGTGTGTCACATAGCGATCAACAATTCTAAAGTGGATTTCTCATTTCACGGTATCCACATTACTTTTTAATACAAATTCATATGTATATGATGAACACCATGGTAGTGAGAAAACTTTTGGAAGGATTCAAACATATGACCTACAAAATAGCACAACAATTGAGTCAATGTCAACTTTTCCAAACCTAGATAGACAATCGAGTCACATATGGACGCACGCATGTCGGGCCATACTCGCTCAATCTTGCTCTCTTTATCTGAGTCTCGATTAACCTCGTTTTCTTTCACACACAAATGATATATCTCCCTATTCGGGCCTCGATCGACACACTCTATACTCTCTCACGTAGATTGTCTATCTAGGTCAGTCCATCCAAGCCGCCCCACTCTTTTGACCTCATGGCAGGCCACGCTCGCTCAATCTCTCTCTCTCTTCCTCTCCCTCTCCCTCTCCCTCTCTCTCTCTCTTGGTATGTCTCGATTGACCTCTCTCTTTCTCGGACACAAATGATATATCTCCATGTTTGAGCCCAATTCGACATATTCATATTGTATACTCTCTCACGCACACTGTCTATCTAGGTCACTCTCTCCAACCCGTCTCGCGCTTTCGATCGCACGACGAGCCACACTCTCTCAATCTCTCTCCCTTTATATATGTAATTGATTGACCTTGCTTCCTCTCACGCACAAAATATATCTACATGTCTGTGACTAGATCATCTCTCGGGCTCTATCTTACAACCTTCACCCTTCCGAAAAGCTCAATCGGACGACATCTCTCCAGAGCATATACATCTTTTCAATGAATGTCGGACCACACTCACTTTGTCTCTCTATCTATATGTCTCTCCATTGACCTTGCTTTATCACGCCGTATCTTCCACACATTGAAGCTACCTCCCCATCCCTCACAAAGCCGGAGCTATTTACATTGCGAGGTGGGCTCCAACCTTGGATTAATTTCTGTAGGCATTTATTCCGGTGGGTTTAGATTATATTTTCGTAGCATTCGGCCCACAACTACTCCAAACACCGTTGCAACCCGCGCACCTCCCCCAACTTATTTCCCTCTGGCTCGATCATCGCTCCCTCGCATGTCCTTTCTTGCCTTCAATGTCGCCCCTTGGTATTATTGCAAAAAACTATGTTGTTCTATTTAATTATTACAAATAAGCTACAAAACTACACACCGATAGTCCACCTGGGATGGAACAAATTTCGACCCACAAATTAAAGTGCTACAAGCTACATACTGAGGGGCCCACCTGTCATGAAACAAATTTGGACCCATATACAAATAAAAAAATTAAAGGTCGAGGATCGAACATACGACCAGGGCCATCAAGCCGCACGTCAATTGGCAACATACGTAGAACAACAATGTTTGTTGTACCCCACTTTGTTCATATAATGTTTTTATATTACCACAACCTATTTAATGGATAACATGTAATATTATTTTTAGTACTTAAGTGGGACCGGCTCGTTAGCA
Organism: Triticum dicoccoides; assembly: GCF_002162155.2. NCBI lineage: Eukaryota > Viridiplantae > Streptophyta > Magnoliopsida > Poales > Poaceae > Triticum > Triticum dicoccoides. The sequence goes on from NC_041390.1 coordinate 325,037,720, forward strand.
CGTACTATTCGCCTTCACTTACTGTTGGGTTCCATGTGTGCTATCTCTCTCTCGCTCCTCACCTTCCGCGTTTAGACGCACGGGCAAACACGAAGAAATCGTAGGTGATGTTGCCCTTGCCATATCTGGACGCGTTCACAAGTTACGGCACCAGTTTCACATACTAGTAGTACTAGTCAATGTGTACACGCAATGCATGTTTATTTGGAAGTATGTTAAGTGCATGCGGATATTAAGTAGGATATTATTTGCGTGTTATTATGTGATTAACACTATTTTTGGCATGAAATTAACTGCACGTTAAACGGTTGAGCGCTCGACATTGAAGTAGTCTAGGCTGTTGGATGAGAAGGAATACATGTGGTTTGATGATGTTTTATATTTAATTTGATACGGATATAGCAGAACATTCAATCGATCAAACCATAGATTTAGTTCAGTCTGACTCCGACTTTACATTTATACCGCGATCGTTCTAAAATAAGCGGAAATAATAAACGTTCGGATTTTAAGCATGGCAATCGGAACGTTTTTCATGGCAAATTTAGATTATGCAGTGGCGATGGGGGCGTCTTGCGGTGGGAAGCGGCTCCTCTGCCATGCGCTTTGTGTTGTTGGGCCACTGACCGACGGCGGCGACGACAACGACGGCGACGTCTTGTGTCGTTGTTGGCCTACTCCTGGACGTTGGCCCTAGCTTCAAGGAAGGCCACAATATTCTGGACTTCGATCTCCAAGAGCGAGTCAAGTGGTGGGAGGAGGCGACTGGCGTTGGTGCAAGGAAGCGGTCGACGACGGCCATCCATGCCGCTGAGGGGGGCAATGGCACCCCCGCGGGGACAGGCGCTGGCAACGGCGCGGCGGAGACATTCGTGTGCGTGGGCACTGACACGGGCGCGCACATTAGTGCCCGTGCAGGCGCATGCGCTCGCAGGTGCACGGGCACCGGCACAGGCATGCACGTCAGTGCACACGCAGGTGCATGCGCTGGCAGGTGCACGGGTGCGTGAAAGTCGGCAGGGACCTCGTGGAACTCCGTGGCATCAAGCTCGGCGACAATGTGCGGCTCCCAGCCCACCAGTGCAACGGGGATGGGCGGTGGCGCAGTCGGGGTGACGGGAGCCGTAACGGGAGCGGGGACAGGCGCGGCGGCTTCCCGCAATGCTGGTTCAAGCTCGTCCGAAACCGCCTTATCTTCTTGAGACTCCGGCTGGGTGTCTTCCTTAGTAAACTGGAAGACTAAGGGCAGACCATCGTGATGCAGCATGGCATACGGTTAGGTCAGGCTGGTTGGAGGTAGACGACAGGAGAATCAGAGAAGAAGAGAGAGGATTTTAGCAATACCGGGTAGTGCGTGGTTGATTTTAAACTGCGGCGCCGGCGACATTAAAAGTGGGAGCAGTTGGGATGAAGGTGGGTGGTGGAGCGTGGTCAAAGGGCTTGCCTCCCGGTGAGCTTGGGCAGCGGTCTGCTCGCACGCCTCCCTATGAGCATGCGTAATCGCTCGGGTTTAGTTAGAGCCCAACGTCTCACTCGGGTTCAGTTAGAGCGCAACGCCTCGAACACACGCCTGTACATGTACGAGGGAAATGAACATCGCTCGACCACCGACCACCCACCATAACCGGGAACTCCCTGATATTTTCCTCGCCCTCGCTTCTACCATGGTTATTTCCGTCATGCACGGCCCAAAGAATGTCATGCAGCTGTGTCTCCGGCCCGCCCAGGACTAAAAGCCCATTTTTATGTCATGATTGTTTGTCATAGAAGTAGGAGCACGCCACACCTATGATGATACTGGGTTTTTTCACAATTATTGTCATAGAAGTGTCATAAGCATGACCGGAAAAAAATTCGTTCGGCCCAAAATGTCATGGATGTGTCTTTTTTTGTAGTGTAGCCGATCCTTAAAAAGTTAAAGGACTAAAACCCTTAGTGGATATATATACTCCAGCAATTTTTGGCCTTTTAAAGTCGATCCCCTAAACTTAAGGTTGTAAACTTCAATTTGATCAAGTTCAAAGAAGGTTCAACCAAAGTAGCATGCATTCAAACATAAACACAGATAGTTTTGCATAGCCAAACATAAAACATAAACTAAACTACTTTCGGTCGAAGTAGAGGTCGAGCCAATCCTTCCTCGTCTTGTATGGTGTGCTGCGAGCCAGGTCCGGGCCAGTGCCGTGATCGGTATCGTTGGGGAAGGCGCTCCTCCACTTATCGACGTCGATCTCCTCATCCTCGAGGCCCACCTCGACGACCTCCGCGCGGCCGCCACCACCGCCTTCGACCTCGTCATCGGAGGAGAGCACGATAAACTTGCCACCCTCCACGCAGTCGTCCTCGCCGCCATTGACCTCGTCATCGGAGGGGAGCATGATAACCTCGCCGCCCTCCGCGCCAGCAAATATCACCCGCTCCGCCTCCACGAGCTCCAGGTGCTGTCGGCGGAGCTCTTGCATGTAGGCCTCGTCGGCGGCCTCGGCCTCGAGGCGCTCCAACCCCTCGTAGTCCTCCCGCACCATATCCGAGCTCACCTCCCCTTGCTTCGACGGAACGAGGTCGACTGGACGTGTGTCGAAGGGGAAATTGAGCCTAGCCACCATGCCATGGTAGCGGACCTGCCAGCAGTCGTACTCCATGGCCGTGAGCTCGGCTGTGTGGAAGCTACCGAGCCACCGGCGGGTGTGGGTCTGCCGATCTGTAATCTCGGCGACCCACGTCACCTACCACCGCTGCCAGACCCCGAGGTAGAGCCTCATCGGCTGCCGGGTCCGAGGGAAGATGGGGAAGTCCTTGAACCGGTGTAGAGGCGTGGCGGCGGGCGGATTGGGGGACCGGGGACGACGGATCGAGCCCGCAGAGGACAACGGGGACACCTCGGCGGCCACCTCACCGGCGTCGGGTGAAAAGGCCATGATGAACATCTTTTTGGCCGTTGGCTCCTCGAGCTCCCTGGAACACAGACAGAGGTTGAGGATGGAGGCACCGGCGATGGCGACGACCTACCAATGCTTTCGGGGGTGGTGTGTGTCTGTGTGAGCGGAGGTTCTGGGGAGTGTGTGGTGTGTGTGGAGGGGGGCAAGGTTGTGTTTGAGGAAATACTACGGCAACTGAAAATTTTACTAGGCGGGAGTAACAAGGTGGGGCTACTGAAAATTTGGATCAAGGGCGAGTAGATATTTTTGAGATTGCAAGGCATGTAGAGGCAGGAGTAAAATGCCGGGGCTACTGAAAATTTGAATCAAGGGACTGAAGCAGAGCGGGAGTATCAGACATTTCACACGGTTCGCACATACTAATCATGTGCTATCAAACATGAAAATCTTCCACGCGGTAGATATTTTCAAGATTACGAGGCAGTAATACTGTGGAATGTAGCCGACGCAGGATATTTTGTATTGCATCTCACACGGTTGGTGATAATAAACTGTGTGGGATCTACTTGATTTTCCATCTTGATTTGAATTACATAATGGGGTCACAGCGGCAATGGACGGTGTTTGAATTGCTAGACCTTTTATCTGCTTATGTCCCATGCAAGAAATGGGGATGAATTTCAAACACCACAACACCTTTTGGGACTAAATGATATCCATTGCCTCTTATTGCTTTCATAAAAATTCTAGTGTCAACATAGAACAACAGGAGTGGTGTGTTAAGTTTTGGAGTTTTTCGGGGTTCGTTTGGACATTTTTATACATTAACTGGGTTTTCTAGGCATCTTATGTGCATAATTCAAATTTGAAATACATGCACATGCTCTAGTGTATATAAATTGGTTGAAAAATCAAATATGTGTCCTTGGGTGCAAGCTTAGCTACCATCCAAGAAATGGGAATGAATTTCAAACACCAGGGCACTGTTGATTGCCGGCAAAATGTTGAGATACCTGGTTTTTGAATTCTAGTAAATCCAAAACTCGCCTGAAATTCATGAAAGTTGGCATGGTATCATGGAGCGGCATCAACATGGCGTGGAAATTTTTTGTCCCATTTGGGGAAGATTTGGGTATGAGCTTCTCACAACAAGCTGGAGCGGCCCCACCATTATTGGCTTTACACCACGTGCGAAGAAACCGGAAACTGGCCCGAAATCAAGACTAATGAAGCAGCAACGGAAACCTCAAGGGGCCAACCCCTTCAGCAACCCTGCCTATGGACTTATTAGGCCCCACCCCAACGACGCTCAGCAGCATGTTCGAGGCAGGCCCGGGGGCTTTTATCGGTGCAACAAACCATGGGTCCATTGCCCAGACTGTCCACAGGCACAAGAACAAGATTGAAGCACCAACTTAAGTCAGAGATTGAAGGACCAAGTGTCACAGCCCCAGAATATTGCTTGTATTAGTTGCATGATAGAGCACTCATGCATCATGTCTAGTTTTTGAAACTTGAAATGAGGAAAGTGGAAGCCTCGAAATTTTAAATAAAGGGCAACAACCCTGAAAATGGATTCAGTGAAGCCAAAATGCCCTAAAAATAGTTTTGGTAATTTTGGAAAGAGCTATACATCAAACCAAAATTCAGGAACATTTTTATGGAATACTTTGGGACATTGTGTATTTGAATTTGGATCTATATTCTTAATATATAGAATATATATATTCAAATAACTTTGAAATATTTTATGTGCACCAGGAACAATCCAGTTAGCAACATAAAAATATTCAAAGGTTTATTGGCACTGTTTGGATTCTGTTTTGATTTGAAAACAGTGGCAAAAGACAGAAAAAAACAGAAAGAAAATTAGAAAAGGACAGAGAGAGAGAAGCCCAGCCACTTACCTGGAGCTGGCCCGGTTGGCCCAGCCCACCAGCCTACCCTGCCAGTCGTCTCCTAGCTTCTGCCAGGAAGACGATGCCGTGTCGACGCGCGCGCAACCCAGCTCCACCTCCTGCTTCCACCTCCTACTTCCCCTTCGCCATGTCCTCGCGCCACGGAGATGGCTACGAAGCCCCTCGCTCTCTGGTTCTCTATCCCCTCGCTCCTCTGCTTCCCCTCCCGATGGCCGAGCGACGCCGCTGGTTGTTTCCACGGCCACCGGCCCTCCCTCGCCCATCCAACATGCTCCAGAGATCCGCCACGCCATCCCCGTCAACTCCACCGAGCCACATGAGTTGGGAAGGACTACAACACCCTCGTCGTTGCCGTCTTCTACCTCGGGCCACCGAGATCGCCGGCGCCGATTCGCGCCACCCGGGTCATCCCCAGCCCCGCTATCCGCACCCTTCACCTTGACGTGAGCCCTGGTCCCTTTCCCCCCTTCTCCCCTCGTCGTCCTCGTGTCGCAACGCAGTACCCCGCGAGCTCCTGCGCCACCGTCCGCCATGGTCGGCAGGCCCGTGCTCCTAAGCTCTTCCCCTCACGATCGAGCATAGCAACGCGCTTAGCGCGTCTCCAGGAGCTCAAAACACCCAACCGCTGCTCCTAACATGCTCTGAGGCATCGACTCGGTCGATGCCCGAACTCCGGTCGCCGCCTCCATGGTCGTGGCCGTCATTTCCGATGACCCCGCAGCCTCCCGAGCAGCCAACTAGATGCGGGCGTGTGCGGGCTATCTTCTGGTGGCCTTCGCGCGTCCACCCTCTGCCTATAGTGCAGCCCCGGCGATCTTCCGCCGTAGCTTTGGTCGCCGTCGGTGGAACACCGGCGATAGCCAACGTGGCGCGGTCGTTAGCGCTAATCCCCCCTAATTAGCCACCTCACTTCCACTGACTGTGCGCCCCAGTGCCCACTAATCTTGTAATTAGGCTAAACACAAACCTGTTTAACTTTGTGACACTGACGTGTGGACCCCACACCTCAGGTTTGACTCCAGCCAGCTCTATTGACTTGCTGATGCAAGCATGACGCAGTAATTGACTTTTTGGATTTTAAATAAATCAGGAAATTCCAGAAAATGCCCAAAACTTCTAAAAACATAGAAAATTATCTATAACTCCAAATAAGATAAATTATATATGAAAAATGATCAGAAAAATCCAATCTATCCATCTGTACTGTTGTCATGCATGTTTGAGCAAGTTAACCTCACTGTTTAGGATGAAACATGATTAGGACAAATTTGATAATAGATTTGGAGTTGGAATTTGATCTAGCTTTGAATTCCACTTCAACCAAAATGACTTCCTGTTGCATTAGTCCAAATCACATCATATTGCCATATAATGATCATGCATCATACTGTGCATTGCATTGATCGTGCTTCTTCTCGGTTTGCCGGTGTTGTTCCCCCTCGGTACACGTTGTTCCGACGTTGTGATCGTTGACACTAATGACGACTCAATGCTATCTTCAGAAGTGCCAGGCAAGCAAAACCCCCTTGTTCATTCCAATACAATCCCAATCTCTCGCTCCTGCTCTCTTTACTGCATTAGGACAACAACGATTCAACTGTTACATGCTGCGATAGTTGAACCCCTTTCCTCTGCATGACCTGTCATTGCCACAGTAAATAGATGAAACCCACTAGCATGAGTAGGAGTTGTTTGAGCCCTGATGTGCCTACACATTCATGCTTGTTTGTCATGCCTGCTACTGCTTAGAGTTGAGTCAGGTCCGATTCATCGGGGATGAATTGGTATGTGGTGAACATGTCCTACTATTGAGAGCTAAGTGTGTGAACACGATTTGGTAAAGGTAGTGGTGAGAGGCCATGTAGGAGTACATGGTGGGTTGTCGCATTGCAGCTGTCCTCAGGAACTGAGTTCTATGTTTGTGATCCATGCATAGTTACTACCACGCATTGGAATGCTTAAGTGCCCCTCTCGACTTATTAATCTACCTGATCTCTGTCCAAGAGTTGCAACTAGTTTCTGGTGTTTGTAGGTAGTGTTAGTAGTCTACCAAGTGGCACCCCGTACATGTGGGCGTTGGACAAACTAGGCACAGTGACACGGTGTACTAGGTGGCACCAGGATGGTGGGCTTGGGAACCCTACACACATCGTTTGGGGCCGTGAGCGACACCCCGGCCGGATCTCCTTGTGGATGGAACCCGAATAGGCGATAAACATGGACTAGAGACTTGTTGGTTAGTCAGGTCGTGGCCGACTCCCTCGCCAGGCATTCGCTTGAAGGTTGCCGAGATACACGATGTGTACATGGTGGTAAGTGGCGAGAGCGTGTGTGAAGAAGTACACCCCTGCAGGGTTATCATAATCTATTCGAATAGCTGGATTCCTCGAATATGGAAACTTGGACCCCTTGCATAGTTCATAGACAAGTGAAAGTGGATACTCTAAAATGTGCAAGATCAGTGTGAGTGCTATGGATGGCGTTCTCGCAGGGAGACGGGAGCGGATCCATAGTGGTGTATTGGTATGGTGAATTTGTAGACTCGTGCGCGCCACCTCAAAAGAGTTACTTGCAGTCGTAGTTCAGGTTAGCCACTGAGTCAAAGCTGGCTTGCTGCAGTTAAACTCCACCACCCCCTTTGTTGATACCGATGCATATGTAGTTAGTTCTGACATATGTCTTGCTGGGTACATTTGTACTCACGTTTGCTTAATTTATGTTTTGCAGAGAGACTTCAGTCTCACTAGTAGTTCCACGTGGACTTCGATGTTTAGCTTGATACCTCAGCTACGATCTTGTGCCCTCGGCAGGATCTGGTAGATAGTCAGGCTTCTCAGCCTTTTTCATTTGTAGAAATCTGTACTCAAACATGTTAAGCTTCCGCATGTGCTTTGACTTGTATGCTCTGAATGTTGGGTCATGAGACCCATGTTGGTGTTATCTCGCTCCTCGGAGCCTAATGAATAAATACTTGAGTCGTAGAGTTATGTTGTGATGCCATGTTGTATTTACACATGTCGAGCATATTGTGTGTATGGTTGAAATGCTTGGTATGTGTGGGATCCGACAACCTAGTTGTTTATCCTTGGTAGCCTCTCATGTGGGGAAATGTTGTCTTGTGCTTCCATGAGCCATGGTAGTCCGCTACAGCCCGGTTCATCGGAGTCCTGCTAGCCCCGCACTACTGCTCCGGAACACTTGACTGGCCGGCCTGTGTTTCACTTCGTTCCTGTGTCTGTCCCTTCGGGGAAATGTCACGTGGTGACATCCGGAGTCCTTCCTAGCCTGCTACAGCTCGGGTTCCCGGAGTCCTGTTAGCCCAGTGCTACAGCTCGGATTCGCACGCTGTTGACCGACATGCTCGATGTTGATTCATGTATGCCTGTCCTCATAAGTTAGTGCCACTTTGGGTTCATGACTAGTCATGTGGGCCTGGGTTCTCTGTCATATGGATGCTAGCGACACTATCATATATGTGAGCCAAAAGGCGCAAACGGTCCCGGGCGATGGTAAGGCGACACCCGTGGGAATACCGTGCGTGAGGCCACAAAGTGATATGAGGTGTTACCGGCTACATCGATGTGACTTGGAATCAGGGTCCTAACAGCTTTGGTATCAGAGCCTGACTGCCTGTAGGATTACCAAGCCAAGCTGGTCGAAGTCGTGTCTAGAAATGCTTTAGTTACATAAGGGAATTGATTGTGGATGGGAACGTAAGGCTCTTTTTACTCCTTATCCTGATGACCTTCTGATTTGAGTCAACCTCTTCTTTTCTACGGGGTTAAGAACTAGGCTTCTCTTCTATCTCTCAGGATGACGTGTTACTAAACTTTAGTTGCCTAGGATTCTTGAGTTCAAGCCTCAGTTCAGTTCCTACTACTTCCATATGTTCATAGCTGGCCTCAGAACCTTGATATTGTGTTGTTGAGTGGTTATGCCACCATTTTTGCAGGATGTCTCAAATCATTTTGAGCATTTACAGTCGTTATGTTGTCCGAGTCATCCCAGGTTTCTAAATAGTCCGATGCATTCCCAACTCCCTTGTTTCTGTTCTCGATGTTCCTTTGGGCCAGATTAACAACACTAACTAGTGGGTTGAGATACTCCGTTGCCTTGACATATATGTTGAAGCTATTATTATGACCCTAGGTGTCTTAGAGGACCACCTAGTAATCTAGCGATGTTTGGTATTACCAGTGTGATGATTAAGGCCATCATTCTCGAAAGCATCCCGTGATGTTATTTCATATGTAGGTATTCTATTTCTGGGTTCTTGAACCCAAGAATCACTCTACTCACTTTCTGTTGTTAGTGTTTGCTCGTTCCTATAGGTTATTAGTAACCTTTGCGATAGCCCTCGAGGTCTGTGGTATTTCCTTCTTCCAAATACCATGAACTGCTTATGGCAGAAGTTCCTTTGAACCAAAAGATCACAACCAGAGTGCTCTTGATGAGTTATCCATTTTACATTGTGAATCTGCCAGTTCTACCTTTCCGCATGGGTTATCCGGAAGAAATGTTGAGCTTCGCTCGAGATACTAATATATGCATCCACAACTCAGAAAATCGTATGTTCCTTGAGTTGTCCCTCCTTAGTTGTTTCTGACCTTCGTCTATCAATTGATAGTCAAGGGTATATAATTGCATTCGTTCATCAAAGAATATTATTCTTGTGGTCCGTCAAGCCATTCTATTCCAGAATGACTAGGAGAAACAAACTCCAGAACCTCATCCATATCTAGGATTGGGTCAAAGCAATTGTATTCCGCAGATCAAAATGCCAATCCAGCTTTTGCTTTGTTCTACCTTGAAGTGTTACCATCTTATTGTCAAGAAGGTCATGAGAATTGCACCACCTCTTATGAATTCTTGACAGAGTAATACTTCTTGCCATCATTACTCATTCTTTGGTCCCATGTTGTTGTAACCGGATTGCCGACAAGTGAACTATGATGTGTGAAATCAATACTCCTAGCAACCCTGTTGCTTGGTAGTTAATGGACAATACTATCATTCTCAGCGTGCTGGTTATTGAATCATCATCCTAAGATTGATCGTGCTACCTAGTCCATATTTCCAGGTGAACTCATCGACCAACGAGTTAGGATTGTGACAATCCCTTGCTTCTTGATCATATCGTCTAGCCCTGAAAATCAAGATTGTTCTCGAGCTTAATAACATATCGGTGGTTCGTGATTTTCCGAATATCTTCTCGGAAGTATTACCAGGTTGTTCCCTGATCGCTATGTTGAGTTCGTGATCATGTTGGTTTTCCTCCAAACCACCCATTCTCCAAGAATCTGTGTTGGATACCCCTGAGCTAGTTGGTTAAGACAAACAACAAATTGGAGAGTTGGAAGATAAAAGCTTATCTGACTACTTCATGTTAAGGGATATCTTTTTGTGTGTGTGTGTGTGTGTTCAAGAAAGATGGTATCTCCATCGATTGGTCCTCGTGATAAGTTGTTGGATCTATTGCCTTGTCAAAACTTTGACTTGAGTATGGGCTATCATCAAGTCAAATCAGAACCAACGATGTTCGTAACGTTGTCTTACTCGTGGTTGATCCCTCAAGCATACACCATCACATCTTTTGGTCTGACCAATGCTATCACCATGTTCACATGATGGTGGAAGTCTAGTGATATGGAAATTCCTATGGGTTGCTGTTGAGCCCATCAGCAGCATTTTGTCTCACCCATGATTCATGTTGAACATCAACCTAGTGTTGAAAACTTTGTAAGCAATGCCTTCGTGTTCTGTTCATGTGCATTTGGTGCAAGTTGTCGCCGTGAGTTCGAGAAAGATTGTTTTTGTTTCCTCTGGTACCATCCCAAGTCAGTTATGCATGTGCGAATGTATTCTATGGTTTGGTAGATTAATTACCTCCACTCCATATGTATTCCCTAGCACAACAAGCCACTGATTGAATTGTTCAGGAAAAGAAGTCTAGCGCGCGTAAAGACTTCGAAATCCTTGATGATGGAACCTAACCTGAACTCGATAGTGTTTTATTATAAGACTACTATGTGGTCATTCTTGTCTTGGACAACATGCTCACGTGTATGTAGCAGAACCAGCTCGTGTTTTGGAGCTTGCTATCATAGCTCATTCCCGAGAATCTCGCAATGTCATCTCGTCGATTTGTGTTGCAAACTTTCTTTTCCAGACATGTTGTCTGAAATATTCCGTTACCAACCGGATCTGAATCTCGGGCAGATATGATGGTTGGAACTTTTCCATGATCTATGATGTAGGTCCCGACAAGGTTGATGTTGGCCGACACACCTAGCCGAAAGATCTATTATTGTAGCTTCCTGATTAAGCAATTTGACAATCTTCTCCATGAGGATTTCGTATGATCTATACTAAAAGTTGATCCTTATGGATGTTTGTTCCCCCGAAGTCAGACCCTTGTTTGATGTTCCAGATAACAAATGATATTGAGTTAAGCTGGTACATCAAGGAGAACATTAGAAGCGGAGTGGTAAATGTCTCTCGGTCGATTATCCAGATTTGCTTCTTTGGCATTGCTAAGGAAAAATCTGAGAAAGTGATGTCCTCCTTGCATCTGCATCCTCCATCACCGTTCCTCGTGGTAGTATGATGTGTTGCTAGGATCCTCGGCATGGATGTTGGTAAAACCTTGATGAATACAGAAATGCTCAAGTTCTTGAGAGCATGCTCAGTCACTGGGTTATATCCTCGGTATCAATTGGAATGTAACTTCCGTTGCCGAGTTGTCCTATAACTCTAGCTTCGTCTCCAAACTGAGTATGCCATTCTTTCAAATTCATTCAAATGATCAATTTTGATTTTCCTTAGGCTAGTATAGAGAGTTTCAATGATCTCGGTATCAAAATTTATTCTTTTTGCCACTTAAGGGAATAATTCTACGAGTGACCTTCCCCGAGGTATCCCGTTATGGAATCCTGGCAATTATCTCCTCACTACCTTGAAAACCATGCACTATCCTACTCCAGCATGGAATTGTCGCCTACCAATTTGAACCTTTGTCATATGTTTCTCATCCATCATCTCTGATGTGTGTTTTGCGTCTTAGCTCGAGGGATGTTCCTACGTCTCATTCCGTGAGTTGATCTTGTGTTCATTAAGATCGATGATCCATTCTTGTGAGGTTGTCTTGCTCTCTTCTCGCCATGTTGGACGAAGTTCTCGAAGGACAAGATGTCGTAATCAAAGATGATGATCGAATCAACGTTCTTACGAAGTGCAACATGGATCGTGAAGACTGTGTCAGTTCCGTGTCCCCTCTGCCTTCTTACCTCACGTCCTGAATCTCGGGACGAGATTCTTGTTTAGTGGGGGTGAGTTGTCATAGCCCCAGAATATTGCTTGTATTAGTTGCATGATAGAGCACTCGTGCATCATGTCTAATTTTTGAAACTTGAATTGAGGAAAGTGGAAGCCTCGAAATTTTAAATAAAGGGCAAGAACCCTAAAAATGCATTTAGTGAAGCCAAAATGCCCTAAAAATAGTTTTGGTAATTTTGGAAAGAGCTATACATCAAACCAAAATTCTGGAACATTTTTATGGAATAGTTTGGGACATTGGATTTAAATCATATTGTATTTGAATTTGGATCTATATTCTTAATATATAGAATATATATATATTCAAATAACTTTGAAATATTTTATGTGCATCAGGAACAATCCAGTTAGCAACATAAAAATATTCAAAGGTTTATTGGCACTGTTTGGATTCTGTTTTGAATATGAAAACAGTGGAAAAAGAGAGAAAAAAACAGAAAGAAAATTAGAAAAGGACAGAGAGAGAAGCCCAGCCACTTACCTGGAGCTAGCCAGGTTGGCCCAGCCCACCAACCTACCCTGCCAGTCGTCTCCTAGCTTCTGCCAAGAGGACGACGTCGTGTCGATGCGCGCGCAACCAAGCTCCACCTCCTGCTTCCACCTCCTGCTTCCCCTTTGCCCTGTCCTCGCGCCACGGAGACGGCCACGAAGCCCCTCGCTCTCTGGTTCTCTCTCCCCTCGCTCCTCTGCTTCCCCTCCAGATGGCCGAGCGCTGCCGTCGCCACCGCTTGTTGTTGCCATGGCCACCGGCCCTCCCTCGCCCATCCAACATGCTCCAGAGATCCACCACGCCATCCCCATCAACTCCACCGAGCCACATGAGCTGGGAAGGACTGCAACGCCCTCGACGTTGTCGTCTTCTTCCTCGGGCCATCGAGATCGCCGGCGCCGATTCGCGCCACCCGGGTCGTCCCCAGCCCCGCTGTCCGCACCCTTCACCTTGCCGTGAGCCCTGGTCCCTTTCAGCCCTTCTCCCCTCGTCGTCCTTGTGTCGCAGCGCAGTACCCCGCGAGCTCCGACGCCGCCATCCGCCATGGCCTGCAGGCCCGTGCTCCTGAGCTCTTCCCCTCACGATCGAGCATAGCAACGCGCTCAGCGTGTCTCCAGGAGCTCAAAAAACCCAACCGCTGCTCCTAACGTGCTCTGAGGCGTTGACTCGGTCGATGCCCGAACTCCGGCCGCTGCCTCTATGGTCATGGCCATCGTTTCCGGCGACCCCACGGCCTCCCGAGCAGCCAGCTAGATGCGAGCGTGTGCGGGCTATCTTCTGGTGTCCTTCGCGTGTCCACCCACCGCCTATAGCGCAGCCCCGGCGACCTTCCGCCGTAGCTTTGGTCTCCGCCGGCGGAACACCGGCGAGAGCCAACGTGGCGCGGTCGTTAGCGCTAATCCCCCCTAATTAGCCACCTCACTTCCACTGACTGTGGGCCCCAGTGCCCACTAATATTGTAATTAGGCTAAACATACACCTGTTTAACTCTGTGACACTGACGTGTGGACCCCACATGTCAGGTTTAACTCCAGCCAGTGTTGTTGACTTGCTGACGCAAGTATGGCGTAGTAATTGAACTTCTGGATTTTAAATAAATCAGGAAATTCCAGGAAATGCCCAAAACTTCTAAAAATCATAGAAAATTATCTATAACTCCAAATAAGATAAATTATATATGAAAAATGATTAGAAAAATCCAGTATATCCATATGTACTATTTTCATGCATGTTTGAGCAAGTTAACCTCACTGTTTACGATGAAACATGATTAGGACAAATTTGATAATAGATTTGGAGTTGGAATTTGATCTAGCTTTGAATTCCACTTCAACCAAAATAACTTCCTGTTGCATTAGTCCAAATCACATCATATTGCCATGTAATGATCATGCATCATACTGTGCATTGCATTGATCGTGTTTCTTCTCTGTTTGCTGGTGTTGTTCCCCCTCGGTAGACGTTGTTCCGATGTTGTGATCGTTGACATTGATGAAGACTCAATGCTATCTTCAGAAGTGCCAGGCAAGCAAAACCCCCTTGTTCATTCCGATACAATCCCACTCTCTCGCTCCTGCTCTCTTTTACTGCATTAGGACAACAACGATTCAACTGTTACATGCTGCGGTAGTTGAACCCCTTTCCTCTGCATGACCTGTCATTGCCACAGTAAATAGATGAAACCCACTAGCATGAGTAGGAGTTGTTTGAGCCCTGATGTGCCTACTCATTCATGCTTGTTTGTCATGCCTGCTTCTGCTAAGAGTTGAGTCAGGTCCGATTCATCGGGGATGAATTGGTATGTGGTGAACATGTCCTACTGTTGAGAGCTAAGTGTGTGAACACGATTTGGTAAAGGTAGTGGTGAGAGGCCATGTAGGAGTACATGGTGGGTTGTCTCATTGCAGCCGTCCTCAGGAACTGAGTTCCATGTTTGTGATCCATGATCAGTTACTACCACGCATTGGAATTCTTAAGTGCCCCTCTCTACTTATTAATCTACCTGATCTCTATCCAGGAGTTGCAACTAGATTCTGGTGTTTGTAGTTAGTGTTAGTAGTCTACCAAGTGGCACCCGGTACAGGTGGGCTTGGGACAGAATAGGCACAGTGGCACGGTGTACCAAGTGTCACCCGGATGGTGGGCTTGGGAACCCTGCACATATCATTTGGGGCCGTGATCGACACCCCGGCCGGATCTCCTTGCGGATGGAACCCGAATAGGCGATAAACCTGGACTAGAGACTTGTTGGTTAGTCAGGTCGTGGCCGACTCCCTCGCCAGGCTTCCGCTTGAAGGTTGTCGAGATACACGATGTGTACATGGTGGAAAGTGGCGAGAGCATGTGTGAAGAAGTATACCCCTGCAGGGTTATCATTATCTATTCGAATAGCCGGATTCCTCGGATATGGAAACTTGGACCCCTTGCATAGTTCATAGAGAAGTGAAAGTGGATACTATAAAATGCGCAAGATCAGTGTGAGTGCTATGGATGGCGTTCTCGCAGGGAGACGGGAGCGGATCCATAGTGGTGTATTGCTATGGTGAATTTATGGACTCGTGTGCGCCACCTCAAAAGAGTTACTTGAAGTCGTAGTTCAGGTTAGCCACTGTGTCAAAGCTAGCTTGCTGCAGTTAAACTCCACTACCCCCTTTGTTGATACCGATGCATATGTAGTTAGTTCTGATGTAAGTCTTGTTGGGTACATTTGTACTCACGTTTGCTTAATTTATGTTTTGTGGAGAGACTTTAGTCTCGCTAGTAGTTCCACATGGACTTCAACATTTAGCTTGATACCTCAGCTACGATCTTGTGCCCTCGACAGGATCTGGTAGATAGTCAGGCTTCTCAGCCTTTTTCATTTGTAGAAGTCTGTACTAAGACATGTTAAGCTTCCGCATGTCCTTTGACTAGTATGCTCTGAATGTTGGGTCATGAGACCCATGTTTGTGTTATCTCGCTCCTCGGAGCCTAATGTATAAATACTTGAGTCGTAGAGTTATCTTGTGATGCCATGTTGTATTTACACATATCAAGCATATTGTGTGTATGATTGAAATGCTTGGTATGTGTGGGATCCGACAACCTAGTTGTTTATCCCTGGTAGCCTCTCATATGGGGAAATGTAGTCTTGTGCTTCCATGAGCCATGGTAGTCCGCTACAGCCCGGTTCACCGGAGTCCTGCTAGCCCCGCACTACTACTCCGGAACACTTGACTGGCTGACATGTGTTTCAATTCGTTCCTGTGTCTGTCCCTTCGGGGAAATGTCACGCAGTGACATCCGGAGTCCTGCCTAGCCTGCTACAGCCCGGGTTCCCGGAGTCCTGTTAGCCTAGTGCTACAGCCCGAATTCGCACGCTGTTGACCGACATGCTCGATTTTGATCCATGTATGCCTGTCCCCATAAGTTAGTGCCACTTTGGGTTCACGACTAGTCATGTCGGCCTGGGTTCTCTGTCATATGGATGCTAGCAACACTATCATATACATGAGCCAAAAGGCGCAAACGGTCTCGGGCCATGGTAAGGCGACACCCGTGTGAATACCGTGTGTGAGGCCGCAAAGTGATATGAGGTGTTACTGACTAGATCGATGTGACTTGGAATCGGGGTCCGGGCACCAAGAGATTGAAAGAACCAGCATGCAGCTCAGAGAGACTAGGATCAGGCCACAGGAGGAATATATCAACAAGAGAAGGGCCTCCCTTGCCGGGCAGGCGAGCTCGGTAAGGGGCGAGGCCACCACCAGAAGCTGGCAACCTAGTCACCCCAGCAAGTTCTACCGAGGCTCGCGGTGGCAAGACCACCCCACCAACCACTCAAGCACGACCCACGTCGTCAATCGGTGTGGTGTCAAGCCGCAAGGTGATTAAGTGGCAACCATTCGCCACATGGCAGCCATTTCCTATGGAAGAAACCCACAGATGACACCTCTCCTGCCACGTGTCAAGAGAATAGGCGCGGAGCTGGCAAGATAGCCCTGCAAGCCTTGCCGAGCAACTAGTGGTGTGACACTGAGTGGTGCTTTTAATGCACCCTGTCAGCTCGTAGAGTTAGGTATGATAGCACTGTTTGCTATCATATCAGTGGATAATGACTACTTTCCCATTGTGGTGACCCCTTAATCTATAAAAGGAGGCCCATGGCACCCGTAGGAGGGGTTAGAGAGTTGACGAACCCCCACCACCATATGCGCATAGTCACTATCGCCCCAGGGCAATCCCTGCCGGGCAAGTGTACTGTGTTCCACCATCAATCCACTAAAGTAGGAGTAGGGTCTTACGCCTCACGGTGTTCTAAACCTCGGTAAATTGCTTGTGTGCTCTCTGTCGTGCTGTCGTGCGCTAGTCTGCTCTTTGTGTAATGCGACGTCCCCCTGCTGAACCAGTAAGGGGCCTCCTTGTCCCATAGGTGGCTATGGATATACCATGACATATCGACACCTCTATCTCTAAACATGTGGACATATTTATCGATATCGGCTTTCGCTTGAGGACAAGCGAGGTCTAGGCTTGGGGGAGTTGATAAGTCCATTTTGCATCATGGTTTTATGTTGATAATTATTGCATTATGGGATGTTATTACACATTATATCACAATACTTATGCCCATTCTCTCTTACTTTATAAGGTTGACATGAAGAGGGAGAATGCCGGCAGCTGGAATCCTGGACTAGAAAAGGAGCAAATATTAGAGACCTATTCTGCACAACTCCAAAACTCCTGAAACTTCACGGAGCATGTTTTCGGAATATATAAAAAATATTGGGTGAATAAAGTACTAGAGAGGGGCCACCAGCCAACCACGAGGGTGGAGGGCGCGCCATACCCCCTGGGTGCACCCCTCGACCTTGTGGGCCCCCTGGGAGGCCTCCGGTGCCCATCTTTGGCTATATGGTGTGTTTTGACCTGAATAAAATCAAAAGGAATCTTCCGAGATGAAGTGCCGCCGTCTCGAGGCGGAACCTGGGGAGAACCAATCTAGGGCTGTGGCAGAGTTGTTTTGCCGGGGAAATATCCCTCCGGGAGGGGGAAATCATCGCCATCGTCATCACCATCGATCCTCTCATTGAGAGGGGGTCAATCTCCATCAACATCTTCACCAGCACCATCTCCTCTAAAACCCTACTTCACCTCTTGTATTCGATATTGGTCCCAAAACCTCAGATTGGTACCTGTGGGTTGCTAGTAGTGTTGATTACTCCTTGTAGTTGATACTAGTTGGCTTATCCGGTGCAAGATTATATTTTCATATCCTTAAAGATAATCAATACTCCTCTGATCTTGATTATTAATATGTTTTGTGAGTAGTTATGTTTGTTCCTAAGGACATGGGAGAAGTCTTGTTATATGTAATCATGTGAATTTAGTATTTGTTCCATAGTTTGATGAGATGTATGTTGTCTCTCCTCTAGTGGTGTTATGTGAACATCGACTGCATGACACTTCACCGTTATCTGGGCCTAGGGGAAGTCATTAGGAAGTAATAAGTAGATGATGGGTTGCTAGAGTGACATAAGCTTAAACCCTAGTTTATGCGTTGCTTCGTAAGGGGCTGATTTGGATCCATATGTTTCATGCTATGGTTAGGTTTACCTTAATACTTCCTTCATAGTTGCGGATGCTTGCAAGAGGGGTTAATCATAAGTGGCAGGCTCGTCCAAGGAAGGGCAACACTCAAGCACCGGTCCACCCACATATCAAATTATGAAAGTAACAAACACGAATCATATGAGCATGGTGAAAACTAACTTGAGAACAATTCCCATGTGTCCTCGGGAGCGCTTTGCTTTATATAGGAGTTCATCGAGGCTTGTCCTTTGCTACAAAAAAGATTGGGCCACCTTGCTGCACCTTAGTTACTTTATTTACTTGTTACCTCTTATGATTTATCTTATCACAAAACTATTTGTTACCGATATTTTCAGTGCTTGCAAAGAATACCTTGTTGAAAACCACTTGTCATTTCCTTATGCTCCTTGTTGGGTTCAACACTCTTATTGGAAGGACTACGATATATCCCGTATACTTGTGGGTCATCAAGGAACGGTATATATAGCTTCCACACAAAATCCAACCGTAACACACATTTGACCCAACCCGGTCAGACCGAATAGATGAACTTGGTGAGATCGATTTAGTTCAAAATGTGAACATTAGGAATCTTGGTTGGACCAACTGGAACAACTCGGTGGGACCAATGTGCTAGGGCTTAGGCAAAACTGTAGGATGGAAAGTAGTTCTAGAGGAGGGGCGATTAGACTACTTGACCAAATAAAAATCTAGCCTTTTCCCAATTTTAAGTCTTGGTAGATTTTAGCTACTTAGCACAAGTCAAGCAACCAACCTACACATGCAATTCTAAGAGTGTAGCAGCGGAAAGTAAAGCATTGCATATGAAGGTAAAGGGAAGGGTTTGGAGAAGGCAAACGCAATGTAGACACGGAGATTTTTGGCGTGGTTCCGATAGGTGGTGCTATCATACGTCCACTTTGATGGAGACTTCAACCCACGAAGGGAAATGGTTGTGCGAGTCCACGGCGGGCTCCACCCACGAAGGGTCCATGAAGAACCAACCTTGTCTATCGCACTGTCGGTGCAACAAACCCTGGGTCAGTTTCCCAGACTCTGCACAGGCACGAGAACAAGATCACAACACCATGGTCAGATTGTAGCACAAGGAATCAATCCTTTGAAGGATCCAATTATAGATCAGGAAGACCAAGAAGAGCCAGGGAAGCAAGATATCGCAAAGGGAAAAACCTCCCTTGCCGGGTAGGAGAGCTTGACAAGGATGAAGTTACCCCTGGAAGCAAGCCTACGGACCATCCCGGCAGGCCTGCCGGGGCTTACGGAGACAGAACCACTCCACCGCACCACCTCATCACGATGAACGTCATCGATCAATGTGTTGTCAAGCTCGAAAGTGACTAAGTGGCTGCTATTTGCCACATGGCAGCCACTTTCTACAAGAAACACCTCCAAATGACACCCATCCTTAGACGTGTCAAGCAAGCAAGCGCGAAGCTAGCAAAATAGCCCGGCAGGCCCTGCCGGGCAAGCTGCGATGTGACATTGAGCGGCACATTTAATGCACTCTGTCAGCCTGCAGAGTTAGGTATGATAGCATTGCTCGCTATCTAATCAGTGCATAATGACTAATTTGCCAGTGTGGTGACCCCTTGACCTATAAAAGGAGACCCAAGGCAACCACAGAAAGGGTTGGAGAGTTGGTTGGCTAAACCACACCCTCACAGACTCATACGCGCATAGTCGCTCTTGCTCCTAGGCAAACCCTGCCAAGCAAGCGTGTTGTGCTCACCACCATTTTCCACCATCAATCCACCAAAGCAGGAGTAGGGTTTTATGCCTCACGGCGGCCCGAACCTCGGTAAAGACTGCCCACGTGATCTCTGTCGTGCTATTCCACGCTCCTTTGTTCTTTGTGCAATGTGCCAACCCCCCGCCGAACTAGAAAGGGGCCCTTGGTCCCATAGGTGGTCGTGGTTTCCCACGACATCTTTTGCAAGGCAGGTAGGGGGACGCTTGCGCGAAACTGAAAGCATGAGCAGCGCGTCATCTGCATCACCATTTTCATCATCGACGGATCCATCGACTATGGCGCTCAAGAAGAAGCCCGGTGCCACAGCTCACCCGTCCAGCTCGAAGGCTCCGCCGCCCGCGGCCACCAACGCCATGGGGAGCACGGAGGCGCATGAGGATGCGGGTGCCGCAGTGGACGTGGTCGACGCAGGCGGCGTCGTCACCACCTCCCCCGCGGCCGAAGCAGGAGAGCAGCACTGGAGGAGAGCAGCATCAGCAACATCCTAGTGATCATGATCCACGAGGTACGAACGAAGGAGTAATTCCATATGTACCTCTTACCCTCGTCGAAGGGGACAACCATAATGGTGGCACCCGGTCTGGGATGAATCACCACCCTCTGGCCGCCCTCGCCATGGGTGCGACCGCAGGGCGCGTGCCTCGCCAGAGCGGGGTGACCCAGCCACTGTGCCCAATGGAGCTACTAGCCCTCAAGTGCCTTCACCGTGTCACCATGCCATCCAAGTGGCTAGTTCGCAATAGTGAGGGCACACCGCAGTAGCCGCTGGCACCGTGAGAAGCCAGATGATGGTATGATCTACATCATCCTCGCCGATGCCAAGCACCGCTGCAGAGGCCATGGAGCGGGTCCAGATGCTGTTGAGGTTCCTACCGGCGGCCGATCAGATGGATGAATGGAGAGACACCATTTAGAGTCTGGTTGGCTTCGCCAAGGCTAGTGGCTCACAGCGAGCCGGCCGTTGCGGCCTCCCAAGCAACGATAATGGCTCGCGCTGTTGGCCGTACGAAAGGGTCCACCCTGACGGTGCAGTCCCCACCATGGCAACCAGCACAGGAGCTGCAAAATCAAGACCCCGACGATGTCTCGATTTCCTCTTCTGACCCTCGAGCACGACCAGGCCAATGGCGAGCCCCGAAGTACATGCGGAGGGGAGGAGCGCGCGTGGTCGTCGAGCGACACCACGACCACCACCGTCGGACCAATGGGTGAGATGGCCCGCGCTCATGGATGGCGGGTGTCTGCCTTGCCTTTACTCTTGATCCGCGTTAAGTCCATTAGCCACCCGCTCGCACGTTCAAGCCAGAGATACCCGAGAAGTATGATGGGAGGCTAAACCCGACAGAGTTCTTGAGCATCTACACCATCCATGTTCAAGCTGTCGGGGAAGGGATGAGAAGGTGCTCGCCAACTACTTCCCTGTGGCACTCATGTCTAATGTGAGGTCTTAGCTGATGCACCTGCCGGAGAACTCCATTTCGTCATGGGCTGACCTGTGCCATGACTTCATTGGCGCCTTCACAGGTGGCCACAAGAACCAGGACGACCCAGCAACTTGAAGCTCCTCCAGCAGAAAGAAGGAGAGACTCTCCGCAAGTACTTGTAGAGATTCAGCAGAGTCCACAAAAATATCCCAAATATCCACTCGACGGTTGTGATAGCTGCCTTCCAGTCCAATGTGCGCAACCACATGATATGTTCCAAGATGAATATGTGGTTGCCCAAGACTGTGAAGGAGCTCTACACCTTGGTGGAAAAATGCGCTCGGGTGGAGGAGGGAAGGAAACTCCCTGAGAGGAAGATTGCATTGACATCGACTCAGAGGATGATGACGAGTCCACCAGCTAGAAGAAGAGCAAGAAGCGCAACAAGAGGCACAAGGATAAGGTAGTGATAACTTCGAAGGATCAGGTACGCTTAGTACCGGCAAGAAGGCTAAGGCCGAGGCCCCGGCAAGGAAGCCGCCATGTGTGTTGACTGCCGAGAGAATGCGGCTGCCGAAAGGGCTGGGAAAGGCGATGGGCCGTACTACAAGATTCAGTGGACCAAGGCCCACAATCTTCAAGAGTGTCATCAGGTTGAGTAGCTTGTCAAGTGGCAGATGGCTGAATATGAGAAGCATGATAAGGAAAAAGGTCAGAATGGCACTGGCGGGAAGGGCCGAGGTGGTGAAGCAAATCACCCCGGCAAGGCTTTTCTGAACCAAGGGAAACCCGCCAGGGGTTGAGAGAAGGAAGTTTGCAATGATGAGAGTGATGGAGGTGATGAAGAGGAAACCAGCAAGATGGAATTCCAAAAGGCTCCTGGCGCCCTGTGCATTGACGGGGGTGCATCTTTGCACTCCTCTCACCACCAACTTAAAAGGTGCGCGCGTGAGGCCAATGCCATGGAGCCGATAGCAGAGTCTTGGAAGCCACTCAAATGGTCATGCTCGCCCATCCACTACTACAGGATGCTGCTAACGCGACACTACGATCAGAGACCCTTCGATGAAACTGTGTGTGATGCATTAACCGCAAACAATGATGTAAAAACCCATCAAAAAAGACACAAAACGTTTGCGATGAATGATACATCAAAGACGGTTTAGATTTTAGTTGCCTGTGCCATGTTGGGCATACGGTTGATCCATACGAACCATTTGCGATGAGATAAAACAACAGAAACGGGCAGCTCGATCATGGTGTGTGTGATATACGGCATACATTTCGCTTCGATGAACCGTTTGCCACGATCGAGGTGAACACAAAAAATTCGGTGTAACAAGATGTGCGTGATTCGTGACAAACTGGTCGGTAATCAGAATTGTGTCCGATCAGTATAGCTAGCCTTATGGTCTTTTTTTGTTAATTGTGTGCTTGTCAGGGCACATAGTTCAACAAACCAATGTATGGGCGATAATGTAGAAGATCTCTCTCGAATAAGTATTACTAACCGTCTGCGATGAGATTGACAGGATAAACGGAGATAACAAATTAATATCAGCGAACGGAAACAGACATATATACAGTCTGCTTAATTAAGTCCTTCTTCTTGTTGTTGTTGTTGTTAGATGGCCCCGCGACATTCTCTTGGTGAGGACACTTCTTGCCGTTGGCCGTTGGCTTCTTATCGCCATCATCGTCATGATCATCGTTGCTGTAGTCATCCTCCTCCTCCTCGTTCAACAATTCCTCCTCATCATCATCGTCATCCTCTTCTTCGTCCTTCGACGGCTCCTCGTCCATCTGGCTGTCGTCTGACAACTCCGGAGGCAGCGTCCCTTCCATGATCCAGATATAATCGAGGTCTAGGCTTGACGCCGGACTCATGGAAGGCGAGAGGGATGATTCCGATGATGACCTATCATCGGGCGCCAAACTGCTGGCCGAACTATCATCCTCGCTATCACTCGACATGGCTACAGATTGTGTGCCAGTGTGTAGCGCGGCCTACCGGGGATGATGAAGATGGTGGACACTTAAGCGGGGTATGTAGAGAAGAGGAAATACCAATTGAAGCGGGGGGTGACATATTATCTTACCGCTAATATAATCAACCGCAATTATTTGTACCTAGTCGGTCCAAATTCCCGAGGTTGCGCAGGACTCCTATTGGCTATTTGGCTGGTTTCTTTTTGTAGGATAAAAACAAGGAACGAGTTTTGGGATTATGCATGTGTACCGGTACGAACGGAGTAGCACAGTTGGCAAGCAATACATTGAGCTCTTCTTATTGATAAAGCAAGTAATAATCAAACTACATAGGAAAATATCTGCATGAATCTTAGCGTAATATCAATGGCATAGGACCTAGATGTGCATTACTTAGAGCACATCTAGATGTGCTTTAGCAGTACTGTCAAACAAAAGCCCTAATCATCATTGCAAAGTGTCAGGACCCCGATTCTAAGTCACACTGATCTAGCCTGTAACACCTCGTATCACTTTGCGGCCTCACGCAAGGTATTCCCACGGGTGTAGCCTTACCATGGCTCGGGACCGTTTGCGCCTTTTGGCTCACGTATATGATAGTGTCGCTAGCATCCATATGACAGAGAACCCGGGCTGACATGACTAGTCCTGAACCCAAAGTGGCACTAACTTACGGGGACAGGCATACATGAATCAACATCGAGCATGTCGGTCAGCAGCGTGTGAATCCGGGCTGTAGCACTGGCTAACAGTACTCTGGGAACCCGGGCTATAGCAGGCTAGGCAGGACTCTGGATGTCACTGCGTGACATTTCCCTGAAGGGACAGACACATGAACGAAGTGAATCACATGCCGGCCAGTCAAGTGTTCCGGAGCAGTAGTGCTGGGCTAGCAGGACTCCGGTGAACTGGGCTGTAGCGAACTACTATGGCTCATGGGAGCACAAGACTACATTTCCCCATAAGAGAGGCTACCAAGGATAAACAACTAGGTTATCGGATCCCACACATACCAAGCATTTCAATCATAGACACAATATGCTTGATATGTGTAAATACAATATGGCATCACAACATAACTCTACGACTCAAGTATTATTCATTAGGCTCCGAGGAGCCAGAAATTACAAACATGGGTCTCATGACCCAACATACAGAGCATACAAGTCAAAGCACATGTGGAAGCTTAACATGTCTGAGTACAGACATCTACAAATGGAAAAGGCTGAGAAGCCTGACTATCTACAAGACCCTCCCAAGGTACAAGATGGTAGATGAGGTAACAAGCTAAATGTCGAAGTCCACACAGAACTACTAGCGAGACTGACATCTCTCTGCAAAAACATAAAATAGGCAAACGTGAGTACAAATGTACCCAACAAGACTTACATCGGAACTATCTACATATGCATCAGTATCAACAAAAGGGGTGGTGCAGTTTAACTGCAGCAAGCCAGCTTTGAATCAGTGGCTAACCTAAACTATGACTGCAAGTAACTCTTTTGAGGTGGCGCACACGAGTCCACAAATTCACCATACCAATGCACCACTATGGATCTGCTCCCGTTCCCCTACGAGAACGCCATCCATAGCACTCACGCTTATCTTGCGCATTTTAGAGTATCCACCTTCACTTGTCTATGAACTATGCAAGGGGTCCAAGTTTCCATATCCGAGGATTCCAGCTATTCGAATAGATAATGATAACCCTGCAGGGGTGTACTTCTTCACACACGCTCTGGCCATTTATCGCCCTGTACACTTCATGTACCTCAGCAACCTTCAAGCGGAAGCCGGGCGAGGGAGTCGGCCACGACCTGACTAACCAACAAGTCTCTCGTCCAGGTTTATCGCCTATTCGGGTTCCATCCGCAAGGAGATCCGGCCAGGGTGTCGCTCACGGCCCCAAACGATGTGTGCAGGGTTCCCAAGCCCACCATCCGGGTGCCACTTGGTACACCATGCCATTGTGCCTAGTCTATCCCAAGCCCACCTGTACCGGGTGCCACTTGGTAGACTACTAACACTACCTACAAACACCAGAAACTAGTTGCAACTCGTGGACAGAGATCTAGTTGATTAATAAGCCGAGAGGGGCCGAGTTACCGGAAACCAATGTGTGGTAGTAACTATTCATGGATCACAAACACAGAACTCAGTTCTTGAGGACGGCTGCAATGAGACAGCCCACCATGTACTCCTACATGGCCTCTCACCGCTACTTTTACCAAATTGTGTTCACACACTTAGCTCTCAACGGTAGGACATGTTCACCACGTTCCAATTCATTCCCGATGAATCAGACCTGACTCAACTCCAAGCAGTAGCAGGCATGACAACAAGCATGAATGAGTAGGCACATCAGGGCTCAAAAAATTCCTACTCAAGCTAGTGGGTTTCATCTATTACTGTGGCAATGACAGGTCATGCAGAGGAAAGGGGTTCAGCTACCGCAACATGTAACAGTTGAAACGGTGTTGTCCTAATGCAGCAAAAGAGAGCAGGAGTGAGAGAGTGGGATTGTATCGGAATGAACAAGGGGGTTTTGCTTGCCTGGCACTTCTGAAGATAGTATAGCTCTCCATCGGTGTCATCGAACTCATCGTCAAAACGCGTCTATCGAGAGGGGGCAATTACCAGCAACTGAGAAAGAAACACAATCAATGCAATGCAACAATATGATGCATGAATGTGACATGGTGATATGCTATGGTTCGAGCTAATGCAACTAGCAACAATTTAAATGAAGTTGGTTTGAACCCTAGGTTCAAATTCAAACTCCATATGTGAAGGTTTAAATGCCATTTATATGATTTTGCCTAAACAGCAGCCATAAGTTATGCTAACATGCATGACAATGGTACAGATGGATAGATTGGATTTTTCTGATCATTTTTCATATATAATTTATCTCATTTGGAGTTACGGTTGAATTTCTATGAATTTTAGAAGTTTAGAGCATTCTCTGAAATTTATAAATCATTTCTAATTTATTTTAATTCCAGAAAACAAATACTGCGTCAACATTGAGTAAGCATGACGTCAGCAAGTCAACTGCGGCTGACCGGGGTCAAACCTGACCAGTGGGGCCCACTGGTCAGTGACCCATTAATTAACCCTGGTCAAAACCCGCGCTGACGGGGTTTGACCCAGCTGTAGGGCCCGCTGTCAGTGGCAGTGAGGTGGCTAATGGTGGGGATTAGTCCTAATGACCGTGCCACGTCGGCAGTCGCCGGAGTTTTGCCGGCGGAGACCAAATCCGACGACGGAAACACCACAGGAAAACGCTACAGGGGATGGTTTCGGGCGTGCTTTGCGGCTATGGGTTGCTGGGCTTCGTGCGCATCCAGGGGTGGCAGAAGATCGAGCTGGGGTGGCAGGAGTTCACTGGAATGGAGCTCGCGGCGGTGCCGGATTTCAACGCCGAGTGGCGCAGGGTGCTGTGGTGCAAGTCAGGAGCTGCGAGCGGCGGCGTTGGGTTCGTGGGGACCCGCTGAGCTCACGGCAGTGCTCAAGTGCAAGTTGTGGCCGCGGTTACCACGGTGGCACCATGGATGGCGGCGGTGAGCTTCGGGCTCGACGGATATGACGACTACAGCGGTCGTACAAGGAAAAGGAGAGGGGGAATCGGTTCAAGGGCTCACGGGGATCACACAGGGAAGGTCAGCGAGCTCAGGGAAGCACGGACGGCGGAGAATCGACGATGAGGTTGCCAGCGGCCGGAGGTTGAATATGAGCTTGAGGACGATGCTGCAGGGCTCCTACGGTCGAACTGGTTGGTGTATACGATTCAGGAGAGGACGACGGTTCTTCTGGATGCATCGGCAAGGCGAGGGGGGGCCGGTGGCCGTGATGGCAGTGGACGGCGGCGACGAGCTCCGCTTGGTGGCTGCATGCGATCAACAGAGGATGGGGAGGTCCAGGGAGAGAGGGGAAGTGAGAGGGGATCGAGGGGGGTCACGTGGCGACGTCTAGGACGTCGGGGACGCAGACAGGCAGGCAGGAGGTGGCGCGCGCGTGGCTAGGAGGCGGCGAGCACGCGCTCGGCGTCCTCCTGGTAGGAGCTTGAGGACGGTGGCGCTGGTGGGCTAGGCCAACAGTGCCAGGCCAGGTAGCTGGACTTCCAGGTGGGCTCGGTTCGGCTGCTCAGAAGCTGGGCTGACTACAGTAGCAGGCCGCCAGGTACGTTTCTCCTTTCTCTATTTTATTTCTTGTTTTATATTTTTCTGCAACTTTGTGGCTTTTCTTAAAATGCTTAGGCACTTTCAAAAATCACCAAACTGCTCATGCCCACTGTTTAGCATAAAACCAACATGGAACATTTCAGTTTAGGATTATTTGGACATCTAAAATATTCTATAGCATTTAAATGCCCAAATGCAAATAGAGTATGATTTAATTCAGTGACCCTATGATGTCCTGGAAATATGTGCACCATTTTTGTCAGAGGTTTAAGACCAAGGCAAAGATGATGAACATTTTAGAAGGGCATTTCAGGTTCATTGAAAAAGATTTTAGTAAATCCTAGTTGGATTAATGTGGTGCTGGGGGTTCTGTCATCCCCATTTCAATTTTCT
The DNA here is from genome assembly GCF_002162155.2 of Triticum dicoccoides. Lineage (NCBI taxonomy): Eukaryota > Viridiplantae > Streptophyta > Magnoliopsida > Poales > Poaceae > Triticum > Triticum dicoccoides. The sequence goes on from NC_041390.1 coordinate 325,065,675, forward strand.
GAGTAAAGTAGACATGATGCAACACCATATGTTAGCACTAGGCATTACCAGAACTAGGGATGTGACAACTCACCCCCACTAAAACAAGAATCTCGTCCCAAGATTCAAGAAGTGGAGTAAGAAGACAGAGGGGTCACAAAACTATCACAGTCTTCTCGATCCAACTGCCCTTCTCGAAGATACCGATATATTGCATCACATTGCTCTTGACGTCTTTGTCTTCCAGATCTTCATCCAACACGATGAAAACGGAAGGAAACTCTACAGGAAACAATCTTCTCAAAGATCGAGCAACTCAAGATCAACTCATGGAGTGAGACCTTAGAACATCTCTTGAGCTGAGACACAAAACACACATCGAGAGAGATGGAAGGTAATAGATGACAAGGGCTCAAATTGGTAGGCAACAATTCCATGCTGGAGTAGGATGGTGCATGGTTTCAAAGTAGCGAGGAGGTAATTGTCATGATTCCATAACGGGACAACTTAGGGAAAGGTGACTCGTAGAGCATTTCCCTTAAGTGGCAAAAAGAGTTACTTCTGATACAAAGATCATTGAAACTCTTTATACCAGCCTGAGGTAATCACAATCGATCATTGGAAGGGGTTCGAAAGAATAGCATACTCCGACTAGGATGGATGATGTGGACTACCTTGTTGAAGACAACGTAATGGATGAATTTGCTTGCGCGTGCTCTCAAGAACTTGAGCATTTCCATATTCATCAAGGTTCTACCAACATCCGAGTCGAGGATCCTAGCAACACATCTTACTACCTTGATGAATAGTGATGGACAATGCAGATGCATAGAAAGACAACCCTTTCTCAGATTTCACCTTAGCGAGGCCAAGGGAATGAAATCTGGATGATCGACTAAGAGACATTTAGCACTCCGCTTCTAATGTTCTCCTTGACGTTCTAGGTACCACGATCATGCTTAAAGCATCGACATGGCCACGAAGTAAAAGTCAGACTTCGGAATACAAAGGACCCATAAGGAACAACTTCTATAATAAGTCACTCAAATTCCTCATCGAGAAGATTGGTCAACTTGCTCAAACAAGATACTACAGTAATAGGTCTTCCAACTAGGTGTGTCGGCCAAAACATCAACCTTGCCAGAACCTACGTCATAGATCTTGGAAAAGTTCCAACCATCATATCCGCCTAAGATTCAGATCTAGTTAGTAATAGGATATTGCAGAAAGCATGTCTGAAAAAGAAAATTGGCAACACAAACCAACGAGATGAGTTGCGAGATTCTCGGGAAATGAACTACGATAGCAAGCTCCAGAACATGAGCCGGTTCTACTACACACATGTGAACACACTGTCGCAGACAATCATGACCACATGGTAGTCTTATAATGAAACACTACCGAGTTCAGGTGGGGAACCATCGACAAGGATATCGAAGTCTCCATGCGTGGAAGTCCAAAGGATTAACCTTAGAACAGACTCTGGTTTTCTTGAACAAGTCAATCTGTGGCTTGGTGTGCTAGGGATACATATAGAATGAAGGTTGCAAGTCTCCAAACCATAGTATACTTTGCACATATGCATGACTGACTTGGGATGGTTCCAAGGAAGCAAAAACAATCTTTCTCAGATCCACGGCGGCAACTGACAGCAAATGTACGTGAATTAGAGGAAGTCACTTCTTTCATACAACATATGCTTCATGAACGGGACATGAAGATAATGCTTATAAAAGTTTCCAACACTAAGTTAATGTTCAACATGAGTCATGGGGGAGACAAAATGTTGCTGATGGGCTCAACAACAACTCATCAGAATTTCCATATCACTGGACTTCCACCATCATGTGAACACGGTGATAGCATTGGTCAGACCAAAAGATGTAATGGTGTATGCTCGAGGGATCAACCACGAGTAAGACAACATTACGAGCATCGTTGGTTCCGATTTGACTTGACGATAGCCCATACTCAAGTCAAAGTTTTGACAAGGCAATAGATCCAACAACTGATCACAAGGACCAATCGATGAAGATATCTTTCTTCAACTAACACACAACACAAGGATATCCCTTTGAACTGAACTAGATTAGGTAAGCTTTTATCTTCCAACTCTCCAAGTTGTTGTTTAGCTTAACCAACTAGCTCAGGGGTATCCAACACGGATTCTTGGAGAAGGAGTGATTTACAAGAAACCAACTTGATCACGAACTCAACATAGCGGTCAGGTGACAACCTGGTAATACTTTCGAGAAGATATTCGGAAAATCATGAACCACCGATATGTTACTGAGCTCGGGAACAATCTTGCTTTTCAGGGCAAGACGATATGGCCAAAGAGAGTGATGGATTGACACAATCATATCTCATCGACCGAGGAGTGCACCAGGGAAAATGGACTAGGTCGCACGATAAATCTTAGAATGATAATTCAATACTAACATGCTAAGAATGAACTATTATCCATTAACTACCAAGCAACACGGTTGCTAGGAGTTTGATTTCACACATCACGATTCACTTGTCGGCATTCTGGTTGCGACAACACGACACCGAGGAATGAATAATGATGGCGAGAAGTATCACTACGTTAAGAATTCGTAAGAGAAGAAGGTGCAATTCTCATGACATTCCTGACATAAAGTGGGTAATACTTCAGGGTAGAATAGACCAAAAGCCGGGTTGCATTTTGATCTGCGGAATACAACTGCTTTGACCCAATCCTAGAAATGGATGAGGTACTGGAGTTTGTTTCTCCTAGTCATTCTGAACTAGAATGGCTTGACTGACCACAAGAATAATAAGCAGCGATACCACGGATGCACAATTACTCCTGACTATCAATTGATAGATGATGGTCGGAATACAAATGAAGAGGGACAACTCAAGGGGACATATATCTTTCTAAGTTGTGGATGCATAGATTAATATGTCGAACCAAGTTCAACAGGTTTCTTCTAGATAACCCATGCAGAAAGGTAGAACTGACAGAATCACAATTATGAATGCAGAACTCCTCAAGAGTACTCTGATTGTGAGCTTTTGGTTCAAAGAACTTCTGCCTAAATGGTTCCTGGTACTTGGAAGAAGGAAATACCATGGACCTCGAGGACTATCGCAAGGTTACTAATATCCTAAAGGAACTAACAATCACTATCAACATGAAGTGAACAGAGTGATTCTTGGGTCAAGAACACATGAGTAGAATACCTACTACTAAATGGCATCACGGCATGCTTTCAAGAATGATGGCCAGAATCATCACACTGGGGATACGAAAGCATTTCTAAATTCTCGAGAACACCTAGGGTCATAATACTAACTCCAACATACACGTCAAGACAACAGAGTACCTCAACACACCGATTAGTGTGCTTAATCTGGCCCAAAATACAACAGAACATGGAGGAAAGATTTGCAAGTGCATCAGACTATTTAGAAACCTGGGATGACTCGGACAGCATAACAGCTGTAAATGCTCAAAATGATTTGAGACATCCTGCAAAAATGGTGGCATAACCACTCAACATCACAATATCAAGGTTCTAAGGCCAGTTATGAACATATGGAAGTAGTAGGAACTGAACTGAGGCTTGTACTCAACAATCCTAGGCAACTACGGTTTAGTAACACGTCATCCTGAGAGATAGAAGAGAAGCCTAGTCCTTACTCCCCGTAGAAAAGAAGAGGTTGACTCAGAACAGAAGGGCATAGGGTAAAGGAGTAAAAGAGCCTTACGTTCCCATCCACAATCAATTCCCTTATATAACTAAAGCATTTCTAGACTCAACTTCGACCAGTATGGCTTGGTAATCCTACAGGCAGTCAGGCTCTGATACCAAAGCTGTCAGGACCCCGATTCTGAGTCACACCGATCTAGCCTGTAACACCTCATATCACTTTGCGGCCTCACGCACGGTATTCCCACGGGTGTCACCTTACCATGGCCCGGGATCGTTTGCGCCTTTTGGCTCATGTATATGATAGTGTCGCTAGCATCCATATGACAGAGAACCCGAGCCGACATGACTAGTCGTGAACCCAAAGTGGCACTAACTTACGGGGACATGCATACATGAATCAACATCGAGCATGTCGGTCAGCAGCGTGCGAATCCGGGCTGTAGCACTGGCTAACAGGACTCCGGGAACCCGCGCTGTAGCAGGCTAGGCAGGACTCTGGATGTCACGCATGACATTTCCTCGAAGGGACAGACACAGGAACGAAGTGAATCACATGCCGGCCAGTCAAGTGTTCCGGAGCAGTAGTGCTGGGCTAGCAGGACTCCGGTGAACCGATCTGTAGCGGACTACTATGGCTCATGGGAGCACAAGGCTACATTTCCCCATAAGAGAGGCTACCAAGGATAAACAACTAGGTTGTCAGATCCCACACATACCAAGCATTTCAATCATACACACAATATGCTCGATATGTGTAAATACAACATGGCATCACAACATAACTCTACGACTCAAGTATTATTCATTAGGCTCTGAGGAGCCAGAAATTACAAACATGGGTCTCATGACCCAACATACAAAGCATACAAGTCAAAGCACATGCGGAAGCTTAACACGTCTTAGTACAGACATCTACAAATGGAAAAGGCTGAGAAGCCTGACTATCTACAAGACCCTCCCAAGGTACAAGATCGTAGCTGAGGTAACAAGCTAAATGTCGAAGTCCACGCGGAACTACTAGTGAGACTGACGTATCTCTGCAAAAACATAAAATAGGCAAACATAAGTACAAATGTACCCAGCAAGACTTACATCAGAACTATCTACATATGCATCGGTATCAACAAAGGGAGTGGTGGAGTTTAACTGCAGCAAGCCAGCTTTGAATCGGTGGCTAACCTGAACTACGACTGCAAGTAACTCTTTTGAGGTGGCGCACACGAGTCCACAAATTCACCATACCAATACACCACTATGGATCTGCTCCCGTTCCCCTACGAGAACGCCATCCATAGCACTCACGCTTATCTTGCGCATTTTAGAGTATCCACTTTCACTTGTCTATGAACTATGCAAGGGGTCCAAGTTTCCATATCCAAGGAATCCGACTATTCGAATAGATAATGATAACCCTGCAGGGGTGTACTTCTTCACACCCGCTCTCGCCACTTATCACCCTGTACACGTCATGTAGCTCGGCAACCTTCAAGCGGAAGCCAGGCGAGGGAGTCGTCCACGACCTGACTAACCAACAAGTCTCTCGTCCAGGTTTATCGCCTATTCGGGTTCCATCCGCAAGGAGATCTGGCCGGGGTGTCGCTCACGGCCCCAAATGATGTGTGCAGGGTTCCCAGGCCCACCATCAGGGTGCCACTTGGTACACCGTGCCACTGTGCGTAGTCTGTCCCAAGCCCACCAGTACCGGGTGCCACTTGGTAGACTACTAACACTACCTACAAACACCAGAAACTAGTTGCAACTCCTGGACAGAGATCGAGTTGATTAACAAGCCGAGAGGGGCCGAGTTACCGGAACCCAATGTGTGGTAGTAACTGTTCATGGATCACAAACACAGAACTCAGTTCCTGAGGACGACTGCAATGAGACAACCCACCATGTACTCCTACATGGCCTCTCACCGCTACCTTTACCAAATCGTGTTCACACACTTAGCTCTCAACGGTAGGACATGTTCACCACGTTCCAATTCATTCCCGATGAATCAGACCTAACTCAACTCTAAGCAGTAGCAGGCATGATAACAAGCATGAATGAGTAGGCACATCAGGGCTCAAACAATTCCTACTCATGCTAGTGGGTTTCATCTATTTACTTTGGCAATGACAGGTCATGCAGAGGAAAGGGGTTCAGCTACCGCAGCATGTAACAGTTGAAACGGTGTTGTCCTAATGCAGCAAAAGAGAGAAGGAGCGAGAGAGTGGGATTGTGTCGGAATGAACAAGGGGGTTTTGCTTGCATGGCACTTCTGAAGATAGTATACCTCTTCATCGGTGTCATCGAACTCATCATTGGAACGCGCTATCGAGAGGGGGCAATTACCGGCAACTGAGAAAGAAACACAATCAATGCAATGCAACAATATGATGCATGAATGTGACATGGCGATATGCTGGGGTTTGAGCTAATGCAACTAGCAACAATTTAAATGAAGTTGGTTTGAACCCTAGGTTCAAATTCAAACTCCATATGTGAAGGTTTAAATGCCATTTATATGATTTGGCCTAAACTGCATCCATAAGTTATGCTAACATGCATGAAAATGGCACAGATGGATATATTGGATTTTTCTGATCATTTTTCATATATAATTTATCTCATTTGGAGTTACGGTTGAATTTCTATGAATTTTAGAAGTTTAGAGCATTCTCTGAAATTTATAAATCATTTCTGATTTATTTTATTTCCAGAAAACAAATATTGCGTCAGCATTGAGTAAGCATGACGTCAGCAAGTCAACTGCGGCTGACCGGGGTCAAACCTGACCAGTGGGGCCCACTGGTCAGTGACCCATTAATTAACCCTGGTCAAAACCCGTGCTAATGGGGTTTGACCCAGCGGTAGGGCCCGCTGTCAGTGGCAGTGAGGTGGCTAATGGTGGGGATTAGTCCTAATGACCGTGCCACGTCGGCAGTCGCCAGAGTTTTGCCGGCGGAGACCAAATCTGACGGCGGAAACGCCACGGGAAAACGCTACAGGGGATGGTTTCGGGCGTGGTTTGGGGCTATGGGTTGCTGGGCTTCGCGCGCTTCCAGGGGTGGAAGAAGATCAAGCTGGGGTGGCCGGAGTTCACCGAAATGGAGCTCGCGGCGGCGCCGGATTTCGGCCCCGAGCGGCGCTGGGTGTTGTGGTGCAAGTCAGGAGCTGCGAGCGGCGGCGTTGGGTTCGTGGGGACCTGCTGAGCTCACGGCAGTGCTCAAGTGCGAGTTGTGGCCACGGTTACCATGGTGGCGCCATGGTTGGCGGCAGTGAGCTTCGGGCTCAACGAATATGATGACTACAACGGCCGTACAAGGAAAAGGAGAGGGGGAATCGGTTCAGGGGCTCACGGGGATCACACAGGGAAGGTCAGCGAGCTCGGGGAAGCACGGACGGCGGCGAATTGATGATGAGGTTGCCGGCGGCCGGAGGTTGAAGATGAGCTTGACGACGATGCTGTAGGGCTCCCACGGTCGAACTGGTTGGTGTATACGATTCAGGAGAGGACAGCGGTTCTTCTGGATGCATCGGCAAGGTGGGGGGGCGGTGGCCGTGATGGCAGTGGACTACGGCAACGAGCTCTGCTTGGTGGCTGCGTGCGAGAAACAGAGGAGGGGGAGGTCCAGGGAGAGAGGGGAAGTGAGAGGGGATCGAGGGGGATCGTGTGGAGACGTCCAGGACGTCGGGGACGCAGACAGGCTGGCAGGAGGTGGCGCGCGCGTGGCCAGGAGGCGGCAAGCACGCGCTCGGCGTCCTCCTGGTAGGAGCTTGAGGACGGTGGCGCTGGTGGGCTTGGCCAATAGTGCCAGGCCAGGTAGCTGGACTGCCAGGTGGGCTCGGTTCGGCTGCTCAGAAGCTGGGCTGACTACAGTAGCAGGCCGCCAGGTACGTTTCTCCTTTCTCTATTTTATTTCCTGTTTTATATTTTTCTGCAACTTTTTGGCTTTTCTAAAAATCCTTAGGCACTTTCAAAAATCACCAAACTGCTCATGCCCACTGTTTAGCATATAACCAACATGGAACATTTCAGTTTAGGATTATTTGGACATCTAAAATATTCTATAGCATTTAAATGCCCAAATGCAAATAGAGTATGATTTAATTCAGTGACCCTATGATGTCCTAGAAATATGTGCACCATTTTTGTTAGAGGTTTAAGACCAAGGCAAAGATGATGAACATTTTAGAAGGGCATTTCAGGTTCATTGAAAAAGATTTTAGTAAATCCTAGTTGGATTAATGGGGTGCTGGGGGTTCTGTCATCCCCATTTCAATTTTCTGAGTAAAGTAGACATGATGCAACACCATATGTTAGAACTAGGCATTACCAGAACTAGGGATGAGACACAAAGAGTTCATAGAACATGGCTAATGCGAAAACCACAACTACACATGCTAGTTCCTTCTTGTCTCTTGCTTTCATCTATTGCTTGTGGTTGATTCTTTCTTGCTTCATCGTACTAATTGTACATTCCATATCGGCCAGTTTCTTCGTCAACTTTACGTTATCTTCTGCGAGCTTGGTGATAACTCTCCGAGACCTGCCATGCCATTCTTCATCCAGCCAGTTAACAAAGGCACAAGCCTCATATCCCTGCCAATGTGAATAGTATTCAGGATGAGCGGTGGCATTGACTCAAGTAAAATGATGAACCTAGCACTAACCTTTAAGGGGCAACTGAGAAATGGCATGCCAATGTTGAATCCCTCCCTGCATACATGTCGAGCGAGAGTGTACCCATGCACACAACTCAGATTTTGGTGCTTTTTGGTGGTGCAAAACTCGGAGTCGAGCTCATGTTGTGGGAGTCTGGAGTCATGCTTTGGATCCGGCGGCAGATTGCTTTCCTAGGGGGGGTTCATTCATGACGGATTGAAAAAGGAGCTACTTTGGACATGCTAAAAAAGTTCAGGATAGTTTGGAACCTGACAGCATGATTTGGATCCATAGTACACCTGCCTTCTGATCACCTTAGGCAAGTGCTTGGCGGCGACCGCCGTCGTGGCGGCGATACAAGCAGGAGCAGCCGCACCGAAACCATCAGCACCACTCGTCTGTATTCCCCCAATGCTAGTGCCACACGAGGGAATTTGGTGGCTATGTAGGGATTTGGGTGAAATGGGGACACTGTGGGGATAAGCTAATGGTCGGGAACTGCTTATGGCACTATATGTTGTATAGCGCACACAATTTATACATGTTGTGTGTGTTAGGTATTACAACACCACACACGATTTCCACACCAAACCGTGTGAGAAGTCAACTTAGGTGAGACACGGTTGCCATTACATAACCGTATGTGATGTACTACCCTGTACATATAATTGAGTTACACTAATACCGTGTAAACATCCGCTCTGCGGATATTTGTAAAAAAACAACCGCTCTGCATATAGATATGGCAACGGCGGCCTAGGCAGCTGCTACCAGAGAAGAGGTCAACCCTCGCTCGATGGGCGGTGGCGGCATCATAGGAGGTCAATCCTCGGTTTGCGGTGGGAGATAGGAGGTGCTCAATCATCAAGGTCGGTGCCGATGTGATTCGAGCACATCCATCGCGGTCGATGGCGGGATAGTGGAGGTCAAACTTTAGGCGGCAGCCGCACTAAGCGGGACCGAGGTCAATCCTCGGTCTGTGGTGGAAGATAGGAGGAGCTCAACCATCGAGGTTGGTGTCGGTGTCAAAACCGGCGAATCTCGGGTAGGGAATCCTGAACTGTGTGTCTAAGGTCGACGGTAACAGGAGACAGGGGACACAATGTTTTACCTAGGTTCGGGCCCTCTCTATGGAGGTAATACCCTATGTCCTACTTGATTGATCTTGATGAATATGAGTATTACAAGAGTTGATCTACCACGAGATCGTAATGGCTAAACCCTAGAGGTCTAGCTTGTATGGCTATGATGATGTCCCTTCTGGACTAAGTCCTCCGGTTTATATAGACACCAGGAGGATCTAGGGTTACACAAGGTTGGTTACAAAAAAAGGAATCTACATATTTAGTCGCCAAGATTGCCTTCCACACCAAGGAGAGTCCCATCCGGACACGGATGTACTCTTCGGTCTTCGTATCTTCACAGCCCATCAGTCCGGCCCATGGCTAACAGGTCGGATGCCCGAGGACCCCTTAGTCCAGGACTCCCTCAGTAGCCCCTGAACCTGGCTTCAATGACAACGTATCCGGCGCATAGATCTGTCTTCGGCATTGCAAGGCGGGTTCCTCCTTCCAAACTACAAGATAGTCTTCGGACGTATTGAACGTGTCCAAACCTGTAACACACACACCACACACAACCGCAGAGAGAATATAATGTTCGAAGAGTCCAATTTCCTGTCAACTTTTTACAACGTGACATCATGCTCGCCCGGTTTTTTGAACCGTTTCCTGTCCCGCCGTTCCACGTTTTGAGGCGCGGTTGCTATTGGCATGTTCTATCAAAGTAGAGATCGTGTCCCCTTATTGCGGGATTCTCATTAATACGAGCGCGGGTAACACAACCATTCTGTTGGAAAGATTCCTTAGGAATAGGCAGGCTTTCAGGCTTAGGAGGAGGTGTTTAATCCCCACTACCTTTATAAAGGAACCAAGGGCCATCCTTTTTGACGCCAAACTTCTCCTTAGCCTCTCCAACCTCGAGTTCTAGCACCCAAGGTTTCGACTTCGAGCTTCCCCATTATGTCCGGACCCAGCCCTCAAGGCTGATGGGTGGCTTCCTGCGTTACAGAGGAGGATATTACGAAGCTTCGAGCGGCAGATACCTGACCGCGGAAATCCACCACAAGCTTCCTGCTCAAGGGTAGGTTATCCCGCCCCCTAGATCTGGCGAGAGGGTCGTGTTCATCTCACACTTCCTTCGAGGGCTAGGGCTCGCTCTTCACCCCTTCATCCGGGGGCTAATGTTCTATTATGGACTAGATTTTCATGATCTAGCCCCGGGGTCTTTTCTCCATGTCTCGGCGTTGATCAATTACGTGCGAGACCTTCCTCCGAATCCCCCACACTTCAGCTTATGGCTCAAGACCTTCAGTGTGAAACCGAAGGTAGTTGGCGGGGAACAGGTGGAGTGCAGCGATGCTGTAATCAGCCAGCTCACTGACACTCCTTGACCGAAAGGCTCTTTAGCCGAAACTTCCAATCAATGGCAGTGAGAGTGGTTTTACGTTACAGAGCCTCACAGCACCAAGTGGGTAGCTGCACCCATGTTTTGCCCTGGCCCACCATTACATCTTGCATCATGGTCCAACAAGGGGCTGGATTGGGAATTAGTTGATGAAGTGCGGACTCCACAAAGCCGCATCCGAACCCTCCTAGAGAGGGACATCAATCTTGTCAGCATGATTCAAGTAATGCTGATTCGCCGAATCCTTCCATGCTAGCGTAGGCCTCTCCGTATGTGGGAGTTTAATCCAGAAGGACCACGAACCCTCCAACACTTCTTCGGCATTACGCACAAAGGGATGTGGCCATTGTTTTTTGGAAAACGAAAACATTGGCCGGACACTACTGAGACACAGGCCTCGACTGTAACCATCCGGATACCCCGGTAAGCACTTGACTTCTGAACACCCCCCTTTTTAAACATGTCGTAATACATTACTGAGCAAACTATCTCCTTCCAGGGCTGGATAAAGAAAGCGGAGCTGATTAGGTGTCCGGCCCCTCTTCCTGAGGGTTCAGTGGATCCGGTATTAACAAGGATGCTAGCCCCGGCACCGCACCAGATACCTGTGAAGGAGAGAAAGGCAGAGAGGACCAAAGATGGCCCCCATCCCGAAGGTGCGCCAAACATTGTGTCCGGAGGAATCTAGATTCCATCGTCCGAAGACAAAAATGAAGGGGAAGTCAACTCTTCCCCCCATGGGAAGAAAAGGGCCACCTCCAAAGATTGGGAGCAAAAGGCTCCTAAGCGAGGCAAGGTGTCTTCGTTGGGTGGCTCGGGCTCGGAGCACAACATCATCGCGTAGTCCCATGACGAGGACAAGCCTCAAGCCAAATCGTAAGCGAACAAGGGTGTTTTAAACACATCCCGCCACTTTCTTGTAATGTCTAGAATATAAGTTTTTTGCAGTTTGGCACGTAGTCTTCTTCAACGATCCTCTTCCTCGGGGGATCTTCTCTCGAAGATGATGGAAAGCGAGACGCCTCCGCCAATCTCCTCGTCCAACAGGGCGGATGATTTCGAGGTGTCGTCGCGGAGGGTCTCTCCCGATCAAGCGGTGCGAGGGATGATGAAGACACAACCCGAAGGTGATACTTCCGTGGCCCGGGGTCCGGGGACCAACAATAATGGCCCCGAACATTCTGGTATAAAACCGGATACAAATAAACAGATTCCTTCAAAGGGAGGCCATACTCCTACGGCAGCCTCCGGAGACCCAGAGGCGCCGGATATATTGACGAGCATGCTGCGACAGGCATCCGTCTCGGAGGAACATCGTACCTTGATGGGCACTGTGGTCAAAAAGGTCCTAGCCATGAAAAGGAGATTGAATGAGGCCTTTGTGGGCCAACTAAGAGGCTTCGAGGTTTGTACAGTAATTTGTTCGATTGTGTTTTATTCATGAATACACCGGTGTATAGACAGTAGCCCCTGATAATCTAATTGTCTTCCCGAGGGAGGCGATCAGAGGATCAAATGATATGCCCAAGAAGTAATATGATTAATTGGAACACAGGCTGTGACCTCCCTGGAAACTGTCCGGACTGTAGAGATTGCGAATTTGCAACACAAGATTGAAGAGGCAGATGCTGATGTCACGCTTATCAATAGGCGTTTTGACGAGTCGCAAGGTATGTATTTGGAGCAATCCTTACATATATGTATTTGTAATAGAAGCCTGACGCTGAAAGTTACATACTGGAATGTGCATGGCTGCAGATGGTGCCACCACCGTTGAAAATCTTCGGGCAGAGCAGGCCCGGTTTAGTAATGTGGCTGCCGAAAAGGCACCGGCCGAGTTAAAGGCCGAACAAGCTGCTCGGCACCAAGATGAGGAGAAAATATTTTCAATGGCGCTCGAACTGAAAAATGCTACGAGCCGCTGTGAATTCCTAGAGGAGGAGAATAAAGCCAAAGCGACTGTGCTTGACAAGGCCTTGCGAGAGGCGAAAGAAGCGCGGTCCGAATCAAGAGTGGCCCGTGAGGAGATCCAGCAAGCTGGGGAGATTGCGGCTGGTAAGCCATTTTTATTACAAATGAAGTTCGGCGATCTGAATTATGCTAAGCTTAACCAAGTGTAGAGTTCTCTAGACGTGTTTTTGGACCCGCCGAAGAGTTCATCCAATGCGGCGCGGTTTTACCAAGCGCAAGAGGGATATGCAATGGAGAAGCTTTTCTGGTCACAGTTTGGTGCTTCAAAATGCCATCTGCTGCTGAATGAACAGATGTCCCAATGGGCCGAGATTCACAGGATGTCCGGCGCTACCATGAAGAACATCATACTTCAGCCGTGGCCGACTGAACCAATTCCGAATAGCTATTTTGGCTTGGTGCGGGGGCTTGCTGATGCGGTGCCACGTATCGATGCCGTGAAGCGGTCGGCGTGCATTGAAGGTGCACGGATGGCCTTTGCCCGAGTCAAGACATACTGGAGGAAGGTGAAGGCCGTCGATGTTGCAGCGCAGGGTCCACCCAAGGGCAAGTACCATCATGCACCAGAGCATTACTTTGAGGACGTCTTAGAGGCAGCCCGCTTGATAAAGGGTCAATGTTCGAAAGGCATAATATTCGAGTGAATCTTTTACGAGTTGTAAAAGACAATTGTTATAATCAATCTTTATTTTGATTTTGCCTAAAGGCTTTTGTTCCTCCTGTGCGGCCTTTTGTACATGAACTGAAAGTTTTCCAGTCGTCGGCTTCAGCCCCCTCATAGGAAGTACGGGGGTGTTGGGAAAAGCATTTGATCACTCTTGAGCCAACGTCTTGGTCCGTGAAGGAGGTGTCAATGTGGCGAACCAGGCAGCCAGACTTTAGGGCGTTAGCACTTTCACTTAGCCAAAGGAGTTTTATGGTGAGTCTACGACATAGCCCCTGGTATGTATACAGCTTATTCATGCGATGCGTTTACATATTTGACTGGAAAGAGGTCCTTCGTGTAACACAGAGGGAATCGCGAAAGATACCGATAAGTCATCGAGTGGTTGACCAGCTCTCGCCGCATCATGATAGTTAGATTTCGGTTTTCTTAGGTGAACCAGAAGCACAATCGCAGTAGTTCTCCCTTTACTACCCTAGCCAATAGAGCAGAACATAGGATAGCAGGCACAGGAACCGAGGAACCCAACTATTGACCCAAGACATGATTCGGAGCTGATGCATATAAGGCCAAACTCGCGACGCCGAAGTGCGCTATAGAGCTGTTCGGACTTGTCGGCAACTCCTTTGTTCCCATACCGAGCCCCTGACAAGTTATGCTGAGATGTACGTTTGAGACAACCGTAGGGGCAAAACTCGGTCCTTTTAGAAAAGAATGGTTTGTTTTTACTGGGATCCGAGTGATGTGCCAATCGTGTATATAGATAACAAAGCCAGAACCCCGGCTATTTGACATGCCAGGGGTTGAAGGCAGAGGAAAAAGGGACCTTATAGGCTCGAAATAGAGAGTGCGGTCTATAAAAAGTTATTTTGGACCTCCTGTCACACGTCTGCGCCGCCTGTCCTCGGTGAAGGGACTCCTTGACGGAAATAGCCCTTAAGTGAGTGTACAAACCCGAACTCCAATAGAGCCTGAGGCCAGTCATTGAGCCACCTGTGGAGGGAAACAAGAAAGAAAAAATAAGAAAAATAATTTAAAAAGGAAAGTTATGGGAGTACTTTCAGGTCCGTCCGTGTTGTGCTTTCGCCGGTGCCCAGGGTATTTTACGTGCGTAGTTATGTATGCGCGGTACATGTTTTCCAGGTATATGATGCAGACGGTGGAAGCCGAACTGCTAGTCCTGTATGGGTTTTGAACGGTCATGTTGAATGGAGACCGGTGGCTTAATGGCCGACGAGGTATGTGATGTAATGCCCCCGCTGTGTAGTTCGGCTGAGATAGTCGTAGTGTGATCCTCTGCATGAAGAGAACGCTCCATGCGTTCCCCTATTGGAGACGGTGCCATGTGTACCATGTTCACTGTCTTTACTTCGTGGGGAAACTGCTTCTGATCCCCGGTGTTTGGTTGGCAAGTTTCGTCGCTGTCGCCGTCACTGGGCGGCTTCTTCCCCTTGTATTCGGTGTTTAACTTGCCGGCCTGCTTGAAGACCCAACAACTTCTGTTGGTGTGGTTAGCTGGTTTATTTGGGTGGCGGTGAATCTAGCAGGGCTTATCCAATATCTTATCCAAATTGGATAGTCCGTCTCTGTTTGCCTTGAATGGCTTCTTCTGTTGACCGGCTTTGGGGCCGCTGAATCTGGTGTTGACCGCTGTGTCGTGCGCTCCCGCATTACTATTGCCACGTTTGTGCTTATTGCATGGTGGTTTCCCGTTGCCGTCTTAAACTTCGAAAGTTCCTGGGTCGCTGGCACTGTTGCTTCTATGGGTGAGCCAGCTGTCTTCTCCCACGCAAAAGCGGGTCATCAGAGTGGTAAGGGCTGACATGGATTTTGGTTTTTCCTGACTGAGGTGGCGGGCAAGCCACTCGTCACGGATACTGTGTTTAAAGGCCGCTAGGGCTTCTGTGTCCGGACGGTCTACGATTTGGTTCTTTTTAACTAAGAACCTAGTCCAGAGTGTTTTGGCTGACTCTCAAGGCTGTTGGATGATGTGACTTAGGTCATCGGCGTCCAGTGGCGGTACATATGTACCTTGGAAGTTGTCACGGAAAGCGTCTTCCAGATCCTCCCAGATGCCGATAGAGTTTTTAGCCAGACTGTTTAACTAGTGCCTTGCTGGTCCTCTGAGTTTTAGTAGGAGGTATTTGATGGCATGAAGGTCGTCTCCGTGATCCATGTGAATATGGAGAAGAAAATCCTCGACCCATACCGTGGGATCGGTTGTTCCATCATACGATTCAATATTCACGGGTCTAAACCCCTCTGGGAATTCATGCTTCATTACTTCGTTAGTGAAGCGGAGTTGGTGCACAACGCCTCTATATAGGGCCACGTCGCGACGTAGCTCAGATGGAGTCCATCTGTAGTTTTCGGCCTGGGCATAACTAGACTTCTCTCGTCCAAATTGGTAGCCGACGTCGCGTGTCGAGGCACGTCCTCGCGATCCGTAGATCGACCTATTGTGTCGTGTTCTACCATCCAGGTTCTGACGAGGGTCGTATGTATGACCCCGAGCTGTTTTGTCTCTGTTTTTTAGTTGGGGTAAGGCGGGTTGTTGTTCGTCTTGAGCTGCCGCTTTATCCCACTGCATAGTGGTCGGTTTGCCGCATTGTCCTGACCACGTGGTACGAGTGCCGGTGCCTCCTCATTGAACTGAGGTAGCAATATGTGCTTAGGGTAACCCTTAGTTTTGTGCTTGGGGCCGTATTCTTCGGTCACTTGGATGTCTATCCATCTATCCTTGAGAAGGTCTTGGTCAGCTTGACGCTGCTGCTGTTTCTTTTTCAGGCTCCTTGCCGTGGCTAATAGCCGGCGTTTAAAGCGCTCCTACTCAAGAGGTTCCTCGGGAGTGATGAAATCCTCGTCGTCGAGGCTCTCCTCATCCTCGGAGAGCAGAAGATAATTACTGTCCTCCGAGTCTTCATGTATGGCCTGTTCATGCGGGCTATCGTGCCCGTCCTCCAGTTCATCCTATTCGGATGTAGCCCCAACAGGGGCTTCATTGTCTTCGGCATCGTCCAGGGTGTTGTTTTCTCCGGTGCCGGTATTACTATCTTTTGCACGACGTGACTTAGAGCGGCGCTGCTGACACCGACGTATGGGCTGTGTCTCGGGAGGTTTATCCTCAACTGGATCTTCTTTGTCATTGTCGTTACTTTCTTTAGCTGTATCCACCATGTATACGTCGTATGAAGAAGTGACCGTCCCCCGTCCGGTGAGTGGCGGGTTTTGGCCCTGCTCTTCTTCGGCATCGTCGTCTATATCGTCGAAGTCTTCGGAGCCATAATCGAGCATGTCGGTTGAGCCCTCGATAGTGGCTATGGAATGGGTGGCGGGTGGGAAGCAAGATACTCCATCATCAGCCCCTAGTTCCAATCGAGCATAGTTCGGCTGTGTGTCCCCCGTCAAGGACAGGTTCTTTAATGAGTTTAGCATGTCGCCCAAAGGCAAGTGCTGGAAGATGTCTACGGCGCTGAAGATCGATAAACGATCAAGTTTGGCGTCCGCGGGCTCACATGATTCGGAACTTACAACCAGAAACAAGTCCGGAGTTCAAGTGGCAAATGTATCGTGTGAGATCAAGTCTATGTGCGTCTCCAACGCCGTGGAGTCTGTGGCCTCCGTGGCAGGGTTGAGCTTCTCGTCCTTGGATGGCACAGCCTGCTCCGGATCTAAGGCTAGAGCGGTTATGGGAGTTGTCTCCTAGATGTAGTCCGATGACATATTTAGGTTATGTCCCTCGGGGTGGCCAGGAGTGGTATCCACGGTCTCAAATGCGGCGAAGATCAAGTCCCCATGGATGTCCGCGACGTAGTTGAAGCTCCCAAATCTGACCTGATGGCCAGGAGCATAGCTTTCGAGCTACTGCAGATGGCCAAGGGAGATGGCCCACAAAGCGAAACCGCCGAACATGAATATCTGTCCGGGGAGGAAAACTCCCCTTGGGCAGCATCGTTGTAGATGGTTGAAGGAGCCATCGAACCTCTTGATGACGGCACATCGGAACTCTCCATGAAAGCACCAATGTCGGTGTCAAAACCGGTGGATCTCGGGTAGGGGGTCCCGAACTGTGCGTCTAAGGTCGATGGTAACAAGAGACAGGGGACACAATGTTATACCCAGGTTCGGGCCCTCTCTATGGAGGTAATACTCTACGTCCTGCTTGATTGATCTTTATGAATATGAGTATTACAAGAGTTGATCTACCATGAGATCGTAATGGCTAAACCCTAGAGGTCTAGCTTGTATGGCTATGATGATGTCCCTTCTGGACTAAGTCCTCCGATTTATATAGACACCAGGAGGATCTAGGGTTACACAAGGTTGGTTACAAAGAAAGGAATCTACATATTTAGTCGCCAAGCTTTCCTTCCACGCCAAGGAGAGTCCCATCCAGACACGGGTGTAGTCTTTGGTCTTCGTATCTTCGCAGCCCATCAGTCCGGCCAATGGCTAACACGCTGGACGCCCGAGGACCCCTTAGTCCAGGACTCCCTCAGTCGGTGGCGGCATGATTCGAATACATCCATCATGGTCGATGGCGGGATAGTGGAGGTCGAACTTCAGGCGGCAGCCGCACTAAGCTTTGCTCCTCGACCCTACTGTCTCGGCATGCCGCCGCATCACGCTTCTCTATCTGCTGGGTGGAGGTCGCCGCACGGCAAATTAGTTAAGGTATTCATTTTGTGAGTGGCTTAATTAAGGTATTCAATTCCTAATGGTAGTGATGTACTAGTACTCTGCGTGTAAATTGACTGGCCATTATTTTTTTTCATTGCACGTCTCGATAACAATATGGAGCGCCCTTAGTAATTATGAAAATAAAACATTGTGATTTATGCATGCATCTTTGGGCAACAGTTAATCCATGTATTAGTGTTATTTTTTTGTTTTTAATTACCATTTGTGTGGTGCAGATGGAACGATCTTGATGGATGAAGAATGGGACAACTGCAGATTTTATCAGTGGCGTGACAAAGTTCATGAATTTGGCTGAAAGTAGAAAGAGGAGAATTGATGATGCGCGTTACATCCCGTGTCCATGTACTGATTGTGCCAATACAGAGTTACATGAAGTTGAAGATGTCCAGTGGCACTTAGTCTCTCCGGGATTCATGGATAGATATACACGTTGGACCAGACACGGTGAAGAGGAGGTCAAGGATGGAGATACCCAGGGCTGTGAGATGCCAAACCCCAATCAATGTCACATGGATGTTGAATCTAACATCGGGGCAGAGGCATCAAGCTACCAATGGAACACCGGAAAGCCGAAACACACACTGGAAAACCAAGATGTGACGCAGATGACGACGATCTTGATATGCCAGATTTTCCTGCTATGATTGCATATTTCAAGGGCCCAAAAAAGGATATGATTGGGTACAAGGATCTCCCAACCATTGATATGGACTCCAAGAAAGAATTGTATCCAGGTTGCAAAAATAAATATTCCAAGTTGAGTGCCACCCTGCCGCTTCTCAGATTTAAATCAGTAAATGGTCTATCAAACAAGGGCTTCACAGAGATGTTAGGTCTTTTCAAAGAAATTCTTCTAGAAGATAATGTGCTCCCTAGAAGCACGGATGAAGCGAAGAAAATTGTTTGCCCATTGGAACTTGAAGTACAAAAGATACACGCTTGTGTGAATGATTGTATATTGTACAATGGTGAGTCCAAATATTTACAAGCATGTCCCACATGCAAGCATGCATGATACAAGCGCAGGAGAGCAAAGGACAAGTACAAATTGGACGACGAGATCAAGATAGGAATCCAGTTCAAGGTTGTTTCGTACTTGCCTTTAATTCTAAGGTTGAGGCATTTGTTTGCAAACCCTAGAGAGGCAAAGAGGTTGCGGTGGAATCATGATGAGCGAATTGCGGAGAAGTATATGAGGCACCCGACAGATGGGGCTCAGTGGGAATTAATTGACAACAAGTTTCAAGACTTTGCCAATGATCCTAGAAGTATAAGGCTCGGGGAGTGTACTGATGGGATGAATCCTTTTGGCGATATGAGCACCAATCACAGCACATCACCAGTGCTTTTGTGCATATAGAACCTAGCTCCTTGGTTGTGTATGAAGGAAAAATACATTATGATGTCAATGATTATCCAAGGCCCGAAGCAACCTGGAAATGACATCGACATTTACTTTCAGTTACTGGTAGAACAACTGCTGACAATGTGGATAGATGCGCCCGCTGTAAAATGTTATGCTGCTTACAGAAAGGAGATTTTCGATCTACATGCGATGCTGGTGCACACCATTCAAGATATGCCGGCATTAGGCAACACATCGGGGCAGAAAACAAAGGAAGATGTATGGATAGGACAGCTAGTAGGTTTCTTCCCAACTCGCGCAAAACCATGTATTTGCATCAACGTAGGTTCTTACGGAAAAATCACCCATACCGA
The DNA here is from genome assembly GCF_002162155.2 of Triticum dicoccoides. Classification (NCBI taxonomy): domain Eukaryota; kingdom Viridiplantae; phylum Streptophyta; class Magnoliopsida; order Poales; family Poaceae; genus Triticum; species Triticum dicoccoides. The sequence goes on from NC_041390.1 coordinate 325,085,512, forward strand.
AAGATGAAAGCTGAATTTGATGGTATGACAGAGGTAGGTGTGGGCCCAAGACTCTATGATGGGGAGGTGGTCGAAAACATGGCTAAACAAATTAATGGTGTGCTTGGCAAGAATCACCCTTTGACGGTGAAACAAACACCCAAGGGTCAAGTGTTTAAGAAGAAATTGGTATTATGGAAATTACCTTAATGGGAGATTCTACGTGTACATCAATGCATCAATGTCATGCACATAGAGGAGAATGTATGTGAAAGAATCCTTGGTACTCTTCTCAAGATTAAAGGTAAAAGAAAGGATGGTGACAGTTCACAGCTCGATATGCTTGCTGATCAATCAAAATGCAAGAGTGAACCAGAAGGTGATGACAAATTCATCAAAGCTCGCCAGAGTTACAATTTCAGTACAAAAGAAGCAACACAGTTCTTCACCTATTTATTGTCAGTTAAGAAACCCTCTTCCTACTCCGGAAACAACAAAAGTCTCGTGGATGTGAGCTCAGGTAAAATGAAGTTGGGACACATGAAGTCGCATGATTGCCATGTAATGTTGACACAAATCCTCCCAGTGGCCATTAGGAATCTGATGGAAAAAGTTATAAGCACACTCATTGAGCTTTGTGATTTCTTCAACCAACTATGGCAGAAAGTTGTAGATCCTGAAGAGTTGGATCATCTGCAAGATGATATTGCAAGAATATTTTCCACCCTAGAGATGTTTTTCCCACCGTCATTCTTTGATGTCATGGTCCATCTCACTGTGCACCTTGTGGACGAGATAAAGTATTGTAGTCCTGTGTTTCTTCGCAACATGTATACCTTCGAGCGGTTCATGGGAATACTGAAGCGCTTTTGTTGGAACCGAAACCATCCAGAGGCAAGCATCCTACAAGGTTATACCACAGAGATGGTGGTTGAGTTTTGCACCGAATACATGAAACAAAGACCTATAGGTTTGCTCCTCTCTCTCCACGAGCGAAGGCTGAAAGGTAAGCCGGTCTTTGCTGGCACGCAAATGGCTGCACCAGGAGAATTGGCAGAGAAAGCCCATTTGACAGTACTGCTTAACAGCCTAGTTCTCAACGCTTATGCTGAAGAACACTTGGTGAAGATAACCCAAAGCTTCTTACCAATGGCGCCCTCATCAGATGTGGAGATGAAGGATCACACTAAGAACTACACCGAATGGCTGAAGAATCGTTTGGCACAAGGATCCATCGATGACATTGCTGCGTGGTTGGCACAAAAGACATCACCTACAGTGTTGACATACCAAGCATATGACATAAATGAATACACGTTCTACACTGAGGAACATGATCAGAAGACCTCATATCAGAATAACTCTGTTCGAATAGAATGCATGATTGTAGATGAAGCTGATAAAAGGGTATACTATGGAACCATCAAAGAGATTTGGGAGCTTAACTATGTGAAATATAAGGTGGCATTATTCAGGTGTGCATGGATCCCTCTTGGTCATGTAAAGGTTGATAATTACAGGAAGACCTGTGTTAACTGGACAACGATGGCATATCATGTGGATCCATTCATTCTTGCCAGTGATGCTACCCAGATTTTCTTTGCGGAAGACCCCTTGCGTAAGAGCGGCCATGTAGTGATGCCTGCGAAGAGGAGGATATTGGGTGTAGAGGATGTTGACGATGAGTACGAGTATAATGAATTTGCTGAGTTGCCAGCCAAGGGATCACACACCCGTGTAATAGAGTAGCATAAAATCATCACAAAACCCAAGTTCATTCGGGGTCAACATAATGATCCCAATTCCCCCATGTACATGGGAATTAAGCTGTAAGACTAGCCTTTATGCCTATCCTACAACTTAATTCGGTCAATTTAGAACTGTCGCGTGTACTAAATTTCTAAGGTCATGCCCGGTTTTCTGTTGATGTGAGAACCGTTAATATGTTGACATTGATATGCTGTCAGCTCAGGCAATGAATATGAATTGCCTTTTGTTATTATTATTATTATTATTATTATTATTATTATTATTATTATTATTATCATCATCATTATTGTTGTTGTTGTTGTTATTATTATTATTATTACTATATAATAGAGGAAGCACACTCAAGTGATCTCACTACAGTATGTGTGAGCAAAAATATGCAATCTGGTTTGCGAATAGCACACGGTTCATTGATGAAAGCCATGTGCAGACCAAACCCCGCCCACGATCTGAGCCGTGTTTTCTGATTGGCCAGAACCCAAACCCCACGAATTGTACGTCTGCACCGCAGATCGAACGGCGATCCCCATACCTTTTGACAACACATGCGGTTCCAGTTGAAATTTTATTTTTATGTAAAAAATGCACGTTAAACTCAAAAAAATTCTTAAATATAGCTAACGATACCTGAAATGCGCCAGAAAATAAAACCCGTGGTATAATGGCGATTGTGTGCCATGGAAATTTTTATGAGGCCAAACGATGAAGTCACCGGCCACTTGAGTTTGAATTGACATGTCTCCTTTTGGAAATTATGATCCTTCATGTGAGATGCTCCGGTTTGGAAGGAGCGATCATCAAAACTTGTGCCAAATTTTACCAATTTTTTCCACGGGGTCATGAGAGCACGCCACGTGAAAACATCGATTTTGATGATGTCTGGACTCCATCTAAATTTCCTGTTATTAAAATACCAACTAGGCTTACGCCAGTGGCCGCACCTCGTGGCCAAAATGTTTGAAACTTCTCCCCGCTTCTCGAACAAACCAATAAAAACTCGTAAAACAACGCACAAATTATTTGTACACCTTCTTTGCTAGGCTGATCATAATGGGAGTATCATAGCTAGTATCATGCATGCCAAATAGACAATTTTGATGAGCTGTCATATAATTAAATGAAGAAAGAGAGGGTTAAGTATCATATTTTGATACCGTATCATAATAAATGCTATGCTACTATGTGTCGTGCATGACAATAAATAAAATACTACATTATACTAACTTACGATTCTATGCGCGCATTACGGAGGTAGTATCATATACTAGTATCATATGCATATACTAGTGTCATGCATATGATACTAGTATATGATACTACCTCCATAATGTGCGCATAGTATCATAAGTTAGTATCTTATGTTGCCTTATAAATTTCCATGCATGACACAAAGTAGTACACCATTTAATATGATATGGTATCATGATATGATACCACACCCTCTCTTTCCTCATTTAATTGTGTGCCACATCATCCAAAAAGTCCAGTTGGCATGCATGATACCGCTTATGATACTCCCATTATGACTAGCCTTAGGGGTATAAATACGACCATCTATGATACTACTCTATGATACTATGCACTATGCCATAGTGGTGGTATCATAGCCGATATAATGCACTCGGAAATAGCAAGTATGCTGATGTTGCAAAGAATTAAAGAAGATAGAGAGGCTTAGAGTAACATATAGGCAGATATCGTATCATTTTAAATGCGATGCTAATTTGTGTCATGCATGGCAATAAATATGACTATCTATGATACTACTCTATTACTATGCACTATAATTAAAGGTAGTATCATAAACTAGTATCATATATATATGCATGGTACTAGTATATGACACTCTTCACTATGAGTAGCCTAAGTATAGCCTAACTAAAACACCCACATGTATTTGTAGTAGGGTTTTTGACTATATATGCACTAAAATGCAAGGTAAGTGCAAAGAATCACTTAAACATAGCAGACGAGGCCTGAAATGGGCTGGAAAATCAAACCAAGGGTATATCCGCGATTGTTTACCATGATTTTTTTCGAGGCGGAACGATGTAGTAACTAAGATTTGGAGTCCGAAGTGCCGCATCTCCTGTTGGAAACTATGATCCTTCTTGTGAGGTGCTCCGGTATGGAAGGTGCGGGCACCAAAACTTGTGCCAAACTTTACCAAATTTTTTCCATGCGATCGTGAGAGCATGCCAAAATGACACAACAATTTTCATTATTTTCCGGACTCTATATGCATTTCCTGAAATTAAAATACCAACAAGGTCTACGCCTCTGGCCGCACCGTGCGGCCGAACTGTCTGAAGTTTTTTCCCGTTTCTCGGACAAGGAATGAAAACTCGCAGAGCGACACACAAACGATCTCAATAACACCCACATGTAGTTGCGATATATATATACATATATATATATATACACACACATAAACACTATTCTGATCACGGGATCAGAATAATATTCTGAACACAACCTGAACTGCTTGAGTAACGCGCCTGAACTTCCCTTTGTACGAACCCGACCTTCGGGCTATCTTTGCAACCGTGGCTTCCCCGCAAATTATTCTAGTTAGTTGTGTTCTATATGATGTTAGTGTAATCTAGAAACGTTTTTAGCAACTAAATACAGGTTTTAAATAGGAATCTCGCTCGTTGGCGGATTTTGCTCTCGGGTCGTGATGAAATTGCGTTTGTTGCAATTTTACTGCCTGAGTTATCCGACTTGAACTTCTCCCAGTGCTAGGTAGAACTTCCGCCAACATTGCCCGAATGGGGCTTGCCATATACTGTTGGAAAGATATGGACACCAGTATCATGATCCTAGTTACTTTTTTGGCAAATTGTAAGCGGTTTAAGAGCAGTTTTGAAAACCGTTTTTTCTTCATACCAAAAACGTGAATCATATTTTTTGATCGCATTTCTAAACTGTTTATTGGACCGAGGCAAATAATATGGCGTGGGGAAGCTGCTGCAAAACTGCTCCTTCCACATGTTGAAAGTTTTTTCTAATTCCCTACGGTTAAAGAGTAATTTGGAAAATCGTAAAATTTCGCAAACCGAACAGCCGAGTTCGTATTTTCGATGTCATTTCTAAACGGATAATCCAATTGAGGCAAATGATATGGAGTTGGAGAGCTTATGAAAATGCGCTACTTTTTCATGTAGAATTGTTTTTCTAATTTTGAACGGTTTAAGAGTAATTTAGAAAACGGTACAAGTTCCACCGAGTTCATATTTTTGATATATTTTTTTAACCATAAGTCCGAATGCAGCAAATGATATAGCGTTGGAAAGCATGAGGAAATGCAAAACTTTTTGGTATATATTGTTTCTCCCAATTCCTTACTGTTTTAAGTCAATTTTGAAAATGGCTAAAAATGTATTTTCACCGTAATTTCTACAAACTTTTTCATTGAAAAGCTAAGGAAATTCAAAACTTTTTCATGTTGATGGTTTTCTGTGATTCCTAGCCGTTTGCAAGTAATTTCAAAAATGGCGAGATCATTCGTTCTGCCTTTATCGCGAAACAGATTTTTTGAAAATGCACCGCGTGAAGAACCTGAACTTCTCAGCATGTCTACTTGAACTTCACTCTTTTTTTCACGTGCTTTTTTTGCTCGTTGCTCTCCATTCACTCACCAGAATTGAGCAACTGATATACCGATGGAAAGCTGCTATAAACACGCAACTTTCCCATGTTGATTAATTTTTCATACTCGCGACGATTTTAAAAGTTTTTCATCTGAAATTCATTCAGAGTAGTAGTTGAACTTCCTGTTGTTTTCACGCTGAACTTCTGTGACGTATTTTTCTTTGTAATTTTCTCATCAATTTGTCAGTGTTGCACAAATGATATTCGTTTTGTACAAACCTCTTTCATAATAATTTTTTTAACTTTCTTCGACCGAGGACTTGAACTTACACAAATGATATTCCTGTCGTTTTGAAGTAAATTAGAAAATGGCGAGATCATGATTGCTGCGTTCATCGCGAATGGAAATGCACTACGTGACGTAGTTGAATTTTTGGGGCATATCTGTTTGAATTCACTCTATTTTTGGCATCCTATTTTTTCCTCGTAACTCCCAAACCACTTACAGGAATGTAACAAATGATATACCGATGGAAAACTGTTGAAAACTCGCAACTTACCTATGTTGATAACTTTTTCATACTCGTGATGGTTCAAAAGAATTTTTTGAATGCACAAAAACATGTTTTAATCTATATACATAAATTTTTTAAACCATTCATCAAAATATAGCATATAATATACCGTTGGAAAGCTTATGAATAGGAGCATCTTTTTCATGTAGATAGACTTTACAAATTCGTTGTCGTTTGAGAGCAGTTTTAAGAATGGCAAAAATAACATCATTTTTGCCTTTTTTATATGTAATTGAAGGTCGAACGTCTCGCACTAGATTTCTTGAACTTTACTGGAGGAGCACGTGAACTTCTTGCAACAAACATTTTAGTCTTTTAGGTTTACATTCTTTTATTCTTACCTGAAACGCATTCCGTGTAGTAGTTGAACTTCCTGTTATTTTCCCCTGAACTTCTGTCACGTATTTATGCTCAACCTCTCTCACAAGAATTTTTGAACTTTCTTGGGCCGAGCACTTGAACTTCTTGTAAAAAAACTTTTAGCGTTTTCTTTTTCATTCTTTTTTCCATACAAAATGCACATATTGTAGTACTTGAACTTCTCGCAGTTATTAATCCGAACTACTTTAGATTACATGAAAATATCTGAGTTTTTTATAGACATCGAACCGCTCTACCTTTTTTTATTTGAACTTCATTGTGTATTTTTAGAAATGTGAAAATTGGAAGTTTTTAGAAACATCAAACTTCTTCGTTATTTGGAATTAAACTTATTTCTTTTATTCTTTAGTAACAAGAAAAACCTGATTTCTCAAAAAAAAAATATCAAACTTTTCCGCTTTTTCCAATTAAACATCTTGGTTTTATTCTCTAGTAACTAAAAAACCTGAGTTTTTTACATACATTTACCTACTCCATTTTTTGGAATTGAACTTCTTTATTTTAATCTTTAGTATTGGGGAAAAATGCCCAAAATGTCATTGTTTTTTGTTTTTGTTTTTTGAGCTTATAAACCCTAGGGTTTAATATACTTTGAACTTCTTAGTTATTTTAATTTGAACTTCACATATTTTATTTTTGAGTAAAGAATTGAGTTTGATTTTAAAATAAACATAGAATTTGTCTTTTTTCTATTTTTGAACTTCATGGTATAATCTTTAGTATCGGGGAAAATCCTATTTTTTCAAAAAACGGGGAAAATCTTTTTAAACTTTTTCAGTTGTTCCCTTATTTTAATTCAAACTTATTAGTTTGATTCTTTATTAACGAGAATGTGAGGTTTTAAAAACTTTGAATATTTCAGTTATTTTAATTTGGACTTCATAGTTTTATTGTGTAGTAACGAGGAAAATCAAGATTTTTGAACTTCCTTGTTTTAAAAATTTGAACTTCTTGGTTTAATTTTTAATAATGTGAAAAATCTGAATTTTTTATAGACATCGAAGTTCACCATTTTTTAAACTTTAACTCCTTAGTTTATTAGTTAGTAACGGGGAAATCCTTTTTATATAAACAATGAAAACACACTGTTATTTTAATTTGAACTTCTAGTTTTTATAGAATAGGGGGAATCTGTTTTTACAAAATCTTTTGAAATGCTCCTCCTTTTTAATTTGGACTTCTCTGATCTTTTTATAAATGGGGAAAATCTTTTATAAAGATTTTTGAATTGCCTTTTTTATTAGAACTTCTTGCTCAAATTTTTGACCTTCCAAATTTGACTTTTTGATACTAAAAACTTTTTTTAACGTCGACCTGCTTCGGTTTTTAAATTTGAAATTCTTATTGAATATGTTTGTGACATTTTTATGCATTTTTGCTTTTCAGTGAAATGGCCTCGGCGTCCTTTTTTCATGTGGAATTCAGAATTTTTGAAATATGAAATTCATGTGCTATTAATTTTTTTAATGAAACCCCATAGTTTCTATTCTTTGAATACCATGACTTTTGTTTACATTTTTTTGGTTTAAACTTCGATGTTCATTACACCTGAATTTTTGAAACCACCCCTTTTTATACACATTTTTGTCTCGAATCCAAGGTCTAGAAAAACTATAGAAAATTTGGAAAAACAATAACAAAAAATAGGTTAACCGCTTTTCTGTATACACATTTTTCTCTTGAAACAATGCAACCCCATTTTTTCCTATAAAACATTAACTACTCTATGTTTTTAATTTTGACCTTTCTGGCTTTGTCCCAAATATTGAACTTCTCTATTTTTAAAATTTGAACTTATCTAGTTTTATTTTAATGTTTTTTTCAAATGGGAAAACCTTTTTTGATAAACTTTTTGATCTTCTATATTTTCTCATTTGGCGTTCCTTTTTTTATAAACATTTGTACTTCTCTGTTATTTAGTTTTGAACCTCTATTTTTTTAAAGAGAGAGAATCCATTTTTTATTTTTGAACTACTTAGTTTTCCTAATCTGAACTTCTTAGATTCCCTTTTTTATGAAACAACTAAAGTTAGTAAAAAAAATAAGAATTCTCTACTTTCCAAGAACTTTGTGAACTTTTTTATTTTTTGTGTGACACTTTTTATGCATTTTTTGTTCTCGGTGAAATGGCCTAGGCAGTTCTTTTTTTTGATGAAATTCGTCTATATCTTATACCTCCGAACTTCGAATTTTCTTGAAACATGAACTTCACGTGCTTTTGAAAAGAAAAAAATTACACAAGAATACACATACACAGTACACCAATTCTTAGTATGCACAACACTATGCACTAGTACATGCATTACGCTGGTGGAGGCACTTAGAAGTAGTGCGGATGGAGTTGTGGGTGTGAGTTGCGTCCCATCGGCGTCAAGAGGTTCATTAATTTTTATACATGAACTTCTACACGGTTTTTTCTTCACAAATTCTACTGGTGGTTCTGTGAAATGTCAAAATACATACAAGTAGTAATATATGATCTTTTGGGGAAATAATAAATGAACTTCTAATATACATTTTTGTTTTCTCACATAAAAAAATAAGAAACACAAGTCAGAGTAAAATTAGTGTCAATTTCTAGAATCAAAGCAGCACTCGAATGTAGTTTCTTCACTCCATAAATGGCACTTACTGTCCACTTGATATGTACAACAATACCGAGCATATGAAATGCCCCATGGAGCAATGTGGAATAGAAAGGATTAATTCGGTCCCATGAGGTTAAATTTTAACATAAATGTACATTTTAATTTCCCGAAACATAAAACAACAACATGATAGGTAAGCAATATTATAGTTTATTGTTTGAGTTACCAGACCTGTTATGTTACATTCACAAGAAACATGTCCTCGCCAAGTAGCACCACGTCCAAAGATAGATTCATCAAAGCTCTTATTTCACCTTGAGCTTTATCACTGAGATAAAAGCTTGAGTGGAAAGACAAGAAAACACGCCGTGCATTTACCTGGGGGATTGGAGGCCCGAGGGTCTTAGAGCAGATGGAGCAGTCAAGGTGCTCCATCCCCACGGTGACATTCATCCTTTTGGCGCTACTCTCTCCCTCTCGCTGCGCTTCAGCTTTTCTCTTGCTGGAGCTACTACATCCAACGCTAACAAAATTCCAAGGTACACGCACCGGCTTGGTTGGTATATGCTAGTATTACAAGTGCAACACACGATAGCTTGTCAACACAATCTCACCGCCACTATGCTCCCCTGTCCCACAAGATACATAGATAAAAGTCACAAAATGGCACTTGTGTGGTGTGCACAAGGGACATTTCCAAACGGGACTGAATAATTGATCAAAGAGGTGAGGACTGCAAGTTTTTAACACGACTAGTGGTTTCCTTGATCTGGCAGAGAAGTGTCTTTATCGAGAGCGATGCAATCATACATAGGTTTTCTCTATAGGGGTCTGTCCGCTGTAAGACCTGGTCGCCATAGCTGGCTCGAGGTCGTCGTTTCCTGATGGTCGCGTCATCAGAGACGAGGTTGCTGCCTCCGGTGACCTCCTTGTCCGAGGAAAGTGGGGAGAGGACTGATGCTCCCTAGCCGGAAAGTCCTCCACTGGACCCTGCCGCCCACGCGTCATTTGCCTGAGGATCAATTTGTCTGAAAAATAAATGGACCATCAGAGGAGATGGGAGGAGGAAGTGGGGAGAAGAGAGAAGGAGGA